>NC_087289.1:16560565-16865269 GCF_015220805.1 Pogoniulus pusillus
AGGCAACTGAAAAATGTTGCAGCATAGCCCTTTAGCTCTAGGAACCCCAACAGAACTAAGACAGAGGTGGCCTGAGCCATACCTGCCTTTTTCTTCTGAGGCGAATGTGGGAGTAGCGGCAACTAAAAGTGGCAGGTAGGTGGAAATGCAGAAAAAGAAACAGGAAAAAGCCATGAGATAGATCACAAAGGTCAGGGAAATACAAAATCTATGTGCTACTGGAATGAAGATCAGAAATGACTGTGTTACCAGTAGGGTAGTTTGAACTACCCAGACCTCTGCTGAGTGTCACACAGAGTCACCGAGGGCTCTCTTTGGACTACACAGGACATGGAACCCTGTAAGAACAGCAAGCCAAGAGAAATGCAGTTTGGGTTGTGACATGGAGTCAGCATGGAGGAAAGGACAGGCAACACAGATCTAGGTGGAGGAACAAGTGACTAGAGAGAAAACACATGCTCTCTGTTGCATGTGATTTGGAAGGAACCAGAGTCTGACAGCTAGGTACTGGGTGCTGAAGAGGAAGTGACCCAGAGATTGGACAAAGTAGCATTTAATCAGTGAAACTTCTTTCAGCATAAACCTTAGAGTAGTTACTGGCATGGCCTCTCTGTGGAGTGACTCCAGTTTATTCCTCTTTCCCAGTTCAGTTCTCTGCTTTTCAGTTTGTCTCTGCTTTGTTTATTGTATAGTTTCTTTGTTTTATAGCATTGGTTAGGTTGAAAAAGGCCTTTAAGATCCTGGTTGAGCTCAACCTAGCATTGCCAAGCTCACCACTAAGCCATGTCCCTCAGCATCACTTCTACACATCTGAAACTCCTCCAAGGATGGGGACTCCACCACTTCCCAGGACAGCCTATTCCAGGGCTTGACAATCCTTTTGCAGAGGAAATTGTTCCTAGAGTCCAACCTAAACGTTCCCTGGTACAACTTGAGGTCATTTCCTCCTTTCCTGTCCCTTGTTATTTGGGAGAAAAGACTGACCTCCACCTTGTTCCAACTTGCAGCTCTCAGGTAGTTGCAGAGAGTGAGGTCTCTGAATCTCTTTTGCCCCAAGTTCCTCATGAGACCTGTTCTCCAGGCCTTTCACCAGCCTTGCTGCTCTTCTCTGGATTCACTCCAGCACCTCAATGCCTTCTTGCAGCGAGGATTCCAAAACTGAATTTGATGTGTGGCCTCCCAGTGCTGAGTACAGGGGACAATCCCTTTCCTAGTCCTGCTGGCCACACTAGTGCAAGCCTTTCCCCTCTTTTCTGCTTGCTAACTGTAAAGATTTTCCTGCACCACGCTCAGCTTCTATGTTTTAGGAGATTCCAAACTGAGCAGACCTTGCCAAAAGCAACTTACCGATGCAAATAGCTCAGCAAAGCATTCCCCATCGTTGAACTGAACCCTTTTGGCTGAGATGTATGATCCTCAGTAAAGTTTGTGCCAGTTTTTGGGTCACACTGCTGTCAGAAAGGGGCAGAGGCAGACTAATCTGCACCATGTGTTATGGTGTGAACTTACACAAGACAGTTGCTGCTCTGAAAATCATCTTTGCTCAATAAGAGAGGGACTTGAACCTGGTTTGTGGGCATTGGTGATGACCTCTCTGTGTAAGAGTGCATCTGACAGGTCTTTCATCTGTCTTCTATTTTCACAAAACACATCCAAAGAGTCAGTTTGCTTTCCTTATTTGATCAATCCTAAGATTTCAATCCTCTACATTTGCTGTACGTTGCTGGGAGGAGCTGTCCTCCTTCCAAGAGCTATTGTGCTGCACTTTGCAGTTCTAGCAGGCAGATACCAAACTGGTCCTGTGAAGGCAACCACGACTGAGAGCTGATCACAGCCAACACTGTGGCATCAAATCAGAACAACATCCCTTCTAGACTAAGCTAGACCACAATTCTTCCCTCTTACCTCCTGCTGTGTTTGAAAGCAGGGCTCCTGGGAACAGAATCATAGGATTTCTTAGATTGGAAAAGACCTTCAAGCTCCTCGAGTCCAATCATTGGTTCCACACTGACAAGTCCCTGACTAACCCAAATCCCTCAGCACAACATCTCATCACTATGAATTGCTATGGTTGGAGAGGACCACCAGGATCATCCAGTCCAACCTTCATCCCAGCATCCTTCATCACCAGACCATAGCCTCAAGCACCACATCCACTCTCCTTTTAAACATCTCCAGGGATAGTGACTCCACCACCTCCCTGGGCAGCCTGTGCCAGTGCCTGACCACCTGCTCAGGGAAGAACTTCCTCCCAACAGCCAACCTAAACCTGCCCTGATGCAACTTGAAGCCATTTCCTCTTGTCCTATCATTAGTAATTCGGGAGGAGAGACCAGCTCCAGCCTCACTACAACCTCCTTTTAGGTAGTTGTAGAGGGCAATAAGGTCCCCTCTCAGCCTCCTAAATATATAATATTTCTTTTATATATATATAACATTTCCAGTTTGTGCAATAAAACATCACATTGTCTCAGTAGGAGTTTAGGCTGACTCCTATTCTTACCTTTGGTGACTTCCAATTTTTCTCCTTTTTGATCTTGTACATTTCCTTCTTGCTTCAGCTTCACTTCTCTGTTGCCATTTTCAGTCTGTGCCAACAGAAGCAACAAAGAGAGATCAGTAGCTTTTACATGACTATGAGATTTCAAGAAGCCACTGACCAAGAGGACTCAGGGAGCAACATTGGCCACATTTCCAGAAGACTTTTGCAGACCATTTGCAGACTCAGGAAGATAATATTACATCACCTAACATTTACTTCAACTTTTTTTTTCAATTCTGAAACCAGAAGCTCTGTTTTTTCTTTCTCCTCCTCCTGACTGCTTAGTACTAGAGAGGTTAGATTATTCCCCAGAGATCCCATCGTCACACTGCACGTTTGGTGCCAGTTTAGCAGGTTTGCAGCTCGTACTTGGCATCCAAATAGGAAACAGCACTCTGGGCTCCCTGGAGTAGGTGCTTTGGGTATGCAGATGACTAGCTACATTTACATGCAGTGAGCAATTCCAGAATCCTGTCTTGATCTCTGAAGATGTTAATTTCTTCCTTGGCATTTCCTTTAAATCAGAACCCTGTGCACGGATATTTTCCCTGTGGATTTAATTGTTTCCTGGGTCTGGCTTGCACTCTGCATGGGCCTATGCAGGTCATGCAATCTCTCACTACAGCAACCAGTAAACCTACACAAATTACTTCCTTCAAATGTAGGCAGAAGGACTTCTACAGATCTACAACCTTCTAGGCTGAGCAAGTTTTCTGAGAGTTTAAGGGCTCTGGTAGAATGGCAGATCTCCATCTCAGGTCTTATGGCCATTTTGCAGTCAAAGACCTGGCAGGGAAAAAATAGCCTTTCTTGGGGTTGTCTGGAAAGCTGCAGTGCAAAATGACTGCTGGTATCAATCCCCAGGATATCAGGAAGGGACAGGCTGTCCCAGCACCTCTTGTCTTATTCATTTTATTTTTACCTATTTTCTCATCTCATCCCAGATGCCAAACCAGAGCCTGGGCTGCAGCAGCAGAAGTGTGGCCAGCAGGGCAAGGGAGGTGATTCTCTCCCTCTACTCCACTCTGCTGAGAACCCCTCCTGGAGTACTGCATCCAGTTCTGGAGCCACTATTACAGGAGGGATGTGGAGATGCTGGAGTGTATCCAAAGGGCCAGGAGGATGCTCAGAGGGCTGGAGCAGCTCTGCTGTGAGGACAGACTGAAAGAGTTGGGGCTGTTCAGTCTGGGTAAGAGGAGGCTCCCAGGTGACCTTCTTGTGGTCTTCCAGGATCTGAAGTGGGCTACAAAAAAGCTGGGGAGGGACTTTTCAGACTGTCAGGGAGTGACAGGACTGGGGGAATGGAGCAAAGCTGGAGCTGGGTAGGTTCAGGCTGGAGGTGAGGAGGAAGTTGTTCATCATGAGAGTGGTGAGAGGCTGGAATGGGTTGCCCAGGGAGGTGGTTGAGGCCCCATCCCTGGGGGTGTTTAAGGCCAGGCTGCATGGGACTGTGGGCAGCCTGATGTAGGGGAGGGTGTCCCTGCCCATGGCAGGGAGGTTGGAACTGGCTGCTCCTTGTGGTCCCCTCCAACCCTGACTGATTCTATGATTTATCCGATGTAAGACTACAGCTAAAGCTGTAAGTGCACTTAGCACTCAGTCACACAGAGCAGGAGAGAGGTCTCAGGTTCACCAGTGCCCTGGTGAAGCTGTTGGGAGAAGCTGAGCCAACACTCCTCCACTTCTCATTGGGAATCTGGCCTTGAGAAAAAAGTGTCCTCTTATTCCTGAAACACCAAGAAACACCATCTGTTCTGTGTGCACTGCAGACGTGCATTTCCACCTGCACCCTTTGCTCTGTCTCTCTTTTGGAGCTGTGCAGGCACAGTGTCCTCTGGTGCAGGCAAGGACCACCTCTTTGGCTCAGCTCACCACTGGAATATTTCCTAGGCTACCAACAATTGACAGGTCACTTCCACTGGTGCTTTAGCTGCTCTCAACTGGGTAAGAGTCCCTCCTTGCTATGCCATTCCTCCCAGATCTTGGACTGCAGCACAATGTCAGGTCTCTGTACCTCGTGCCCTTCTGTAATATGCAGTGACAGTTCCAGGAAAAGACCCAGCCCTGATCAGAGAAGAGTTCAGATAATTTGTTTAGAAAGTAAAACGATCCACTATAAAAGGAACAACAAAGCCACAAGACAAACCCCCACCTAGTCCAAAAGATAATGGGGCACAGTGGCTGAAAACATGCCCATCAGAAAGAGACCTGGGGTTGTTGATTGACAGACAGCTGAACATGAGCCAGGGTGTGCCCAAGTGGCCACGAAGGTCAGTAGCATCCTGGCCTGTATCAGGAACAGTGTGACCCTCAGGACCAGGGAAGTGATTGTCCCCCTGCAGTCAGCGTGGTGAGGCCACATGTTGAGTAATGTGTTCAGGTGTGGAGCCCTCACTGCTGGAAATACATTGAGGTGCTGGAGTGGGCCCAGAGAAGGAAAACAAAACTGCTGATGGGTCTGGAGAACAGATCTGGAGAGGAGCACCTGAAGGAACTGGGATTATCCAGCCTGGAGAAGAGGAGGCAGAGGGGAGACCTTCTTGCCCTCTACAACTACCTGAAAGTTCTACTTAGTAGCAAGGGATTAGATGAGAGGAAATGGTCTTGAGTTGCACTAGGAGATGTTTAGGTTGGATATTAGAAGAAAATCTTTTTCTGAAGGGGTTCTCAAAACCTGAAACAGGGAGCTGGTTGAATCCCTGTCCCCAGAGGTGTTTCAAAGGGGTAGAGGTGTGGTGCTGAGGGACAGGGTTTAGCCCCAGACTTGGTAGAGTTAGACATAGTCTTTTACAACTAAACCAGTTCTTTGATTCTGTGATACTTTCCCATATGCACAGCACAAAAATTACTTTGTGTATCTACTGCACTGTTGGATCTCCTTGGCTCTAGGTGAGCCTTTGCAGCCTCTGGTTGCCAGTGGAGCTCAGACACTTGTACTGCCTGGCTATTGCCACCCCTCACCTGGGTGCAGCTGAATTGCTGTTGGGCTCAAGGGTCCAAGCAGCTTCTGTTTTAAGGAAGCAAGACCTTCACTGAGCTTCCCACAGGCTCCTCCTTCAGTAGCAGCCAGCAGCAGGACAAGGAGCCCACAATGCACCTTATTCCAGAGATGTCTGGAAAAACTAACACTCCTTCACCATGTGCAAGCCCCTGTGAGAATCCTCAGTTAATCTTACTTCAGCTAACAGATTCAGCAGCTGCATAAACATCACCCCTTTTATCTATAGCTAAACAAAGACAGCAGACACACTTCTGGAGAGTAAGTGAGCTCTGTGTGGTAGTTGTGGATTGTTCCTGTGGCACCTGCTCTGGGCAGAAGGTTTTTGCATCCTTGTCTCATTAACTTGTGATTTAGCTCTGTACCAAACCATCACTTTGCCTTTCCACTTCCTCTAGACCACATCCCTGGCCTGAGGAAGCTAGATTTTGCACCAAAGACTTCCCTTTTAACAGGAGAAGTAGGGGCTGGAATGTGGAGAATTTGTTGTGGCTTATAGCAGTAGTTAAGATCTGCTGTGTCATGTCCTAGCCTTTGGTGAACTGGGTCAGAACAGTGCATGGCCACAGGTGACCAGGGAGCCTCATCTGGACAGTAACTGCTGCACTGCCTTTGGGCCAGCAAACACACAGGGTCTTGGAACACCACAGTTGTGTATTTCTGTGCAGCTCAGCCCCTCCACCATGGCTTTTCTAAAATAAGGGTGTAGAGGGTGCAAAGAGATCCTCCTGGGTAGCACAGTAAGACATCAAAAGTAGAGCAACAAGCTAGAGATGTCACAGGCTGGAGGAGCTTGGAGAGTACATGGAAGCTGCCAAGGGGGATTCCAGAAAGGAACATGAAAACACAGAACTGTGACAAGTGGGCATAAGGAGCAGCAGGGGATTCAGTGACTGGGGAACCTCAGGTCAAGCCTGAATGACACTAAGGAGGAAGGGAGGAGCCCATGAAGTAGTTTTATGGGTACAGGTGCACAAAATCAGACAGCTTAATTAGAATCATAAAAGGGGAGAATTCTGTTGGAGAGAATGGGTGGAAGGAAACGTGGTCAAACAACCTAGGGAAGAGACAGGAGCCTGTGCTAATGGCTAAGAAAGGAAATCTTCCACATTCATCACTATCCTGCCTAACACATGGCAAATACCATTGCGAGTTACCTGTCTCCTACTTTGGGCCCAGAGGATCCATGGTGGGGTGCAGCACAGACGCTGCAAGTGTGCCTCTCCATAGAAGGTACCTGCTGATTTCTTTCTTTGGGACTCTCCCTCAGGCCATGTTTGAGCTGGTTACATCTGAAGCCTCATATTACAAGAGTCTCAATCTGCTGGTGTCCCACTTCATGGAGAATGAACGCCTGAAAAAGATCTTACACCAGTCTGAGGCACACATCCTCTTCTCCAACGTCCTGGATGTCATGGCTGTCAGCGAGCGGTAAGACAGCTGCTGCTGGCTGCTTGCCCACTTGAATGGCATCACTTCAGCTAACCTCATTTGCAGAGGGATGGTAACTGGGAAGTTATTCTTCCCCTGTACTCAGCACTGGTCAGGCCACACCTTGAGTGCTGTGTCCAGTTCTGGGCTCCTCAATTCAAGAGAGATGTTGAGGTGCTGGAAGGTGTCCAGAGAAGGGCAACAAAGCTGGTGAGGGGCCTGGAGCACAGCCCTGTGAGGAGAGGCTGAGGGAGCTGGGGGTGTGCAGTCTGCAGAAGAGGAGGCTCAGGGCAGACCTCATTGCTGTCTACAACTACCTGAAGGGAGGCTGTAGCCAGGTGGGGTTGGTCTCTTCTCCCAGGCAAGCAGCAACAGAACAAGGGGACACAGCCTCAAGTTGTGCTGGGGGAGGTCTAGGCTGGATGTTAGGAGGAAGTTGTTGGCAGAGAGAGTGATTGGCATTGGAATGGGCTGCCCAGGGAGGTGGTGGAGTCTCTGTCCCTGGAGGTGTTCAAGCAAAGCCTGGATGAGGCACTTAGTGCCATGGTCTGGTTGATTGGACAGGGCTGGCTGCTAGGTTGGACTGGCTGATCTTGAAGGTGTCTTCCAACCTGGTTAATTCTATGAGTATATGGGGGCAGACCATTACCCACTGACTTTTCAAAGATCCTGTAGACACATTCATTGCTTTGAATCCCAAGGGCTTCCTGAAGTCACAATTAACCTGAGCACTGGGTTTCTCACCTAGCTTCCTGCTGGACCTGGAGCAGCGGGTGGAGGAGAACATTGTGATCTCTGATGTCTGCGACATTGTCTACCAGCACACAGTTAACCACTTCTCTGTGTACATCACCTACGTCTCCAACCAGACCTACCAGGAGAGAGCTTACAAGCAGCTTCTGTGAGTCCCAGTGCTTGATGCTAGATTGTTTTGCCAAGCTGTCCAGGCCAGAGGTTTAGCTGTAGGCTGGATATTTTTGGTAAAGGGCCAGATAGCACAGAAGCAGCATTTCCCACTTCACTGATTTGGCAC
This sequence comes from Pogoniulus pusillus, assembly GCF_015220805.1. NCBI lineage: Eukaryota > Metazoa > Chordata > Aves > Piciformes > Lybiidae > Pogoniulus > Pogoniulus pusillus. The sequence continues at coordinate 16,568,570 of NC_087289.1, forward strand.
TGCACCTGTGAACAGAAAACACAATTTAAAGGCTCTGTAGTAGGGATAGGGTGATACAGTCTGCAGGTAATGTGCCAAGCCCATTCAGAGGCAGCAGTTCCCAGCTGTGGTGTACACAGGAGTGGACACTTGTGCAATGTGTGCTTTCTTAAATGGCTAGTAGAGGCAAGAGGTTGAAAGTCAAGGGTATAATATAGATGTCTGATGACAATAATACTGCATCCAGTTCTGGAGCCCCCATTACAAGAAGGATGTGGAGATGCTGGAGTGTGTCCAGAGAAATGCCACCAGGATGCTCAGAGGGCTGCAGCAGCTCTCCTATGAGGACAGACTGAAAGAGTTGGGGCTGTGCAGTCTGGAGAAGAGGAGGCTCCCAGGTGACCTACTTGTGGCCTTCCAGGATCTGAAGGGAGCCTACAAAAAAGCTGGGGAGGGACTTTTTAGTCTCTCAGGAAGTGACAGGACTGGGGGGAATGGAGCAAAGCTGGAGGTGAGGAGGAAGTTGTTGAGCATGAGAGTGGTGAGAGGCTGGAATGGGTTGCCCAGGGAGGTAGTTGAGACCTCATCCCTGGGGGTGTTTAAGACTGGGCTGGATGAGGCTGTGGGCAGCCTGGTCTAGAGGTGGCTGGAACTAGCTGATCCTCGTGGTCCCTTCCAACCCTGACTGATTCTATGAGTCCAAGAGCAGATACTGCTTTTCCTGAGCCTCTCTCTCAGCAAGGCATCTGACCATGCCAAACCCAAGAAAGTATTATTTTCAGAACAGCAGCATTTTCTTTAAGAAAGGAAATAAACCCCCTGTTCTCTTCACCTTAGGATGTACCACACACAGACACTACCTAGGCCTGAGAATATGATGCATTTTTCGAGTACAGCAAGTCTTTTGAGCTGCTAGGAAATCTCTCATGGCAGCTCAAAACAAAGAGTGCCCTAGAAGCTCGTCTTTGAGCAGGAGAATTAATTTGTCCTTAGTTACAGTGTCCTGGATTCTTTCAGGGCAGCCCACTGCACAAGCTGCACTGTGTTTCTTGCCCATAGCAGCAGCTTGTTCAGGGGAGTGTAACAAGACCTATTTTTTTACTTTCTCTGCTCTCCAGCTTTTAAGAGGAAAAAAAAAGTTGAGTGGCCTCTGTTGAGTTTGGCCAACTGTTCTTGCCAAAAGGAGGGTGCCTCAGGGTTTTCTTTGAGTCAGAGGTGAGCAGTATAGATGCAGAATGTTGACAGATTGGCTAGAGCCATTAGGTAGGTACTCAGAAACGAAGCAGCAATAGGCTGGATTACTTGAGCTTGAAAAGGACCAGCTGGAGCTGGAGTGTTCCTAGATAATCCATTCATTCATTCTATTCATCTGTAGGAGAACACAGAGCAAACGTAAAAGAATGGGCTTCCTTCCACGGCCTCCCAGCTAGCACTCAGCTGAACTCAGAGCTTGAGGTGTGCCACATTTCCCCCACTTAGGCTGCTCCTCAGGTGCACAGGTCCGTTCTGCTGTGGCTCTGATGACTCAGAGTGCCACACAAGTGCCTGCTGCAGCAGGGAGAGACAGGATGGCTTCTCTTGGCTGCTGCAAGGTGCACACAGCGCAGACAGGCTTTGCACAGTGAGCAATCCGTTCTCTTCCAGGCTGTTTCTGCTCACCAGGACTCCAGCAGCTCAAGGCTTCCTCAGGGCCCCACAGTTGCCAGGAAGCATTGCCTGTAATTACGGCAGCTGGGGCTTGCGAGGCTGCTCTGTGCAGCAGGGTCTGTGGCTCAGCAGTGCCCTTATCTGCTTTGAACAGCACCAGGGAAGGCTCAGCCATAGCCCTTGCCCTTCTCAGACCACATATTGAGTTGCATCCTCTCGTTAAGCAGCCAGGAGTAGCCAAGCTTGAGCTGTTTTGTAGCTTGTCTTGTTCTTACAGCTGTGGGAATTTCACCTTGTCATAGAGTTCCAACTGTGTAAAGATATATAATTATGGCTGTGAGTCATCTACTTGGACACACAGCCCATTCACACACACCTACGCACACAGCCTCTGCTACTGAGCTAGATGTGCTAACACATGTGAACACTACCATGGCTTCTGCATTAAAAAAAGCTATTTTTTCCCTCCCCTAATGCTATAAATAGTTGTGGATTTAAACTAAAACACACCTAGAAGCATTCAGCCCCCTCCTCCTCTCTTGCTGGGAGAGGCCAGGCAGAAGCTGTGTCTGGGACCAAGCTGCTTCTGGTCACCAGCCATACACCAGGGGCTCGGGCAGGGTAGCACTCAAAGCCTTCATCTTCACTCTCTCTCTCCCCTCAGCCAGGACAAGCCAGCTTTTCGGGAAGTGATCTCACAGCTGGAGCTGGATCCCAAGTGCAAAGGCCTGTCCTTTTCTTCCTTTCTCATTCTGCCATTTCAAAGGATCACTCGACTCAAGCTGCTGGTGCAGGTAGAACTTAAGTCTTCTTCTCTCTCTCCTGAAGGTCTTCTAGATCATTCCTAGAATTTTCCTTTCCAGTAGTTGTGGACGGAGCTTAGAGACAGCCTTGAGCTGGATGAAGCTTTTCCACAGAACATGCTCAAGAAAAATATCTTTCAATCATTCAGACACGATCCACACAGCGGCATTGAATTTGCCAGACAGCTTAGGCTGAGCAGAAAGTTGTTGAAGAACTTTGCTGATCTGCTAGAGGGAGTAGCAAGAGTTTATTAACTCAGCTGCCTGATGGTTAGGATGCTGGCACACAGATGCACAGTGCAGAACATGGAAATGCTCCATGTATAATAACCTACATCATGGTGACCTGGACCAGACTGCCAGCCACCTTCCTCCTGTGCTTTGCCACTTTGGCTAAATGCAGCTGGAGGACATGCTTCTAGGGATGAGGGAAGAGCTCGGTCCCAGATGGGCTTACCCCACTGGGATTTCCATTAACACTGTCTGTTAGTTCCAGCTCTGGCTATTTCTGTTTATTCCTATAAAACAGGAGTCTGTTTGCTATGTTTCTTTTAGCTATAAGGTCAGATGGGAATGGGTTTTAATGAGAAAGAGGAACTAAGAGGTGAGAAACACTGTACTGTGTCACCTATCCTTTAATTAGGCTGATGGCCAGAAATAACTCAGAGGCTAGCAAAGACCTTCCTGTGCAGTGGGGCTGGAATCAGAGTTAACACAGCCTTTCTGCCCTGCAGAATATTTTGAAGAAAGTGGAAGAGAAGTCTGACAGAGAATCCACTGCCCTGGATGCACATAAAGAACTGGAAACAGTAAGTCTGAATGAGCTAAATGAAGGTCATTAAACCCTTGTGCTCCTTCCCCCTCAGAAATAAGACCTACAAACTACATTCCCTTCCGGAGCTGTCACTTTGAATCTTGTCACTGCATTTCAAGAGCGATTTGTTGTCAGTAAGTCTGCCCTTCCTTGCTCTCAAAGATGGACTTACCGAGCAGCACTTAGACACCAGTGCCAAGGATTCTCTTGTTCTCGACAGGTGTGTTTATTTCTGCTGCAGGAAGGGGCAGAGAATGTTTTCCCTTGGGGTCTTCAAGAGTACAAATTGTTTCTGCAGATACCTGAAGGTGACGAATCCCACTGAGAGATGCAATTAGCTGCAACAGGCAGCAGGGCACAACTGTGTCAGGTTTCCTCCAGTACAGCACACTTCTTCCTCTGACCTAGCATAACAGTTTCTTAACGAAGTACTCAAGCCTGCTTTTAGCCCTCTTCCCCGAGGCTGGTAGGCAGGTGGGGCGTCGAGTTGTGCTACTTACTGCTGTGTACAGAGCACCAGGAAAACGCTAGGGATGCTTTCCATGTGCTCTGTTCTGACACAGACAGGGTGATCATGCCTCCAGGCTAGGTACCTGAATGGTCTGCACCAGGCAGCAACGTGGGCTGGGACAGAATGTTTGAGCCCTTCTCCGTCAGATTGGAACATCTCTTGAATCCTGCGAGTTCAGTCTAATTGTTTGAAGTTGAAAAGGGCTAAACCATCAGCCTGAGCACACAGTCACAGCTTCTGACTGAAATGCCAGACACAAATGGGCTCTTGGGCTTGCCCTGAACCACTCCAGGAGGTGTAGACTTTGGAGATGGCTAGGGGTAAAGACACAGGCTTCCGTGTCGGAGAATGCATTGGTATTGCAGGATGCCTCCTGGTGTATCTGGTGGCTAGTTGGTTTCCACTGGCCAAAAGCCTGAGGAAGGCTGTTCCCACAGAATGCAGATGACTACAACTGCTGATGGAAAAATGCTCCTTATATTCAGCTGTCAGTGTCTTACAAGATTGATTTCATGACTCTCTTTGCATGGTTACTTATCTGTAAGTGTTTAAGTTTAGATGCTTATGTCCAGGCATCATGACAGAGACCATCCCAGTGCTTATTTTCTCCACAGGCATCCTATTTTTGAGAGGCAAGAGCTGATAACAGTTTCAGTTGCTGGTATTCTAGTGGAGATGGAGCAGCATAAACAGAGAACAAAGTGGAGCTTTTTCTCCAGTGTAATTTTCCTACCTTGACAGTTCTCCAAAGAGTCTCTTCTTATGAAACAGGCAGTGGCACCTAGCCTAAGGTCCCTGCAACAGGGCACTGCCTGCATGTTGGTTGAGGGTTTTCAGTCAAAAGTTTGTATTCAGAACAGAGCTGGGCTTTGTATGATGAACATCTCCTTCCCTGGGGCATATCATAGCCTTGGCATCTGGTGCTGCTTGGCAGAACCACAGCATTTGCATCTTTGAAATTAAGATCTCTGGCTTCATTGGCTTCTTGGAGATGATAATCCACATGTACTTCAAGTACTGGAGAGGAGGAAGACAAGGTCCGCGGTGTGTCAGGATCTGGAGACTGAGTTGTTCGCTTTGCAGTATGACCAAGAGTATTGCTTAATTCTGCCTGGTTCAGTAACTGAATGTCCTCTGATGGCTTCCACCTATAACATCTTCTGGGTGCTCGGGGGTAGCTTTTGGTGGCTTTGTGGTGTGGGTTGATTCTCTTTTTTCCCCCATCTCTCTTTCATGTGAATACAGTGATGGTCTGGTCAATTCCTGTCACAGCAGAGCACTTATCCTGGCAGAGTCAGGCACCTCTGTGCAGTTTCACATACCTGCTGAAGGCAAATCTTTCTACTCTCTTTTTCCCAGGTGGTGAAAGCCTGTAATGAGGGTGTCAGGAAGATGAGCCGAACAGAGCAGATGATCAGCATCCAGAAGAAACTGGAATTCAAGATCAAGGTACGAGCATAGGCTGGTAACCCTTTGCAGACAGTGAAGCAACAGCACCCAAGCAATGTGTGCACGTGCACAGCAGTGGTAAGCCAGCTGCACTCCTAGTGAGTGTCCGGTGGTAGCCTAGTCCATGCTGTCCCACGCCAAAGCCTTTGAAGGAGCAACTGCTGCTGCAGCAGCTGCTTTCATGTGTGTGGTCTCTGTGCATGCCTGCCACAGAGACTGAGGCAGCAATCATATGAGATGGAACAAGGCCAAGTGCTGGGTCCTGCTCTTGGGTCACAATCCTGTAAATGCTCCAGTCTTGGGGCAGAGTTTCTGGGAAGCTGCCCAGCAGAGAAAGACCTTGAGGTGTTGATGGACAGTCAACTGACCATGAGCCAGTGTGCACCCAGGTGTCCAAGAAGTGCACAGCATCCTGACCTGGATCAGCAAGTGACCAGCAGGAGCAGGGAAATGATTATCCCCCTGTACTGAGCACTGGTGAGACCACACCTTGAGTACTGGGTTCAGTTTTGGGCCCTTTGTTACAAGGACGGCATTGAGGTGCTGGAAAGGGTCCAGAGAAGGGCAACAGGGCTGGTAAAGGGTCTGGAGAACAGGACTTATGAAAATCAGCTGAGGAAACTGGAGTTGTTCAGTCTCAAGAAGAGGAGGCTGAGGGGAGACCACTTTGCCCTTTCTACATCTACCTGAAAGGAGGTTGTAGTGAGATGGTGTTGGTCTCTTCTCCCTCTAACAAGTGATGGGACAAAAAGGAATGGCCTCAAGTTGCTCCAGGAGATGTTTAAGTTGAACATTAGAAGAAACCTCTCTGAAAGGGTTCTCAAAGACTGGAATAGGTTGCCTGGGAAGGTGGTGAGTCCTTGGAGATGTTTTGAAGAGGCAGAGATGCGGTGCTGAGGGACATGGTTTAGTCCCAGATTTGTAGATACTGGTTGGACTCAACACTCTTGGAGGTCTTTTTCAAGCCAAACAATTCTATGATGCTCTGCCACACCTCTACACAGATGTGACATGCTGGTGTCAGACTGCCAGCCTGCAGCAAGTGGCTCCTCTCTCTCTCCTCTCTTCAGAATGCAGCTCAGCTTTTGGCCATCACTTTGCATTACAACTGATGCTAAAGGAAGATGACAGCCACAAATTAAAACACATCAGAGCTGAAAAATACCAGCAGAAGGCTGTCCTGCCATTTTAATGGACACCTGCACTTATGCATCAGGTGCAGTCTCGAGTCCTTGCCAGTGACCCATTTTGGCTCCACTCAAGGAACAACTGAGTCAGTATTTAGGGATGTGTGACCAAGTCTCACTTAATATATGCCATGAAACTTCAATGCTGAGTATAAAGCTGCCAGTTCTTTTCCTGAGCGCTATGGATCTGCCTCTTTCACAAACCTGAAGGAGCACATTTAGCTTCCCAGGAGCCTTTTTTGCCTACTTGAGCAACCAAAGCAAACAATACTCGAGACCACTTGTTTGGAAAGCTACACTACATCATCGAGAATTTGATTTTTCCAGAGCACTCTGTCAGGACTAGGCCACAGTTCACAGGCCAGCACTGGACTGGGGTAGCTTCCAAGCTGCCTTCATCTCTTGTGAAGCTTAGGTTTTAGTGACAGGCAGGAGCTGGTTCATTCCTGAACAGGTCTCCCTGGGGGACTGGCACAGGCAGGGCTCCCACAGTGAAAAGAGTACCAGTGTGGAAAAGCAGGCTGTGCCACTGTGCGTGCCACAGGCTCGGAACAAAGGTGGAAGGAGTAGCACTTAGATAGTTTCCAATGATTTGATTATTTGACTGGAAGCAGGGCTCTTCTCTGGTAAAACTAAGCTGTACTGACTGCGTGGACAGATCTCCTCCCCTGTACTCAGCACTGCTCAGGGCTCCTCAATTCAAGAGAGATGTTGAGGTGATGGAAGGTGTCCAGAGAAGGGTGATGAAGCTGATGAGGGGCCTGGAGCACAGCCCTGTGAGGAGAGGCTGAGGGAGCTGGGGGTGTGCAGCCTGCAGAAGAGGAGGCTCAGGGCTGACCTCATTGCTGTCTACAACTACCTGAAGGGACATTGTAGCCAGGTGGGGTTGGTCTCTTCTGCCAGGCAAGCAGCAACAGAACAAGGGAACACAGTCTCCAGTTGTGCCAGAGGAGGTCCAGGTTGGATGTTAGGAGGAAGTTGTTGGCAGAGAGAGTGATTGGCATTGGAATGGGCTGCCCAGGGAGGTGGTGGCATCACCATCCCTGGAGGTGTTGAAGCAAAGCCTGGATGAGGCACTTAGTGCCATGGTCTGGTTGATTGGTTAGGGCTGGGTGCTAGGGTGGACTGGATGAATTTGGAGGTCTCTTCCAACCTGGTTGATTCTATGTTTCTATGATTCCTCAGGCTGGGAAATACTAACCCAGACATAACTATTTAATATGTTTTTTTTGGTAGCCAAAAGTCCAACTACACATTCATTTGAATTAAGTTTCCCTAGCCAGAAGGGCTCAGCCCAAGTGACAAGACATGAGAGCTCCCACAGACAGATTGCACTGTGCAGGGCATAACCCAGCATTTGGCATCACCATCCTTGAGTATTGTTTCATTCTCAGCCCCCTGCTATGTCCTCGTCTGAGCTCTGTACCCTGTGCTGTGGATGGCAAAGCACACTGCCCTCCATGTCCAACTCTGCTCCATCCTCTGTAGTGCAAGATGTGCTGATGGCAGCTTACTTACCCTTCCTTCTGCATCTCCTGCTACTTTCAGCATCTTGACTGCATAAGTCCACAGGTTTTTGCCACTCTCCTTATCTTTGCCATCTTTTGGTCACTTCCAGTCTGTGCCCATCATCTCTCACTCCCGCTGGCTGCTGAAACAGGGAGAGCTGCAGCAAATGAATGGTCCCAAGACATCACGGACACTGCGCACCAAGAAACTCTTCAGAGAGATCTACTTGTTCCTTTTCAACGACCTGCTGGTAATCTGCCGGCAAATCCCTGGGTGAGTGCCACGTTTGGGTAGTGCAAAGGGCACTTCATTAGTCCTGTTTGCCCCTGGGCTTAGCCAGGCTGTGATGCTGTGTCCCTGTCCTGTCCCCTAGGCACAGGCAGGGCATCCTGGCCTGACCTGTACACTCCTCTCCCTCAGTCACCTTGTCCTTCGGTGTAGTTGACTCTTCATGGGTGGCACAGCTCTCTCCAGCTGAAAACTGATGATCACCAGGACTTGAACAGGTTCCAGGCCAAGTGTCCCAGCAGGATAAGCAAGCACCTATTCACCAGTCATTGCAGAGTGGCAGCGAGCTACAGCAACTGTTGGGCTGACACAAGGGGCCTGTCTTCCTGCCAGAAAATGATTTTTGACTCATTGCTGCATGAAGAACAGCTCAGACTTAGTCACTTAAACTTAGGCTAGAAAATCTGAGCTGCAGGGAGCAGTATATATTTAGGCCTGAGGCTATCAGATACTTCTGACATGGTGTAGCCTGCCCAGGAAGAGAATATCATCATGCTTAGGACCAGGTCTTGTGCAACTCGAAAGCACTGGAATAGAGCAGCACAACCAGGCGGGTGCCGGGGAACAGCGCAGCCTTTGTAGCCCTCGCCAGGCTCACCGGCAGGGCGCATCTTGCCAGTCCAGCGTTTCCAGTAAACATGTCGCCGCGCTGTCTGTGTGCCTGGAAACATTCTGCTTCTATGGCAGCCTGTATCCAGCAAACACAGAGCCATTTGACAAATGGGAATGAATTAAGCCTCACAGTTCCCTTTGAGGGGCTCAGACAGAGCAAGCAACTTGTTCTAGGCCACACGGGATGCCTAGGGCAGAGCAAGGGCTTCTTTTTACCTCCTGCCATGCAGCGGTTCCTGGTCTGTGTCCTCAGTACAGTTCTGGGTGGCTGAAGCCAAGGTCTCCTGGGATAACTGCAGCTTTTCCTAACCTCTTCTCTAACCTCTCCCAGGGACAAGTACCAAGTGTTTGACTCAGCTCCCCGGGGGCTTCTTCGGGTAGAGGAGTTAGAAGACCAGGGACAGAGTTTGGCCAACGTCTTCATCTTGAGGTTGCTGGAGAATGCAGACGACCGGGAGGCCAGCTACATGCTGAAGGCATCATCCCAGTGAGTACGAGTGTCACCCCACCCAGCACTGCACATGCAAAGGCAGCACCCACCCAGCCTGCTGGGGACCAGCTAAGGTTTAGCACCAGGCTTGGTCAAATTAGGCACTGGTTGGACTCAATGATCTCAAAGACCTTTTCCAACCAAAACAATTCTATGCTTTACATGTTCAGAAAGTGAAATCAAGGAAGCCGAATGTCATGCACACTCCAGCACTCACCTGGGTCGCTCACAACGATCGAGGCTGTGTCTGACCAGTCCTGTGAAGCAAAGTGGCTCTTGCTTGTATACAAAGGCTTCTTCCTCAGCACCTTCCATAGCCAATGCTGACCTTGCGCAGCCCCTCTGCTGCTCAGGTCCGCCTTGTTTCCCTGGATACAGGTTTTCCTGGCACACTAATGTTTCACTTCAGGCTCCAACAGGGTCAGACTGGGTGAACGATTCAGCTGTGCTAACACAGACCTGATTGTTTTGGAGCTCAGGGCACAGCTTTCTCATTGACCCAAACCTTACCGGGCCAAGGTTTTCAAGGTACAGCACCTGTAGCTAGGTGTAGCATCTAGGTACAGCCTGGAGGGCCTGCACCCTGACTCCCCAGCAGAGTGCAGCATCAAGAAGATGAGTCCCAAGTACAGCAAGCAACAGCATTTTCTCCCCAGGCATGTGACTGCAGCTTTGCTCTACTGAAAATAGAGATGTCAGTCACGTTATGCAGGACAAGCGCACGGCTGACGTCTGTGAGACTTTGCTGGGCAGAGAACGATAAACCAGGCCAGGGCTTGACTCAACTCAAGGAGGCAATTTTAGTTCTGTGCTTCCTTATCCTGCCCACCCTCTAGATGGCCACAGTGAGCACATGATGCAGCTCATTGCTTGCCAACAGATCTTGAGAGCTGAAATGCGATGTAGCAGCTGCTGAAGGCTGCTGTTCCAGAGCTGCAGGGATGACCAGGGCAGTAGTAAGCACAAAGTGCAAAATTGAAGAATTAAAAGAGATGAGTGGCAAATAGAGGCTGCTGTGGCTGTTCCACAGCTCTTCCAGTGATCCCCATACAGCTATGATGACCTGCTTGGTGGAAGCTCCAGTGGTTCTGCCAGGAGCTAGCAGTACATTTAGACACAACTGATCTCAGACATAGGACTGGAGTGCAGGTGGGTCCCTTGCAGGCTGAAAGGAGCTAGGGTCAGGATTCAAAGAGCCCTGCAAGGAGCTGTGTGCGTGGCTAGCCTGCAGATAGAGCTACCAGCACGGCAAGACCCTTGGTTTGATCTCTTTGTACCAAGCCTTAGTGCACGGGGTTCTCATCCTGCATGTCTTCACAAGACGAGGGGCTGCACTCATCCTGCAGCCGCGGGTGTTTTCACTGGCCTTTGGCATCATGTTTTATCCCTGAAGCACAAAGTATTCCCAGCCCTGCAGATAAGCCTGCCAGCACTTGTCCTTCACATCTCCCTTTTAGGGCTCTCTCCTCCCAGAAGACACTCCAGTGGCTTTAGATGTGTGTCAAGTTCAGGCTTTAAAACTGCCAGCCAGAAGGTTCTGGCTCGCTCAGGGCCAGGAGCACAGCTGGTCCTCCAGGCAGGAGCTGGAGCCTGTAAGGATGAGCTGGTCCCTTCCAAAATGGGTCTGAGGGAAGTGTCAAGGGAGCACCAGACCTGGGGCCTCCTGCTGTGGACCCACACTTTGCATATCAGCATGCTGGATCTGGTGATGTGTTCAAATGGGTCTCTCATCTCACCTGCCGCCAAGCAAGCAGCACTCCTCATATGCCGCAGCATTCCTCTGTAAGAGAATTCATCAGCTCTGCCCTTTAAACGTTTCCACACAGCAGCTGTGGGAATCAATGGTTCCTCTAACTGCTTTTCTCCAGGAAAAGCTGCTCCCATTGACCTAGCCCTACTGTGCCTTTGCTGGTTAGGGCTCAGAGGATGCCAGGGCCCCCACCCTGCTGCTGTTTCTCTGAAGCCATGCTGCTTACTGAAGGGGGATCCTGCTGCTCATGAGAACTGCCAGCCTCGTGGCCTTGCAGCAAGGGCCCAGGGTACTGTGCCCTGTGTGACTTCTCAACAGCTGTGTGCAAGAGGAAAGCTCACTGACACCAGTGCACCTGATGCATGCTCACACCAGTGCACCCAATACACGCTCGCTCACACCAGTGCACCCGATGCATGCTGACACCAGTGCACCCGATGCACGCTGACACCAGTGCACCCGATGCATGCTGACACCAGTGCACCCAATACACTCGCTGACACCGGTGCACCCAATACACACGCTGACACCAGTGCACCCGATGCACGCTGACACCAGTGCACCCAATACACGCTGACACCAGTGCACCCAATACACTCGCTGACACCAGTGCACCCGATGCACGCTGACACCAGTGCACCCAATACACGCTGACACCAGTGCACCCAATACACTCGCTGACACCAGTGCACCCAATACACACGCTGACACCAGTGCACCCAATACACGCTGACACCAGTGCACCCAATACACACGCTGACACCAGTGCACCCAATACACGCTGACACCAGTGCACCCAATACACTCGCTGACACCAGTGCACCCGATGCACGCTGACACCAGTGCACCCAATACACGCTGACACCAGTGCACCCAATACACTCGCTGACACCAGTGCACCCAATACACGCTGACACCAGTGCACCCAATACACGCTGACACCAGTGCACCCGATACACTCGCTGACACCAGTGCACCCGATACACTCGCTGACACCAGTGCACCCAATACACGCTGACACCAGTGCACCCAATACACGCTGACACCAGTGCACCCGATACACTCGCTGACACCAGTGCACCCGATGCACGCTGACACCAGTGCACCCAATACACTCGCTGACACCAGTGCACCCAATACACTCGCTGACACCAGTGCACCCAATACACACTGACACCAGTGCACCCAATACACACTGACACCAGTGCACCCAATACACACTGACACCAGTGCACCCGATATACACTCGCTGACACCAGTGCACCCAATACACTCGCTGACACCAGTGCACCCAATACACTCGCTGACACCAGTGCACCCAATACACGCTGACACCAGTGCACCCGATATACACTCGCTGACACCAGTGCACCCAATACACACGCTGACACCAGTGCACCCGATATACACTCGCTGACACCAGTGCACCCAATACACGCTGACACCAGTGCACCCAATACACACGCTGACACCAGTGCACCCGATGCACGCTCGCTCACACCGGTGCACCCGATGCACGCTGACACCGGTGCACCCGATGCACGCTGACACCGGTGCACCCGATGCACGCTCACTGACACCGGTGCACCCGATGCACGCTGACACCGGTGCACCCGATGCACGCTGACACCGGTGCACCCGATGCACGCTGACACCAGTGCACCCGATGCACGCTGACACCAGTGCACCCGATGCACGCTGACACCGGTGCACCCAGTGCACGCTCACTGACACCGGTGCACCCAGTGCACGCTCACTGACACCGGTGCACCCAGTGCACGCTCACTGACACCGGTGCACCCGATATAGGCTTGCTCACACCAGTGCACATGATACACGCTGACAGCAGTGCACCCAATGCACGCTGACACCGGTGCACCCGATACACGCTGACACTGGTGCACCCAGTGCACGCTCACTGACACCGGTGCACCCGATATACGCTCACTCACACCAGTGCACCCGATATACACTCGCTGACACCAGTGCACGTGATACACGCTGACACCAGTGCACCCGATACATGCTGACACCAGTGCACCCAGTGCACGCTCACTGACACCGGTGCACCCGATATATGCTCACTCACACCAGTGCACGTGATACACGCTGACACCAGTGCAACTGATGCACGCTGACACCAGTGCACCCGATGCATGCTGACACCAGTGCACCCAGTGCACGCTCACTGACACCAGTGCATCTGATATACGCTCGCTCACACCAGTGCATGTGATACACGCTGACACCAGTGCACCCGATGCACGCTCACATCACTGCACCTAATAGATGCTCACTGACACCAGTGCACCACTCTATATATGCTCACCTGCAGTAGTGCAGCCTATACACGACAGCCTCACACTCACCACCTTGGTTTGTCTTCCCTACTCAGGAGTGAAATGAAGCGTTGGATGATTTCGCTGGCCCCGAACCGGAGAACCAAGTTTGTCTCATTTACATCCAGGCTTGTTGGTAAGAGACACAGCACACGACCCAGGAATTCTTCACCACTACTCCAGAGCACCTTATTCAGCCTTGGTCTCATTCCAAGCCCAGGCTGAAAGGGAACCTTCTCCCTGGGCTCTCTTTATGTTTGCTCCATCAAAACCCACTTGTCTCTGGGCCTGTCCTTGACCATGCTGCCCTCTGATGTGAGCTGAGCTGTACCAGCACTCTCCTTTCCACTTAAGCTGCTCATGGGTGGCACTGCAGTAGGCTTCCCCATATTGATGTTCTCTAGGTCACACCTGTGGCTGGGGCACCCCTTGGCCTCTGAGACATTTCTTACCAGAAGGGACCATTTGCAGAGCTCCTGGCCTGAGCCATACTGTACTGCAGCAAGGTGTGTGCCAGTCCATCCCTCAATCTCATCCTGTTCCTTGGCAGACTGCCCGCAGATCCAGTGTGTCCATCCCTACTTGGCCCAGGAGCCAGATGAGCTGTCCTTAGAACTGGCGGACGTTCTCAACATCCTGGAAAAGACAGATGATGGTACAGGGGACGGGATGGGGCTGGGTGTTTCTCTGGGAGGGATTTGTCCTAGGCAGACAGCTGCTAAGCAAACAAGGAAGGGCCCTCTGCCCAGAGAGAGACCCTGGCATTGGCATCACAGCTGAGAGAGCTCAGCAGGACATAAGTGCCTGCCCCTCACACTCAGCAAATCCAGGCTGCTCTGTGTGGTGGCAGAGTTAGCACAGCTACTTTGACATCAGCTGTGGGCCAGGGCAGGGCAGGGCTGGCACAGCCACCCTGGGAGTAACCCAAGGCTGTGCTTACCTTGATGATGCTTTGCAGCCACCTGCTCCTGGTCTCTGGGTTACACTTGTAACTAGTAGGCTCAGTCATATTGAGTCTTTGCTAGCGTCCACTCCTGTGAAATCAGAGGCAGTGGAGGGCACTCAGTGGCAGCAGCAGCTGCTTTTTGCTGGCACCTCTTTAGCCAGTTGTCTGAACACAGTACTGTGCAGGTGAGCAGGCCTCCTTGGCTAGAATTACAGACTGGCTCCACTCCAGCACACGCCTCAGTAGCTTCTTGAAGGCACTGCCACCTCTGTAGGCTCTTTCTAGGCACAGCTGTCCCAGCATAGGAGTGAGGGTGAGTCCTTCCCCATTTATGCCTGTCTCTGTCTCTGCTCAGGATGGATATTTGGGGAGCGTCTTCATGACCAGGAGAGGGGCTGGTTCCCCAGTTCTATGGGGGAGGAGATCCTGAACCCCAAAATCCGAGCCCAGAACTTGAAGGAGTGTTTCCGGGTACACAAGTCGGATGACAGCCAGCGGAGGAAACTGGGCAGTAGAAACCGCCAGTGACCACTTACGTCCCTGAGTGTCTTGAGTGCCTCTGGGAGAGGGGCAGAAGACAGAGACTGCCAGCTGGGAGAACGCAGCAGTAGTGCTGTGGGCCATGGTGCAGGACCTAGTGTGCTGGACCAGGCACATGCACCCCTGAACAAATGGACTGTAGTTCCTGGCTCTCTGCCATGCTTCCTGCAGCACCAATCCTTTCCTGGAGATGAGTGCTCTGAACCAGCTAATACAAGCCCTTTCCAGGTGTTCTGTACAGCCCCAAAGAGCACAAGCCGAATGAACACAGCCTGAAGGCCACCGTGACCCTGCTCCCTGCACACGTGCTAGCTGGGGCTGGCTCAGGCCGCTTGGGAAAGGCACACAGCCAATAATGTAACTAAGCAATTAATGACACCCAGTTTGAGCACTTCAGTTCATTGCTACCTTTTGAGCTTGGAGCCCTCCTAAAGCAGCTTCTCACAGAGGTAGGAACTGAAGCAGAGGAGCTGTCTTGCCACCTCTCTCACAAGCCCTTGCAACCAGGCTGGGACAAGCCCCGGCAACTCCACTTCCCCAGCCCTGCTGTGAGGCTGTTGGGCCCGTTCTTAAGGGCAGACACTCTCACCTGTTTCCAGTCAAATGCTCCATACCCAGCCCTGCTCCACCAGCAGTCCAACCTCGTCAGTCCTGACCAACATCTCTGCCCTCCTGAGAGCTTTGAAGCACATCTGGGTCCTGCCCTATGGCTCACTCCTTCTTCCACAGCCAGCATCCCTCTGCAGAAGCCTGGCACCAGAGCCTTCCCCAGCTCTCTAGCACTGTCTCTGCTGCTCACTGCTGCTGAAGCACAGAGCAGGTCAGATGTGCCAGCACCTCCCCACACACCACCATGTACCATGGGAGCATCAGCAGACCCAGTTTGCTGTGCAGCATACAAGTGACATTGCCCTAGAAGCTGTTGCCCCCCACACCGTGGGAGACCCTTCGATTCCTGCCTGCATGCTTGTAACCCACACTGCACAGCCCAGGCACACAGCCCAGGTGCAGGAGCTCCCTGTGCAGGCTCACCTCCGTGCGCATACGCCAGCCTGCCGTCGAACCGCACCGTCGCTCCTGCCAGCTGCGGCTCTGAGCATCGCATGGAGCCCAGGGCACAGCACTGAGACCAGTCGGGGCATGGACCCACAGCAGCTACCTGTCATCCACGAGCCTTGCTCTAAACGGTGCCACACATGGTCACAGCCTCTTCACTGCAAGTTGCTCCCAAGCTGTGGCCAGCATCCAGCAGGAACATGAATTCATCATCTCTGTAACACTGCAGAGGAGTCTTCCAGGCATGGTGGCCTGCACTGATGTATGCTCCACTGGTGTCACGGTTGTACTCAAGAAGGGGATGGAGAGCAGCTGCCTTCTGATGGAGCCAGGCACCAGCCACAAGCACAGAGCAGAAGAGTACAACGGCAGTGATGGCACCATGGGGCAGAAGCAGGATGATGGAATCTACTGGAGCTGGCTCTAGAGCACTGCACTGGAGCTGGTCTTAGGGCCACATGGGGCCCAGGTTACACATAGGGTGTGTAGTGTGAGGCTGACACAATCTGTGCTAGCACAGCCAGCCAAGAGTCACCCTGAACACTGGGAGGGGACTGCAACCAGGCCCCAGGTCCAAACTGGTGCAAGCCACTGCAGTGAAGGGAGAGTGAAGGGGTTGACCTTTGAGCCTAGCTCAGTACCACATTAGGGTATGACAGCCAGCAGGGCTATGCCTACCCTGGCCATTTGTAGCCACTCCCAAGGGAAGGCCCTGGACAGCTCACACCAGCCAGAGGCCCCTGGCCACCTGCCAGCACCCAGCCCAGAGCTTGGGGACAGTTTGGTACTTCAGACTCATCAGTGGAGACCCCAAGTCAAATCTCCCCAACAGCATCCCAAATTTAGGTGAGTACAAGCAAGCCTCCAGCTCAGGGTTCAGACCTTGCAGCAGGCAGAATTCCATAGCCAAACCAGATCCAGCACCTCCTTAGAATTACCTGAGACATCACCACCACCACCCAGATCCCCCAGCTTTGCAGCCCAGCAGCCAGGCAGTTCAGGCACTACAGCCCCACATGCAGCCTTCCCCCATCAGAAGCAGCTCTGTTGCTAGTGGAGGGGCAGAGCCAGGTTCCCCAGTACTACAACACTGGTTCCTCACTGCTTTTTTTTCTTCATGGGGTGGGAAGGAGCCCAGAACTGCTGTGCACTGTTTCAAGACCAATCCACCACCAAGCCCTGGGACTCACCTCAGACCCTCTTGCTCTGTTGTGATGTTTTAGGACTCCAGGCCCTAGGCACAGGCTGTGCCATTTTCAGGCACCAAGTGTCATCCAGTGTTACTTCCTCAGACCCAGCCCTGCACGCCTCCGTTTCAGTGGTCTCAAGTGTTGTACAGGGCCAGGCCTGGGGCCCACAAGCATGGGCTAGAGCCCTCCAGCCCCCAGCAGGCTGCCTCAGCAAACTGAGGGGAACTTCTTGTTGTCTCGTTTTATTGTGTGATGAAATATAGCTGAGCGAGCCAGCACCAAAGCAACATGCCTGCATCTGCTTCCTCCTCCCACACCAACCACTGGCCTCCTCCCGAGGCCCCTCCGGTGCGATGGGACAGGGGGGAGGTTTGGGGTGGGGATGGCAATTGGCCTAAACACAGAAGGTGGAACTGGGGCTGCACAAGGAACGCGAGGTGAGAACAGGGAAGTATTGGGGTGGGTTACACCAACTGGACAGCTCTTCCCAAGGAAAGCAGTACATGGCGATGCCCAGTGCTATTACTGCCACCTGGGCCACACCAAGAGAGCTGCCACCAGCTCAAGAGTCACTGCTCCTGCAGCTCCCTCCTGACTGGGGTTGGGGGTGATGTTGGCTGCCGTGGTTCAGCCTACTGGATCCACCTGGCCCCAGGAGATCTGCACTGTTGAGAGCAAAGAGCACTCTGAGATGCTGCATCATTGCCTCTGAGTGCAGAGGCTGGAGCACCCTTTGCTGCATCCACAGCAACACTTCTCCCCATGGGGCCAGGGGAGACGGGGAGCAGGAAGTGCTGAGGGCAAGAGGCAGATGAGATGTGTTACAGAAAGATCTTTTATTGAGTTCAAGAAGCTGAGAACTTTCTCAGCGTGATGACAACCAAGGCCACAAGCACAGATGTCCCCAGCAGGGAGGCGATGACAATGGCACCAATGGCTCCGGGCCCCAGCGAGCCTGCGGGGACAGAATAAGGTAGCTTGAAGTCAGCAGAGCTGGAAGGTCCCAGACACGCAGGGTTATGGGGATCACCCCACACCCAGCATTTCCCAGGTATCAAGCCATACTCCTGCCCTGGAGCTACTTGTTCCCATGTCCCCACACAGTCCAGGGGGGTGTCTCTGCCCTACCAGCACTGAGCCGTTGGGCTGGAGGCAGCCGCTGCCTCCTTAGCCAGCGCCTGGTGAGGACAGCTGCCACAATGCAGGTCTTCATTGCTCAACTCTCCTGTTAACACCTGCACCGAGAGTCACTTTGCTTGTTGGAGAACCACATCACAACAGGCACCTGCTGCATTTCAGGGCCAGCAAAGTGCTCACACTCCTTTCTTAAAAGAGCTCTTAAAGAGCCCTGTGCCCATGCTCAGGACACTTTCTGCAGGCACCTGCTGTGATGGATCAGAGATGGGTCAGAAAGAAAGGCCTTGGCAACTGCTCCAAGGCTGGCAAAGCACTCCAGAGTAGAGGCTTGATGGCAGGGAAGTTTCCTTGAGCAGGTGACACAGGTTCCCTTCCTCCTGCAGCAGTATGGCTGGCGTGGGGATACGCCGCCTCCTACAGGCCCACAGAAACGCAGACCCGCAATGCGGACTGCCCAGGCTGCTGTGGAGCGACCTGCGGGCAGCTCATCCTGCGGCCACCTACCGTCGCCAGCATCCAGCCGGTGCAGGTGGGTGGTGTCCTCGGGCTCCAGCTTGGAGGTGTACGGGGGGAAGGCGGTGGCGTCCGACGCGCGGGCTGTGGTGGCGGCGGCGGCAGCATCGAAGGGGCCAGCTCCGGAGGGCAGCTCGGGTGGCTCGTTCCAAAGGGTCGGGACAGGGTCCTGCGGGTATTCTGCTGGAGACATGTACCCACAGTCACTTACTGGCACTGGTGACAGCAGCAGCTCAGAAGAGCCACAGGTCGGCAGGTCCCTGGGCTCCAGTTGCCTGCTGAGTGCCTGCCATGGGTGGAGGGTGACTCGAAGGCTGAGACAGCCAGGGGGGCAGAGCTCTCCTCAGGGAGGGCACCACCTCCAGACAAACACGCAGGGCAGGCAAGAGGTGAAACCAGGTTGCCACAGGCTTTCAAGGGAACTTGGTGTACATACGGCACAGAGGGGACAGCAGGTGGCTCCTCCCAGCCGTAGGACCTCTGCTTGTGTGCAAACAGGCCCTGCAGGCCCATTCACAGACACTTTGCTCATGGATGCCCACAGGACTGGGCTGGGAGCAGCTGTCACATTCCTGCAACAGACAGAAGCCACCCGGCCACCCACACTGGCCAAATTCACAGCATCTCAGGGCCTTTCTGTCCAACACCACCAGCCTCCACTGTGTAGGATGCCAGAGGTGCTGGCAACATGCAGGACTCGGCTCCCCCAGATCACAGCTCCAGAGCCTCAGTTCCCCCTGCCCCACCTCCAGGCTGTGCTGAGGGATAAAAACCAGGCTGGGCTCTGTTTGATGTTACTATTCATCTCCTGTTATTTCTTCCTACTGTGGGGTCAGGGACCAAAGCAGAGCCTGCCCTGTCTGCGCGTGGCTGAGCCCAGTACTCCTTCTCAATGCACAGCTTGTTCAGATGGACCCCAGCGGCAGCAAGAGACATTCCACAGCTCCCTGAAGAAACCACTGGGAATGTTACATGGGGATGGGGAAAAAAGAGCTGAGGGAAGGAAGGAGAAAAAAGAACACCATCCAGTTCCAGAGCCCACCTGAGCTGCCTGGACGGTTATCAGTGCTAGGAAAGAGAGCTCAGGGAAGCTGGAACAAGCAGCCTGGGCTCCCTGGGGCAAGAGCACCCCAGCTCTGGCACAGTGTTTCTTGGTATACCAGGGGCACTCAAAGACTTGTTCCAGGCTCTCCCTGGCCCAGCAAGAGGTGGCTGCATCTTGGCAATGCCAGTCTCAGCTTTACACACCTCAAACCCTTCTTGCCATTGGACAGGCAGCCAGCACTTTGTGGGAGAAAAGTGAGATGAAGAACCCCACTAATGGGCTCCTCCATGCTTTGTCCTCCTTTGTAGGAGCCCTGCATCAAAAGGAATAGAGGGACCCACACCAAAACACTCACCTTTGCTGCCTGCACAAAGCCACTGACAGAACTTACTGTAAGGCTCACACTGAAGAGTAGCTCCCACTGTTCCTGGAGCTATTCAAGGCTGCCTGCAGACTCAGCAATACAACAAGGCTCTAGGCTAGTTCCAGCAAGTCCTCTGTACAGCCATGAAAGCTACAGGGTTTTCAGCAAGACAGTTGCCAGGTTTAAATCTGGCCCAACAAGCAGTGACAGAGACAAGTCCCCAGTGTGAGGCTGGTGCCAGTGAAGTCAGGCACCAGCACCAGATTACTCTGGCTGGCTGATGCACCGTGGTGAGAAACTGGGAGCAGCAGTGGATACCTTATCCTCACATGTATGGTGTATCTGTGGTCACAGGTAGCATCTTGTGTCCCTGGTACAAACCTCACAGGACATTTATTCTCCACAAGGGTTCCCCCAGAAACTCTTAGACCCATTGCAGTCTCCTTCCTACCCTGTCCTGCAAAATTAACCAGCAAAGCTGGAGATTCCCACACCATTCCATCTGGCTGGACAAGCTCTAAGTAAAGGTGTGGCAGCATGATTCAGTAGAGTCAGCTCTCCACTCTGCTGCTGATAATGTGTGACCACCACAAGTCCCTCTCGGGCTCAGTTTCAATGTTCATAAGCAGAAGGCCAGGGCTCTAAATACAATCCACATGAAAAGCAGCACCTGACCATCCAGGCCTGCCCACTTGCATGGCTGCTCTCATCCTGACTGCAGAAGGGGAAACATGTTCTGTGTGCCTGAACAAATTGTCCGAGTGACAGCTCCAAACCTGGCAGCAGCCTTTCACAGGGAACAGCCAAGTTACACAGGACTTCTGCTGCCATGAGACAGCATTTTTCTCTGGTGCAAAAGGCCCAAACACACTGCAATCTCAAGTGGGGATGCAACTGAGGGCTGAAAACCAAATACCAAAGGCAAGGCAGCACTTGTTTTTTCTGTTCACCCAAGAATTCTGTAGACATGAAAAACTACTAAGAAGTATGCTCAAAACACATATCCATCACAACACCAGGTGGTCAGCATCTAGGTGACAGCCAGGCAGTAGCTGTGCTTACAGCAGTCTCAGGACCAGTCCCATCTCTAGGAATACCCACCTAGAGCACTCCTCTGCTTTGTTTGCCTGGAGTGACTAGCAGGGGCAGCAGGTGGGCACATGGAGAGGCTACCAGGCTGCTGATATAACTCCACTGCTGCCGTGCTTCAGTGCTAGAAGCTATGAAGACAGAGAAATCCCACATCCCCATGGCACAAACAAGCTCTTCCCCAGCACTATCCCTGTCTTGGCACTACAGTACAGACCAAAGGCCACTGCTGCTCCACAGACTACCACTGAAATCCACTTGGTAAAAACACAGCTTGAGATCACTAAAGAAAACAACATGGAATAATCTCAGTTATTGGGAGTTTACCAGAGCAAAGAGAGAACACAGGAAAGAGTGGATACCAAATATTTATCTCAGTGTTTTGCAACAGGTCAGGAGGAAGAGGACTCCTCTTCCTTCCCAGACTGACACTGCAAGTGGCCTTACTTGAGGGAAACAGCTACACTGCAGCACATACAGCCCCTCTCTCTGGCACAGGTTACAGCTGAGGCCAGGGAAAGGGAAGAAATCACCAGAGGATAAAGACACACACCATCAGCTTTCTGAACACTGCAGCAATCCACCAGGAGCTTCAGCAAGACCTAGAAGAGATGACATCAAAGGCAACCTGATGAGACTTGCTTCCATGCTCAGTGCAAAGGAGGCAGGGTGAGCTGCTGGCACAGTGACATGCTAGCCACATCTCAGATGCCAGCTGGCCAAAAGACTGGGAGAGTCTCCATAACTGACAGCACTCAAGGAAGCCAATCACACCTGAAGGATCCTTCATGAGACCTCAAAAAAAAAAATCAGAACCTCCTCAAAGGCAAACTCTGTGAGATCTCAAGGCTGGCAGATATGGCCACCCAGCATCTTCATTCCTGGAGATCAGCTACCACTGACTAATACTCTTCCTCACACAAGCAGCTTTCAGCATCTCATTATCCTCATAGCTTGTCACTAGGAGATGGCATTAAGACTGGGTGACAACTTTATGCTTACAGTGACAGGAGTGCATAATAGCACATAGATGTTCAGTGGCCCTGGCAAAGAGGGAAAAGGCACCCACTGCAACCTGCTCATTGCACTCAGCTGCTTCAGTCAGAACAATTCAGAGGTCAACACTCTCAGCCTTTACAAAACCTGGTGGGGTTTAGTCCCACATTTTTTGTGCCTTCACATTACATCCACTACAAGAAGAGAGAAAAAGTAGAGGTTACCTGCTGCTTTCTCCAACACACTCTCCACCTCCAAGCCAGTACCCTTAGCTGGGAGTTGATATCAGCATTAGTAATGTAGAAGTAGTGCTGCGGAGAGCAAGGTTGAGTAATGGTCTACGAACAGCTGCCGTAAGTCGGCACAGGGCTGCGGGGCACAGGGCTGCGGGGCACAGGGCTGCGGGGCACAGGGCTGCGGGGCACAGGGCTGCGGGGCACAGGGCTGCGGGGCACAGGGCTGCGGGGCACAGGGCTGCGGGGCACAGGGCTGCGGGGCACAGGGCTGCCTCTTTTGAAGAGCTTCACCTGATGAAACCTATTGACTACCTCCCACGTTCTACTACCTGAACTTTAAAAGCTTCCTAATGATCTTTGTTTCTCCTGCTGAGAACCAACACACGAGCTGCCACAGAAAGGTGTCCTAGGACAGTGCCTTTGTACATCTCTTGTTCTGCTGCTGTTTCTCCTGTGGCCATTCTGACAGGCTACTACAAGTTCCAGGTTAGCTCAACACAAGGAAGCCCTCACTGTGAGCACAGAGACACCAAATATACACGATTCACAAACTAAGGCCTTGCAAAAGCTGTTTACTGACTTGCACTTCACCTGGAGCTCTGAACCCACTGCAGGAATTGAAACCATTTTTTATGACAGAACAAAATAAAACCCAGCTCTCCACAACCTTCCTGCTCTCTAGGCCTACATGTCACTTGCGTTGAGAGAGCAGAAGTAGGGAAAATTTGTGTGTGTCAGAACTCCTTGATCTGGCTCTGCTTCCTTTGTACCTAGATGATGTGGACAGAGGGTTAAAGAGTGGGTCAGCTGCTTCTCCACCTTTGACAGACAGGACATTGATAAGGGAATTAAACAAACCAAAGCCAAGCAAACGCTAAGAAATCCCTGATTTATCCAGTCACAGAGCCCTCACCAGGAAACTAGGCTGCCTAGGCAACCCACCAGTGCCCCAAAAGTACTCTGACTGCAGCATTCAGACAGGAACCTTGGTTGCCCAACACAACCCTTCATGTCTTGCTGACCTCCTAAGCCCTTACCTGAGACTTTTAGTACTAGGTAGCCCTGAGTCCCCCACTCTGATAAAATTAAATCCAGCAAGGAAGGAAAAACTCATTCCAGACACTGGGTCTGCACAGACAGCATCAACTGCAGCCCTCTTCTTCTGCCCACTGTGGAGGGCTTTCGTAAGGGGTGCTGAGATGAGAGGGCAGGGGCTGGGTGAACTTTGAGGCCAGCAACAGGCTGTCCAGCTCCAGGTAGCCACAGGAGGCACAGGGCCAAGGCAGGGATGAAAAGAGGCCTTCATAGGGAGCACAAAGGGCAGCCTGTGATGTACAAGCACCGGGAGCATGAGTGCAGAGCAGTGTAGAGCACTGTGGTTCCTGTGAATGTTAAATAAACTTATTTACAGGAAGGCAAGGCTGCATGTGTATGTAGAGAGCTGTCTGTGCCCTTCCCTTCTTTGTCTGCACAAGGCAGGAAATTTCCTCTTCTAATAAGGTGAAAACCAGAAAAAATTACATTGTGCACTAAAAACCTCTCTACTTGGGTAGGCAACTCCTTCAACACAGCAGAAAATCATTCTGCTCCTCAGATGCCTTTCCACACCAGCTTGTTCCCTCACATGCTGCGGTGAAGCTGCTAATTTCTGGGAGGCCTTCAGCTTCTAAAGTGCCACAGAGAAAGTATGGAGTCTCTCCTACACCCAGGATGCATTCACCAGCACAAAGCTCTTAAAGAGCTACTGGCCTTTCTGCACAAGTGTGATCCACCCAGCAAGGAATCAAGTGAACTTGGGAGTGTTCCACGAGAGCAAAGTGACACAGGGAGGTGGCAACAGGTACAAACCAGAGCTGCAACACCAAGGCAAGGACACAGGGAAGCAGGCAAGACAGGAGCACAACAAATATGCACCAGAGACTGGAAACTCACAAACAGTACAAAAGAAGTCTGGGCTCAGAGAGGAAGCAGGTGAAATTTTCACTGGAAATTAATCCTCTTCTGCAAAGTAGAAGACTGCTACTGGTTAAGGAAAGACTACCTGACTTGGGGAGAGAGTGCTCCCACTGCTTCTGGGAGCATGAGCAAGCTACAAACTCAAATTGTGCTTACGTTATTAATGTTCCACCACACACACAAATTAAAGCTTAGATCTCAAGAAGGGAGAAAACATCACATTTGTCAGGGGTTGGAAGAGACCCAAAGAGATCGAGTCCACCTCCCCTGCCAGAGCAGTCTTCCCAGCAAGAAGGTGTCCTACAAGAGGATCTGTGGGGAAAATATCAGCTACAGTAATTCTGTTCTTTCACCAACAGATGTGCCAGCTAGGTGCAACAATTCTCCTACCCATATGAAAGCTACTGCAAAAAGAAGTAACTTCACCTGCCAAACAGCTTGTCAGGGTCTCTCTGCCAGGCGAGACGCTCAAAACAAACTGGGAAAAGATTCCTATTCAGCCTTGGCTCCAAGTCTTGGAAGGCAGGACAACAAGGAAAGGAAGCACTGTGCTCCTGCCTGCTATCTTAGCCTGAGCAATCCCCTCAGCCTCACCTCCACTTAAAGAGAGAGGCTTTGAGGGAAGCAGTTCCCCACAGCAGCCTCTTTCCACTTACACTCAGCACCCAACTACAGTGTCAGTTTGGAAGTCAGTTTTCCCTCACTTGTGCAACTCCTCTCAGATAACCAGCATCTGAAGCTGGCTGTGACCCTGGCTAAAGGCAGGAGCAGTTAATGCTGAAGCTGCTGATCATCTCATCTCTGGACCAAACAGTGCTCCACAGAACAGGTGTTTCACCTATTCCCACTCCCACATATCCACTGGTCTCCAGTCAGAGCCAAAATTATTTCCCAGTGCTGCTGCCTGCCTCCATACACTCAGCTCCAGACATATCCTGCTCAGTTCCACACCTCAGCTTCTGACCAGCCTAAATGTTTTCATAGACACTTTCACATTTCTCTGTGCAGCAGCTGCTGAAGTGCTCTGCTGGAGTAGAAAGCACAGAAGGAATCAGAAAATACATGCTTCAGCCACAGAAAAGTATTTTTCTTGACGGTATCTTCTCGTGACTACTAAAAGCTGATGGAGCATGGCTCTCAGCTCCTGAGAGCACTCCATCCCCTGCTGACTGACCCACCTACAGACCCCACTGCCACTCATGCTCACAGAACTGCCACTGCTGCTCGGCTAAGGACAAGCTACAAAGGATCTTCTTCATTTTCATCAACAGAAACTTGGCCTTGGGATATAGAATATTTCCTACTCACCATCAGTCGCCAATTCCAAAACTAGTTTCTATTAATCAACTGCAATGCAATAAATACTTTGGGACCTTTATAGGAGAGGGAGAGGAGGTACACAGCAAGAGGATACAGAGGCAGTTTGGGAAAATATTTGCCATGCTTTAGGTGTTCAAATGCAAAGAAAGCTGCTTACCTGCCAGGGCAGTATGGCCCAGGATGCTGCACAGCGTTAGCAGGACCAGGCAGAGGGCTCTGTGGCAGGGCATGGCTTCCCTCCGGAGAAGCGTCGGCAGGAATTCTGAACGCTCTTCAAAGTACCAAACACCTTGGAAGTATCACTGAGATAATAAAAATGTTCACCTGACTGGACAAAAATAAGAATTTCCTTCGCAACAGCAAGTGGATAGAGAGTGCAAACCCCAGCAGACTCACTCTCTGACTTCTAGAGCACACCCTCTTCTGAAGGCAGCTCCACCCTCTAAAATCCCTGCCTAAAACCCCATAGGCAGCCGAGGAGCCGTTAGGCATCCCTCACCCTGCCAGGCCAGTGCACACACAAGCAGTTGTTGGCTAGCCCTTCCCAGAGGACAGGGGGATGCTCCTGGAAACGTTCCCTCCAGCTACTGATCCCACGGCACAGGAAATAACACAGGAACCACTGGGGCAGCTAACCTCAAAACCAAGCAGATTGCCCACGGGCTTTGCTCTCTCCTCAGTGTGCAGGATGGCAGTGGCCTTACCCAGGTGGGCACAGCAAAGAACAAGGGCCTCAATCTTTTGAGGATAAAACATTCTGAAACCGAGCCAGAGCAAGCTCCATGGCATCCTCATTTTCTGGGTGCAATACTTACAGAGGCGGGCGAGGAGCCATATGTGGTCTCCACTGGCAGAACTACCTTTAAAGTCTGGTCTTTCAGGACAGTCATCTTTGTCAAAGCCAGCATCCCCCTCGGAGCTGAATAGCGCACATGCTACCTCCTCCTGCAACCCTCAGCCACTCTGTCCCTCCCCTCCAAGTGGACTTGTGAAAAGTTCTTAGCAGGAAAACTGAGATTTGTTTCAAACGGCATTTGCAGAGCCAGAAGCCTAGGAAAGGACAAAGTGTAGGAAAAGGGATACCAGAAGAATTTCACTAGGACTTTTTTAAAGTTGGTATGAGGATGAAGTACTTCATGGTTTCCATTCAGAAAAAGATGTAATAAAGTACTTGAACACCCTCAGTGTCAATTCTTTATGCCCTGAAAATATGGCACAAGGAGTTTTGCCTTAAATTGCAGACCTAAATTATTCTGCTGAGAGGTCTCTTTGGTTTTTGGCTTTCTCTGACAGGCAGACAGATACAGTTTAGGTGCCCTTCTAAATCTTTCTGCTTGCTGCAGTGCCTGGCTGTGAGGAGAAGCAGGGAAAACGAAGAGGACTGAGCACTGTCCCTGCAGAGAAATTAGAAGTTAGGAAGTAACCTGGTGAAACACGATGAAAAGAAACTTCAGACATTTCCAGCATCAACTTCACCACCACCTGTCAAGCTTGTATCAAAACCATTAGCTTTCCAGGTTCATGTTCTGTCTGCAAAAGAGTTGCAAGCGCATGAAGATACAACCAGTAGTAGCCAGAAAGCTGTAGCTCCTCTTCTTCCCACCCCAACTGATCCAATAACCTACACTACTGAAGGCAGGTATGTCACAGGTCCTGTTTGTCACAAGTAACAGGGCAGCCACCTGAGCATACAATCAGAACACACCAGCATCCTGTCTTTGTCCTAAACACACAAGGCAGAACATTAAAACATTAAGAACAGGATCCTCCCCCACTGGTCCATTACCTACAAACCCTCAGAAACCAAACAAGGTCCTTGGGGGTACAACCAATTATTGCACATTTTCCCTGTTGCACTTCTGCATTTTCATTTAGCTATCCACAAACTGCTTCTTTCCTGCTCCTTGGCAGAGCTGGAAACTAACAGGCTTTTGCTTATTTGTTACACAGGATAGAGTAGTCCAAAATTAGCTTACGGAAATTAGATCATACCATTAAAAGACAGCAAGGACTTAGGAACTAGACACATTATACACTTGAAAAAATAAAGATAGAAAGTCAAGTGATCAGCCTAAACATGTACTGTTCTCTCCCACATCAGCTAAGCGATGCAAAGCTACTGCGTACGCTTGGTCTTAGCAGTCTGACCTGGTGTTGTGTGCGCTGGGAGGACATTTAGCATTAACTTCAACGGGGATTTTCCACACAAAACCAAGCAGCACACAGAGGGAAAAAAAGGTGGAAAAATAAGATTTTGTCTAAAAAGGGAAGCCTACAAGGTGTCTGTGTGGACTTTATGCTGAGGGGAGGGGAGAAAGAAAACCTCTCATTTAGCAAAGAGAGTTGGAAGTGGGTGGGGTGGTTACCAACAGGCAAAAAAAGGCCAAGTGCTTGTATTAACAGAAAACCAGCCACGGCTTGATCTCTCCTACATAAACACCAGGAGCATGAATACACATGTTTCTGTATGGAGAGCAGGGGAAATTAAAGCTTTCTTGTCAGAATTTTCCAATCCCAACTTACTGATGTTTATTTGAACTCTGAAATTATCAAGTAGAAAAAACCCACCGGTATTCCTCACCAGGGAAGAAATAAAGCAGCAGTTGTTGTTCCACATCCTGTGTATTTGCTTGTTGCTTCTTGATGAAAACTGAGGCAAGTCGAGTTTTGGGTCAGTTTTAGCACCAGGAATTATCTCAAAACTCAGGCTTTGACAAAAGCAAGCAGAAAGTTTCCTCTCAGATATAATACAACCAGGTTTTATTTAAGTTCTCTCTTTCCCCCCCCGCCCCCCACACTGGCAAAAGTTCAGAGGGAGTTGAAAGTTTTGTAAACATTTTAACTACCCCTCTTCCCCCTTTTATGAATTTACAAAGCAAAGGAGACAGGGAGACCAGATTTGCAACAGTTCCAAGTCTCTCCATGCTATTGGATCCAAAAACTATATACAAGTCTGCAGCAGTCTCTGTATAGTTACTGTACACGTTTGGGGGCAGGGGGAAGAGAGAGGAGGAGGGGAAGGTGACCCCAAAAAATGAATAAACCAAACGAAATAAAATCCAAAGCCAAACTGCTCTTGAGCAACTCGAACTGTTTTCTTTAGGCAGTGATGACAGAACAACAGACACCTTTTATACAACTCCACCAGAACTGTAGCGTCATCTCCCTTCGCAGGTTAGAACCCTCTGGGAATGGGAGATTGGACCAGGGGTTGAAACTAAGTGCATTTGGCAGTTTTCGTTTTCTTCCTTTTGTGGTGTGTGCATGTGGGTGAGTGGAGAAGGGAAGGTGGTGGTAATCTTTCGGTGAGAGAGGAAGGTTATGACTCCATAAACACTAAAGATTATGGATCCCGGTGAAGGTGCGTGAAGCAGTTTAAGGTGTAGAAGATAAGCAGGGCCATCATTGCACATAGCTTCGCCCTCCACAGTCTCTCTTCATGACAAAAGGGCATCTCTGCTCCTTACCCTAAGCACTGCTTGAAATGACAACTAGCTAGGACTTGCTGGGGTATATATCTGAAAGCCAGTGTTCACTCTCACCAAAGACTAAAGATCCACACAGTAAAGATCCTACTGTCTCTTAAACGAGACAAATTTGCAGGAAAAGAGCTCAAAATAAACTGGTCCTAACCCTCCGAAGGTAGCATATAAGGGATAAATTCAACCTGAAAGAAGAGATGCCACCCCGCACTTTTTCCCAGAGAAGAAGTCCCCATGTGTCCAGGAAGGCTGGAGTACGCCGACAGGGAACTCCACCAGCTTCAGCATCACCACCTAATGAAGACAGGCTTGAGCTTTCCCTCCGAAAACAATGTGCTGAGAAGGGCTGGCAGGGGGTGTGCAACTTCAAACCAACCCAAGCTAAACTGTGCCCGCCACCGCCCCTCTCCTGCTGTTGCCAGTTCTAAGGTTAGCTTATGAATGCAACTCCTGGTCTGGGAGAGCACCTCTTGCCCTGATGGAGCGCGGAAGTCAGTATCTGTGGCATTTTGGTTTTGACCAACATCTGTTAACCACAAACTCTCTCTCTCTCTGTGACTGCACGTGTTGGATGTGGTAAGAGTAACCAGAAGAGGGAAGCAACAGCTTGCAGAATCCAATTTGATTTTTTTTCCCAGGTATGTCAGCAGAAGAAATCACAGCACAGTGCAAGCTTGCTGCCCAAGTCAGCCTAGTGAACGAATCCTATCTCCCACCCTCCCAGGACTCTGACAAAGTCCACTTGATTCTAGGCTGACAGCAGGAACAATGCCTGTGCAGTCCTGGGCAGAAAGGGTTTGCTGGGGCTTGAGGAAGCAGCCTGAGATGATTCATTCTGTGATTCACTGCAAGGCGAGGAACGCATGGTGGAGTTACGGTGTCCGGAACAGAGAACCCATGGTTAACAGAGGCAGGAAAAGCCAGTCGATTTGCACATGATCAGTAGTCTTCCAAAGTCTCTATTTCTCCCATATTGAGCCGCTCTGATGAGGCATTCACTGAAAACCCTGCAAACCAAAGAGGACTTGTGTTAAAGAGCTAATGTGGTATTCTCTAGTCAATGCAATTTAACTGTTACACACAGCAGCATGTGGAAGATAAAGCGACACATACCAAATAATTCAGAGGGAAATTTAGTTCAGGCTGGATAAAATTACCCAAACTGTTCTTTCCCTTAATAAACCAAAGATAATAAATTGCATATTTATACAATCATACAATGGTTTGGGTTAAAAAGGACCTTTAAAGTTCCTTTAGTCCAAACACTGCTGCCATCAACGGAGACATCTTCAACTTGATCAGCTTTCTCAGAGCCCCATGCAACCTGACCTGGAAAATTTCCAGGGATGGAGCACCTACCACCCTTCTGGGCAACCTGGGCCAGTGATTCACCACCCTCAGAGTAAGGTATTTCTTTTATCTACTCAATGCTTTCTTTTAGTTTAAAACCACCATACTGCTTTGTCCTGTCACAGCAGCACCTGCAAAAAAGATAGGCCACATTTTTCCTACAGTTGCCCTGGAACATTCTCTTCCAGGACGAACCACCTCAGCTCTCTCAGCCTTTGTCCACAGAAGAGGTGTGCCAGCATCTTGATTTTGTTTATTTTGCAAAGCATCGCTTGGTATTCAAAAAGAGATCAGCAGAAGACCAGTTTCAACCTTCACTTAAAAAGACATCATCTGCACAACTAGCCTAAGACACGTCTAGGCACAGTGGTGACATGGCTCAGCAACTGCTTGGGAGTAAGCACATTTCAGTGAAGAGGCACTTGGAAGTGCCTGTCAGCCTTCTATTTACATACTCAGAGGCATAAATACACATTGGGAACTTAAAATCCAAGTGTGGAATCACATGCAACACACTTCTGGTGGTGCAAGCAACTCTATCCATTAATTTCAAGTCCAAACATATGCACCTATGAAACCTAGTGGCAATTCCATCTATTGCCATGTTTTCTTACAATCTTCTAAGGTGTACAACATGAAACTGTATGAAGTTATATAAGGCTATGCAGATGGCTCCAGATGCATTGAAACCCCTACCTAAGCATTTAACTGTAAGTACTGAGCACGTGGCAAAAGTGTGAGAAAAATAGGTAATAGGGTAATAGGTTTGACTTGATCTCGAAGGTCTTTTCTGACCTGACTGATTCTGTAACAAGCAAAAACAATAATAACCATCTTGTCCTATGGGAATTTCCCACTGAAACACAACTCCCACAATGGTACAAATTGCATTTGGAGTATGATACAACGGGAGGCTTTCCTGTGTAAGGCTTAGGAACATAACCCGAACATTTCATTGTCTTAAAGGTGCTAGTCAGGCGTGCTCCGTGCCCATTGGCACGGCCCTCACTCCACCAGGGTACGCTGAGGAACGTTGTTCTGCCTCCCTCTGGTGGCAGGACAGCACCTAAACGGTACTGCATTTTTTTCAAGAAGCTGCAAGCGCTGCTGCTTTTCTCCCAGTTGCAACTTCTTAATTGCATTCAGATTTGCAATTCACATCACAGAAAGGAGTTTTTAAACAGTTCAGCTGAAGACTCACTGGGCTGGCACCCAGACGTGGCACACGTCAGGATTTCATGGAAACGTTCAATGCAGAAACCACTGATTTAACTGAAGAGCATTTGTTTTACTGAGTACAAAAAGGAAGATAAAAAACAAAGGCAGGGCTCTACTAGAGCCTTAAAGCAGCGACTTGCAGGCATTAATACCTGGCTATTCTACGGGAATATCAGCTAAGTATCACCAGTACAACAAATGCCAGCCCAGCATGGTACCCTACTGCCCTTTGTATCACACATAGCACAAATGTGGACAGTTATTCCACATGAATACTACAATGATGCACTGCATCCCTTAGTGCTCACTACCCATGGAACTTACGTAATGCCCTTAAAGGCCACCTCAAAGAAACCTTTCCTGGTTAACTACTGTCCTCACACGAAAATTAAGATGGAGAACATAAATAAATATGGACTACCAGTGATGTCTCCATCTCCACTGTCTGCAACTGAAAGCTTGTGACTGCTTTTTTATTTCCTTTGCCACCTTTTAAGACCAGAGTAAGTAACTTAGAAAAAAGTAGGAGGGAGTAACAAGCATCGAGAAGCTGCTCCTCAGGAAGAAATGTCCTCTCCCTAGAACAAGTGAGCATTAAGTTAGTAAAACAGGCATAGGTCAAGTCAAATGAAGACAGTGTAACTGACTCCTCCAAACTACTCGGAGGTTGCCCTTTAATAACCAAGGCCTTCTCAGGAGGAAAAGTTCAGCAACAGTTTCCCATGAAGCAGATGCAGACTTTAAATCCTTAAATTATGATACTGATGCAAACTTCAACAACTACCTTTTCTGTTCAAATTCAATATTCCCACTTAAGATTAACAAGAACTCTACTAGGAAAAACTGCAATTGATTTTTGCCAACTTAAACATTCATTTCTAAAACTTAAACCTGACCTAACAAGCTGGGATCTGCGCGAACCATTTTCTGTTTCTTCTTTTTCTTCCCGCTCTGCACAGCCTCAAAATTGGATTGCTGGTTGTTGCTCTGATTGGTCTGAAAGACCGAATGTAGCGAGCTGTGGTTCATCCCCCACACTGAGTCCTAGAAAACACAAGTGTAAGGTTACATAGTGAAGTGTGAGCTATAGGTGTGCCCAGCGCCCTTTCCACGGTGCATGTGGTAGCAAAACCCACTGATGCATCAACCCAAGGCACTGACCTCGCCTTTCTAAAGCACATTCTGGATCAGCATGCTTTGGCACTATTTGATCTACAGATGGCCTCAGCTGTTATAAAGGAAACTTGATTCTGCAGGAAGTACTTGAAATCTGATTTATTCTCTGCACTTCACCTGACCTGTAATATCCTGCTTATCCTTTTATCAATCCAGCAGGCTCTTCAGGCTCAAAACCAGCCTCTGTACATCCCCACCACGGACTGCAGCAACTAAGGTCTACCTGTTGCTGCTGCTGTTGCCGCTGCTGACTGGCTTTCTGTTTGGCACGGCGCTCAAGAAACTGCTTGG
This sequence comes from Pogoniulus pusillus, assembly GCF_015220805.1. Classification (NCBI taxonomy): domain Eukaryota; kingdom Metazoa; phylum Chordata; class Aves; order Piciformes; family Lybiidae; genus Pogoniulus; species Pogoniulus pusillus. The sequence goes on from NC_087289.1 coordinate 16,601,853, forward strand.
CAAACTCCTTGGCCTCAGGAGTATCTCCAAGATAGGCTCTGATGTAATCATGGACCTCATAGGGAGACTCTACTTCCTTCAGGAAAGAAACAAACGTGGGAACTGCAAGAAGAAGGCAGAACATGAGGGAACGCTGTAGATATGTGAACAAATGCATGCTATAAAAACATGGAATTGGGTTTATCTTCCAAATAGTTGCTAATGCAGTAGCCATGACAAACAGCTTGGCCTTCCAAGCCCTGTGATTCACTGCTTCATGTAATACGCAGCCAAAGCGACGGTAAGAACGCCACCTAACTGCAATGAGAAGGAAAAACAACCTGGCGGTCATAAGGGGAAGTTAGTTAGCACACCAGCTTTGGCCACTGCCAGCTTTAAAGCTCCAATTTAATGCCAGACCTAGATGAAAAACACTTTTCTGAGCTGTCAACAGTACAATCTTTTAGGCTGAAGCACAACAGATCACACTGCGCAGTGGCTGACCTCACCTGCAAGCATCTGAAGACCTGAAGTTCACAGCTAGCTGACCTGAACACCATCTTCACCACCTTTTCCTTAGACTTAACAGAGTGGCTTAGCTTGGAAGGGACCTTAAAGACTGTCTAATCCAACCTCCCTGACACAGGCAGGGACATCTCTCAACTAGACTTGACTGCTCAAGACCTGATTCAAATTTGGAACATGGATAAGGGCAAATGGCGAGCCAGGAAAACACTGGGACAAAAAGGCCTGTCACACTAAGCAACCTTGAAAGCATGGGAGCGGACTGTGCATATATGACCCACAACAGCACCACAAGGTCACAGCCATTGGATGCAGATAGCACATCACAGGTGAGGACAAGTTATTACAGTATCTCTTCTCTAAGAGGAGGGAAGCTGCGACACTGTAGCTGCATGAGGTGTGATCATGGCTCCTGGGACAGCACTGCTTCCCCACATAAGTTAAAGGGTCCCACATCACCATGATTTTGCAGAGTGCACATATTGGAGACTGTGAGATGCCTGCAGTGCTTTGGTATGAGAAGGCATCAGTTTGTGATCTCAGACTGGGTGCTGCTCTATGTGCCCTTCAGTGGAATTAGTAAAAAATCCAAGCAGTTTCACAGCAAAAAGTTGCTTTGCACAGGAGCATATTTGCCTGCACTTAAAGGTGACATGGATCCTCATCCATCTGCCTGATGTTTCCATGACCACCAAAATCCTCAGGAGAGCTCTCTGACAGACTTTCAAACTTTTCAGCACCCACTGATTTGCTATAGTTAGGCACATGGAAAACCAGGAAAGAGATGATGCAGCCAGTTATTTAGACCAGTATTTAATGATGCCATTTTGCTGTGTTTAAAACATTACTTGTATGTCATCACTTCCCCTCAGAACTATCTGATCAGGAAACAAACCGGATGTTTCTCCTAGTAGACAATTACACTCCTCAACAACATCTCTTACCATCTAAGTTGTTAGCTGTGTTGAGTGCATGAAGCATCTGTTCACACCACTGAGTGAATCCATCCTGGGCTTTATTAACTCCCTGGAACAACTTCAACAGCTTCTCCTCTTCTTCCACCTTCTTGCTTTGTCTACTTGTAATACCTACAGATTTACTGAGGTAAAGAAAATGCATATGATAAGCAATACATTACCAGAGTAAGTGACAGTACAGTGTTACATGACTGGCTAGTTTACAAGATGGCAAACACTGTTTTAGAGCCAACTGACTTTCTAAACAGATGACAAAATAAATTGTGACTGGTGATCTATTAACGACTTTTGTTGTCAAAGCAGTTCCCGAGCGATGAAGGGAGAGAGAAAAGAACACACATGCAGATGATACAAGTGCTAAATGACTGCCTCAGGAGTGAGTCTTTCTTTGAAAAAGCTTCTTCCCCAGTTCCTACCTGAGGCTGGCATTGCTTTTGTTCTTATTGGTCGAGTTACGGGGTCCCACTTCCTTCACTGCATCATCCCAGAAACCCATGTTTGAGTTTTTGGTATCAGCATTACTCCAGATGCTACTGACCAGGTCAGATGCCCACTGGTTGCTGGGATTAGTGTTTAGGGAGCCCCACACTGAATTCCCAATGCTGGTGTGCAGGTTAGAGTGCTGTTGAAACACAACAAAGAGATTCTGGTTATCAGCAACAGACCTAGCAGAACAGTAACAAACAGAAATAGGAACTGTTGTCTACTGTTTCCCTTCACACTGATTAAATACCATACATACCGTGGTATTTCTGACTCTGTTTGGCTGCTGGTGCTGCTGTTGCTGCTGTTTCTGCATCTGCCTTGCCTCTTCCTGCTGTATCTCCAGCAAGGACTTGGTGGTGCCTGTTGGTTTGGTGACATTACCCCAGCCTGACAATTTTTGCTGCTGCTGCTGCTGTTGTTGTTGGAGTGCCTTCATTAGTTCACGCTGCTGACGCCTTTGCTGTTGCATGCAAGACAAAAATGCTTGTCCATACTTTGAGAAGACCATTACTAATCAAAAGTCTAGCTGGGAAACTGGTTTTTAATGGATTTCACTCTTCTGGAGGAGAATGGCCGACCTATCTTTTGAGCCATCACAGTGCCTCCAAAAAGACAGACATCAAGTAACCCCTAAAACAAACTGTTTATCAGACCAAGGCAGAATACATTTGTCAAAAACAGAACGTAGCCAGCTAAACATTTGGCATCTCCTCTCCTACCATCACTTATTAGGTCTTCCCCCACTCCTTAAATGGCCCTAGTCTTGTCCATATCTGCAGAGATGGTGGCAGAATTTGTACTGTTTTGTGAATGTGCTATACGTGTAGGGTAACAGTGCTACAGTTTTCCCTTCTGTCAAGATACTTGTTCTAAACAGCTACAAAAACTTTCAAATGAGTCCTTGCTGAAAGACAGAATTTGACCTGAGCTACCATATTTCAAGAAATAGACCTCACCCTCCTTACTACTTCTAAAAACTTAACAGTTAAGCAAACCCAGCTGAGGCCACTCTAGCAGGTAACACTCCAATACTGTTGGCATTTACCTCTTCTCGAAGCTGCCGTTCTCGTTCTTCTTCTATCTTCTGGATTTCTGCCAATGACAGTGTGGTCTGGGATTGACAAGCTCCTGAATTTGATTGCTGACCCCATGTTGAAGACGAAGGGAGCTGGACCAAAACCCACATTGTTAGGAATCAAAAAGCATATTAGACAATACTGCTGAATAAGCTGGCCACACAGGCAAAAAGAAAGGCCACTTTTAAAGAGAAAAAAAAACCACTGGAAAGTATAAAATTAAGTATGAAAATGTACTGTGTTTGAGTTGTCCTTTGATCTATCAAAGTGGCATGTGTCAAATACACTATGCATTAGGAATAATGTAATACATCACTGCCCGAAAACCAGCCATCAGTTTTGATTTAAAAAACCTCACCAACTCCAAGCTTTAGAAACTTTGCACTGGTTCTTGTTCATTGCAACAGCATAACCATGTGCATTCATCTGTGAATCCTTTTTCTGTACACTTCTGTCACAGAACCATCCAGGTTGGAAGAGACCTCAAAGATCATCCAGTCCAACGTATCACTCAGCCCTACCCAATCAACCAGACCATGGCACCAAGTGCTCCATCCAGGCTTTGCTTCAACACTTCTGGGGACAGCGACTCCACCACCTCCCTGGGCAGCCCATTCCAATGCCAATCACTCTTTCCTCCTAACATCCAGCCTAGACCTCCCCTGACAACTGGAGACTGTGCCCCCTTGTTCTGTTGCTGCTTGCTTTGCAGAACAGACCAACCCCACCTGGCTACAACCTCCCTTCAGGTAGTTGTAGACAGCAATGAGCTCTGCCCTGAGCCTCCTCTTCTCCAGGCTGCACACCCCCAGCTCCCTCAGCCTCTCCTCACAGGGCTGTGCTCCAGGCCCCTCACCAGCCTTGGTGCCCTCCTCTGGACACCTTCCAGCACCTCAACATCTCTCTTGAATTGAGGAGCCCAGAACTGGACACAGCACTCAAGGTGTGTCCTGACCAGTGCAGAGCACAGGGGCAGGTTAACCTCCCTTGTCCTACTGGCCACACTGTTCCTGATCCAAGCCAGGATGCCACTGGCTCTCCTGGCCACTTGGGCACACTGCTGGCTCATGTTCAGCTGCTATCTACCAGTAACCCCAGGATGCTTTCTGCCTGGCTGCTTTATTTTGTAACCTATCTTCATCCTACTTTCCCCATCTCTTCTAGAGTGACCTATTGACCATCTCCTCTCTCCAGAGAGTTTGTCTACACCTGCTCTGTTCAAGCTAGTCTAGACGACCTTGAATCCAGCTGTTGTTTTACCTACTACACTGAACTGAAGGAGGAAATTAAGACTGGAGAAAAACAGTACCTTCATTTGTGCAAGTTGCTGCTGTTGCTGCTGCTGTTGCAGTCGTCGTAAAGCCTCCTGCTGCTGCTGTCTCTGCCTCATGATTTCTTTCTGGCGCTGGAGTTCCAGCTCTTTGCGCTTTCGCTCCTCTTCTTCGAGCCGCTGCCTGGCTGCCTCTTCTTCCATGCGTAGCCTACTTTCCTCAAGTCGCCGCTGAGCTTCCTCTTCTTCACGTGCCCACTTGGCAGCCTCCTCTTCCTTCCCAGGACATAAACAGAGGCAGACTTAGAAAATCTAAATTACTCCTACTTGGTGGTATTGACATTCTAACAGAAGCCTTTGCATCTGCACAATGGTGCTGTTTGGATTGTTCCTTTACATTTCTCAAGCAAAAAAGTCCAAAAAATAGTCTATATCCCCTCAAAATCCACATCACTCCACCAAGGACTTTGGAAGAGCATAACATCACCTTAGTTCAGGCTAAATACTCTCATCCCATTTTCCTTGAAAGAGCCATGCACCTTTTAGTTTGATTTCTATCTGCTTATACTACTTGCAGTCCAGGACTGCTACACAGTGGAATAAAACTCGACAGAAATAAAGGGAGAAGAGGTTTTGATGCAGATTGTGATGCTTACTGTTGTTACTCAGCACTGGTGTTTCAAAGAAAACTAGCAAAAGAGATGACTTTGTGGTGGGATAGAAATGGTGACAAACAGCTTGCAAAGGAGGGCCATGAAAAATCATTTAAAAATAATAACAGGCAGTTGTGAAACAGACCTGGAAGTTAATGTGAAGCCAATCATGTTTCAAGTTTAGTTTGACTGAGGGACTATAGTAGTATTGTTTAGGAGGCAGGAAGCTCAATTTCTCCAATATGGGCTTCCAAAGCAGAGCAAGATCAAAAACCTTTAATAGTATGAAAAGGGGAAAAGGATAGTGGTTATAGTGTTGCCATAACAGAGGAAGATGGGCAAACCCCATCACCTCTGACCATGTTAAAGATAAGTTCTACTGCAAACCCTCAGAAACTGACAACTCAAACCAAATTACCATTCGAGCACTGTACTCTTTCTCTTGAAGAAAAGAGTAGGAACACTATGCTGCCAAGCCACTCCCAAGGCTCAGGAAACTCATTCAACACGTATTTTTCCAAAAGGATTCTGATAACTTTGCCTGCAGGTATAAAACCTGTTTTTCATTGGTGTGATACTGTACCACAACCTTTGCTTTCTTCCACCAAAACTGACAGTCTCTCAGGCATGGGTGTAAGTGTCAAAGTTGGATTGTTCTGACAGACTCCATAACTAAATACAATAGGTCCTTTTCCTCACCTGTTTTCGAATTAACTCCTCTCTCTGCCGTCTCTCCTCCTCTTCTCTTCTTCTTTCTTCCAATCTTCTAAGTGCTTCCTCCTGTTGTTGCCGCTCCTCTTCCTCCCGCTGCCTCCTTAGTGCAATTTCCTGCTCTCGTTGTCGCCTTAGGGCCTCCTCCTGGAGTTGGAAACAGAACATCAATCTATAAATGCCATTATATTGGTGAACATCATCAGAACATAGACTGCAACATGGTCTGGCCAGGTACACGGCCTGAAAGGATGCTCCCTAGCTGCGAGCTAAGTACTACCAAAACAACTGCACTGAACACTACAGACCCATATGTTAGTGAGTGCTCTGATGCAGTGTGTGTCTTGTACATCACTAATGAAAAAAGAAACAACTTTTGGGTTTAAAATGGATGGTGCTAGAACGAAAACAAAGAGTGAGACTCCACTTTCCAGTATGTACTAACTGTATGTGAACATAAATCTGTATATATTTTAATGTGTGGGTATCATTAACTTGCTTTTTTTATTGATGGGAGGGTGGGGATAGGGTGTCAGCTACTATTCAGAAGCTTCTCCTACTTAGGAATTCCAAAACACTGACTCTTGAAGTGCACTGCAGCACTCAAACCACATCTCCAGACACCAGAAATAAGCTGAAGAAGCCCAGGGCACTTAAGGACTCTGCCAGTCTCAGAGACATGGAACTCTCTGTGGAATAGCTTTGCCTGAGCTATTCCTGCGCCATTTAAACATTAAGGGCAACAAAGAGTCTCTTGAGGGCTTTGATTTGGGGCTATCCCTAAATAGCTTCCAATAAATTATATTTTGTTTTCCAAGTAGCAAAATTATTTGCTTAACTCAAAAACAAAACATCAGCACCCTCTCCTACAGGAGGATCAACAGATCCATTTTGCTCCTTGCTTTTTGGAGGAACAGGGCACAACCAGCCTTCAGCTGGCTTCCTGGAGCAGGAGTGCATCTGCACAACTTTGCCCCCAGTTCTGATTTTTCCTTGCATGTAACAGCTTTGCGTTTTGCTGCCTTTTCTGATATGAGAAGTCTAACAACTGTGTTAAGGTCATCCTGCTTTCCAGTCTTTCTATTCTTCTCTTCACTTTCTGACTTATCCTACAAGCTCCACCTAAAGATCTTACTTTCTAGAGGAGGACTTTTTAAAGTGTTCATAAATATTTTTGCCTTTTGAACAATCAGTACTGTGCAATCAAATTGTTACAAGACTTTTTTAATATAAGGAAAATATTACTCCTAGGACTACTTGTGCAGCATGGATATAAATTCTGAACTCTTGGTAAATCACAGAATTCAATTTTGAAATCCAATAACCTTTTAATAATTCTGGTATCAAACCTTCATAAACAGACAGCACAAGTTGCTATACTGTTCACTGACCTACTGGATCGTGATTGTCTCTGACAAAGGTTAACTTCAGGTGCCTACAATTTAGCTGTCAGTAGACACAATATAAGCAATTCTATGGCACCAAAGAGCTGCTGGCTGCAAGCTAAGTAGTAATTTGTATTCCTGTATATCACTTCAGTGTTTTAGTACTATATGTAAGTGCAGGGAGTGAGTTTCTGTTCCACTCGCTGGACATAATGCAATAGATTCTGAATCATTTTCTCATTAATCAAGTCCTTGATTTGTCATATTCACAAAAGCTTCAAGCACAATACACAACACCTAGACCATTTTTGTAACTTGGGCCTGTAACTCTATTAATTGGACACGTGTAGTCAAGTGACAGTAACCAAGTGTCCCCAGTACAGGTGCTGAAAAATGTCTGCTGCTTGTTTCCTCCACTGAAAAGCCTGATGCAAACACTGGAAGTGTGCTAGTCTGTTTTGACTAAAGACCACACACCAGGATCTCAGTTCAGGATGCATAGCTGTCAGGCAGGCTGGGGGATGCTTGGCACTAGTCATTGACATACCATGGCATACAACCGAGAGAGAAGGACAAAGTGACCCAGTCCTATACAACAGTAGTTCACTGACATTTCTGTCCTGCTTTCCCTGTGGGAAATAAGGCTAAAATTGCCATTAATAAGGCTGCAGGGATCTGCTTCTAGCTCAGGCATGCCAGGAGAGACTGTTGAATGACAGCAATTAAAGACTTCTCTCCCCTTGAGAAGGTGAACAGAGTTGTACCAACGTGAGGGGGGAAAAATCTGAGCCTGTGAAAAGCTACCACAAGCATGTGGCTAAGGTAATTATTTTTTCCTACTTTTCACAGCTACAGAAAAAGATTGTCTTAGAATTTACTTCTGCCTCTTATTATTCAATGTTTTTGTTTGAACATCTGACCAAAATTATTTAAAGCTCTCCAGCTTTCTGCCACTGACTTGTAGAGGAAATAGATTCATTCCTTTGACTCTTACTGTTCCCATATTCTTGGCCTCCTGCTCCAAGAGAATCCAAATACTCTTTAGCATCTCTTCTAACAATTGTTTTCAAGTACACATCTTGCTGTGGAGACAACTTATTTCAGAACCTTTAAAGTATCTGTAGTATTGCAGAAAATCCTTCACTAGCAGTCCCCATTTCAACAGACACTGAATTCTTACATGTTACAACATTTTTTTGCAGTTAGTAACACCTGCAGTTCTGCTTGTCTCTGTGACTTAGATTTAGAAATCTTTGTTTGGTAGTTCTCATCTTTGAACCAGGTACTTGAAAGGGAGCACTAATGATATAATTCAGAGAAAACAATTATTAGCCAGTCATTAAACCTCACAGTTTGATCCTGGAAGTGACCAATCATTATAAAACAGAAGATAGCAGACCACAAACAAAAAAAGATAAACAGGAAACTACACAAGCTTGGCATGACTGTTTGCAGTTCTACAGTGCAATTGATGACAACTATGAACAGAACTGGATTGAACATTTGGTATGACATTTCATCCTACAGAATTGAATTTCTATTAGTTGGTTGGTTTTTTTTTTTTTTCATGTAGAATTCACCATCAACAGCATATTTACTAACCTTATATACTAGTCTTTTATGCAGTATTACATCAAAAGCCTTCCTGAAGTCCAGGCAGATTAAGTCTACTGCTTCACCCCTCTCAGCTCTCACTGTCATCTCCTCAAAAGAAGTTAATCAAATTTGTTAAGCATCATCTCCTCCGTATAAATCCATGCTAATAAATCAGTTCATCCCTGATTCTACAATGCCTTCCAGTACAGAAGTCAGATTCAAATATCAGACCAGTTGTGCTTGTTTTGTTTGGTTCTTTTTTTTTTCAATACAGAATACAATATTGTCTTCTCTTTCCAGAGAAGAGCTTCAACTCTTTGTTACCTTTTCAAGACATTACTGCTCAGAATTAAGCATTATGGCAATCAATCAATTGGCAATAGACTAAGACACTTGCTGTTACTGCTTTTCAACCCCATTACGCTTCCTTCTTGCAAGTAATTATTTCCCATGACATCTCAGAAAGGGAGAATCAGATTGTTCTCTGTACAAAATACTTTGAAATGTAATGAACATTTTGAAGAAGTTATACACAGTAGAAAAACTGTTAGACTGAGAAGAAACAACCCAAGTCTATTTGAAGCCACCACGGATGACACACACTGAGTTACCAGGTGATCAGCTGAAAAATCAGTTGTTATTAAAACAGATGTAAAGCAAATTAACTCAAATTTTAAACTTTTGAGGATATTATTGCTTTAATGCTACAGTAAACCTTGAACTCAAGCAAAGGACTTTTTTCCACTGTACACAAAGCAGAGACATTAAAGCAAGGAGCCATTTATTTATAGATTATTTAAAGATACCATGAAAGCTAACTACACATCCTACTGCAGCCTACTAAAATAAATCTTCAGTGACAAAACCTGAACTGAGGTCTACAACTAACTTACAAATAAAAGGGAAGATTCTAGAGGCTTCCTCATAAATGTCTGATCCTTAAGCCAGCAAACGTGCTTTACAACTGCTTCCCAAACACACAGCAAATCTTAAAGGACAAAACTCTTATTACTTCTGCCTGTTATTCACATGCTACTTTAGGGAGCTGCAAACTCCTCTGTGAGTAAAATTAACAATGAGCTCACTGCTATTCTTCACATGCAGAGTGAAAAGTGTTAACTTTCACAGTCTTGACCTTAAGGAACACTATTCAACCTTTCTTCCATACAGAATTCAGAAGTAAACACTAGAAATGTCAAACTAATCATGTCTCCATTTCACATTCTTGTAAGATTAACATACTGAACTCTTATGTCCATTCTACTGGACAGATCATGGAATTCACTTACATAAATCTGCCTGTTCAAACTACATCCCTTCCTGACCCAAATACCAACTCAAGAAAATAAAGCTGGCAGACTAACAGAACCCAGAGAAATCAATAATTCATAAAACATTACTAAGTTTAAAAAACCAAACCAACCCACCCCAGAAAACTGAACGTTACATTACTTTTTTTCCCCCACTATATCCCAGTTAGGCCATTTGAAACAGCTGCTCAAGACTCAGACTACTCCAGAACATACCCTTATCAAGACACTAGAACTGCATAAATGATGAATCAAGATTAAATGTATAATACCTGGGCAACTAGCTAAAGTCTAATATTGACACTAAGGAGTTAGGTGTGAATATTCCACATGGAATAAAATCTCTCAGCTCACAAACAGAAACCTATCTGGAAATGAACTACCAAAGCTCATTTCTTGGATTGCAATTTGGGCTCTTAACTTTAAGAACAAAAGAATAATAATTTCATATATTCACATTAAAAATATTAGAACTGTCTTCACATATACCTACTAAAGAGTAATTAGACCCCACAGGATTCTTAAAGTGAGTTTTATAAAGTATTGAAATTAGAGATGAACTACATTGAGGAAACTCACTTGCTTCCTGCGGGCCAGTTCTTCTTCTTCCCGTCGTTTCCTCTCATCTTCCTGCTGCCTCCTAAGTAGCTCTTCTTGTTGCCTCCGAAGCTCCTCCTGCCTTTTCCTCTCCTCTTCCTCTCGTTTGGCCCTCATTTCCACTTCTCTCCTCTCTTGCTCTAGCTACAATTCACATAAAACTATACTCAGATGCAGGTAACGTATTCCTACACCATTTCTTAGGGCAACTCTTCTGAGATTACAGTAACGAGATAACAGATGAAGCCTCTGACAGACACTCTCCCTTGACTGCAATTTTACCTATCAGCTGGCTGCCTGCTCAGGTCAAGTTCCTGAAACAATTACTTGGAATTTCTATTCTGCAACCAACACCAATTCTCTAGTCTTTCTGCATTGGCTCCTTAAAATAACCTCTGACTTTAGAAGCTCACAGCAAGTTGCTTTGCAGTCATAAAATAATCCATTTCAGGAAATGTACAGAATCTTACAGGTTCAAACCTACAGCAATAGTTTAATAAATGAGTAAGACTGAAACAACCCAGAGGACTCCTAGGATTTGGGTGAAAAGATGTAAGTAGCAAAAGAGTGACTACCTGCTCCTACTCAGGGTTTGGCACGACAGTTCATAATCATCCCACTTTAAAAGAAAGGTGGCTAGTGAAGAGTCACTAATCACAAGTGTAAAAAGCATAAGCATTCTGTTAGAGGTCAGCAGTACCTCCACAGCAATGGTTTCTGAACAGCAGTCCATAAAGATTTCATAGCTGGTCTCTACAACCCTTGTTCTCTTTATAATGTGCTTCCATGAACATCTAATAAAAATCACACAGCACTAATAGTCTTCCATTGGCTCAAGTAACACAGTTACACTGCAGAACAGCAATCCCAACGTCTTACAGTACAAAACAGTTTCTGACCTTTGCAGCTTTGGCCTTCTCGAGCTGCTGAAGTTGTTCTAGAGCTGGTCCCTGAGCTGCAGTATCAATGGGGAGATCCCAGACACTGCTTCCTTCCCAGACTAGATAGTGAAGAGAACAAACATTGACAAGCAAAAATAAGCACATCAAACAAAATAAAACAAACAAGAAGGGATAATCTTGTGTACGCTGTTATACAGTTTTATGTACTAAAATCACGGTAACACATTAGCCCTAGTCAGTATCTTAACCTCTATCCTCCTGTAGATCAAGCTTTGTCCATTACTGAAGTAAGGCTGAATTTCCTGTGGAATTCTACAAAAGAACCAGTTACTCAAACTCCTCCCATTAGAGTGAAACACTTCTGGATTATATTCAACTCCTCTGAACTTTTCTCAGCAGATCTGACATGTGCTGAGCATCTTACCTGTAGGCTGTGAAGCTGACTGAAGTTCCCATATTGAGCCAGTGTCCGGCACTGACACAGACCTTGTAACAGGTGGCATCATGTTCTGTTCAGATATTCTGTAATACCAACAGGAAGAGTCAACATGCCACTTCCAGGAGAGGAGTGCTCTGCACACGCATGAGAGTCAGTAACTTGTAACATACTCCTTCCACACCTCTATTTAAAACAAAAATATGATGTGGACGATACTAGTTGCTTGCAGAGCTCTTTTTCATCTCATGCCTGCTGCCAGCGCTAAGCCAGGTACTGTTACAGGTTTGTATTTGCTGCTTATAGGCTAGTTTGAGGAACAAGCACCTAAGTACTGCAGAACTCAATGGACAAAGTCATTCTGTCACCAGCACAACAGGTATGTCAAAAAGATACAATTTCAGCCATAAGAGTTTTCCTGCTGATTTTCATAAACACCCTTTGAGGTAAAAACTACATACATAAAGAACTATCCAATATCCTGCAACTTTTTCCTATTCACACAATCTCTAAAATATCTAATAGTCAGGTATGAGCAAAACTGAACAGTATGGGCCACTGACCAGGTTATAATTGTTATATACAAGTTGGAGCACAGCTCAAGTCTGGGCTAACTCACCTCATTTTCAGGGCCTGGAACTGCTGCAAGAGAATAGCGAGCTGTTGCTGCTGCTGGGATGAAAGAGCTGCCTTTTGTTGCTGAGCCAGCACCTGTGCATATTGTTGTCTTCAAAAGAGAAGTAGAGAATCACTGGCATTTGTTCCCTTGCTTATATCATGCCCAAGCTGCAGAGGTCGCACACAGATTCATTCTCTGGGACTGATGCCCACTGACCTATACAATGTATGTGCTAAACACTGTGGAGCAAACCACTGAATGGGGCCTTGGAAAGAAATACATGAACACAACGACTTGGCCCAGTTGAGCTGAACCAAATCCTTCTGTAAGTTGTGCAATACAGCTTTCCTATTTCTACAAACTGCATACAGACTACTTAAATTAGCCTGGCTTTGATGACTGCACATCTACACAGACCAACCTCTCCCCCAGCATGTGAAGGCATACAGGGGCAGGCTCTTGCCTTATCAAATCATAAGCTGACAATCATGGCACATGCCTCCAGGACACATGAATGAGTAGTCTGACTGCTTTCTCTTCAAGCTCCTACAAAACTGGCTTCAAGAACTGGACAGAACTGAACAACTGACAACTACCACAAAATGGATGACAAACTGCTTTCTGCAGCATTACCTTCCACTGATCTTCAAAATGCTAAGCAAGCAGATCAAATTAAATTCTGCCTTTGCCATCTCCAGTTCAACAGATGTGTAGCCTTCCCCTGACTTCAAAACATCCAAACTGCATTACAAGAATAGCTGGGACTCAGTTGATATGTAACAGCTACCTATATATAGCAGGTGACATTAAAGCAGGACACCAAAAAAGATGCTGAAAGGTGTGTCTCAGGTAGCCACATTGTCCTAATGCTGTAGACTACTGAGCCTCTGGTGACTGTGGAAGCAACCTATTGCTGTTGGAGGTGCACTCCCAGCCCCACTGCCCAAGGAAACAATGACTAGAAGCTGAACCCAGATGATTAAAAATGCAGAGCAGAACACAGCCACTTGAAGATCTCTGGGACTGGCAGTCTTACTGTATTAAAAGATGCTGATACTGGAGGTGCTGCATTTGGATCAGGGCCAACTCTTGTTGTCTGGTCAGCCGCTCTTGGTCCAGCTCACCCTACAGTTAGGAATAGAACATTAATATATGTAACAACGGTAGTACCTTGCAAATGCAAGCTATGTAAATGCTGTACTCTGAACTGAACAGAAAAAGAAAACAGGAAAATACCTAAACAGAGACCAACATTTACAAAGCCTGCAGTATAGTGACTGAAATACACAGGACCAAGCATTCCAGCCACAGACACGGTAAGGTAAATACTTAATAAAGCTGAGTCTTTTCTCCTCTTGAAAAGATAATTTAACAGAGAGTTCAGCTTTGGTGCTTGAAACACCTGTGATTCCAAGCTGATGTGTATACAATTCAATTCCATTTGTTACAGGACTATTTGAATGCTGTAACTGTCATATACTTACCAGATGTGGGAGTGGTGCTGGACCGGGAGTGAAGGGAACCCTGCCCCACATTTTCATGATGTCTCCAAGTGGCTGAAATGTCTCATCACAGGCTCTCTTAACCAACAGTGACATAGTGAAGTACCCAGCCTGGAACCACTCTGCCATCTCCTGATTACTGAAAGGACCTGAAATAACATGAATCAATACACATGGGGGAAGGGGAAGCAAGGCCAAGTTGAGTATGCTGAAAACCATAACCCAGTACCTAGCATTGGGCATTCCTGCCCCTCTCATACACTCATCTGGACAGAGAGAGCATTAAAGGCTGAAGTGTCAATGAACACATCTAGATTTTTACAAGGGCTGCAACCCCCACTTAGTCTTTAATGAAAAGTGCATGACTGCTTTTACCAAGCATTGGAGAGAGATGAATCAGCTGAGATTGAAGCCAAGCACAGAATCATCAGGTCATTTTGGTTGGAAGAGATCTTTCAGATCATCGATCCCAAGCATTAACCACCTAGCACAACCAAGTCACCACTAAGCCACATCCTTAGCACCACAGTCATACATCTTGTAAATACCTTCAGGACTGGTGACTCAACCTCTTACCCAAGCAGTCAGCCCCAGTGCTTCAAAATCTTCATAGTGAAAAAACTTCTCCTAATATCCAGTCTAAACCTCCCTCAGAATTGTTGCAGCTGGAAAAGGCCTTCAAGATTGAGTCCAGTCATTATCTACCACGCTGAATGCTCAACCATGTCCCTCAGCACAGCATCTCTCCACATTCTCCAGGGATGAGGATTAAGCCACCTCCATGGGGAGCCTGCTTCAGTCTTTGAGAACCTCTCCATCACTGCCAAATTGTGGCAGACAGGAGAGGTGCCTGAGGACTGGAGTGACATAAGAGCCTGCTCCAGATAATACAGATGCTGTCTTCCAGCAAAGCTCACTACTTCAGGCTCACCATCAGGCTGCAATTCCCACTTCAGACCTCATCTCTGTCACTAGCTGACAGTTCTAAGAGCACAAGAGCTGCTTTCCCCACATACACTGTACAGATAATTAAGCAATTTTAGCCTGTTTCAATTCTGGCTTTCAAATCTGTGTGTCTTAGAGAAGTTTTGCTTCTGTATCTCAGCAGCTTAGTAGATAACACTTCCAAGTGGACAATTATATTAAGGTGAGGAAACCAGTTTCTCCTTCCCTTCTCAAAACGCTATCCTTTTCCTTCTCCTCCTCTTTTTCCAAGAGAAGGATGCAATCACTCCCTTCAAAAGAGGATTCCTACATTAATTTCCAAATCCAATTGTCCAAATAGACAAAAAAACCCAACCAGGCGATTCAACACAGTAAGAGCTATCTAAATAAGAGCTTTGAAAAGCTACCTTCTGAAAAACAACAATATTCAGTAATTCCTGCCTTCTCAGTGTGCTTCTCAGAAAGTAACTCCTCCCAAAGAATATGAAACCACAAGGGGTATCCCAGGTAAAAATCACTTGGGAGGCTTTACTGCTGGAAGACACATCCAGTTTTACTCCAGTAAAAAGCTGTAAGTTCATCATTGGGCAATAAACGCCCAGCAGGAGCTAACACAGTGAGCAAACATAAATGCTTTATGCAAACATCCTTCACACTTAAAGGAACAAGAAGAAAACAATGAAGATGCCCAATACCTGCAGACAAGACACTGGCAAAGATGCCACAAACACCATCCCACAAATCCTACCCAGAGCTCACAACTGAGGAAATCATTCACATTAAATAGCATTAGCAATTACTACTTTAAGTACACCAAGGCACGGGCTGCTTAGCTGCCTCCCCAAAATACAATTAAGTAGGTGCTAAAAGAGAGGCCTGAGACTACCAAAATAAAGAGCATCTTCTGAAAGCCAAGATGTAAATATCTGCACAAAACACCTGCTTCAACTTAAGTCTCAATTTTTCTGCAACTGAAAAATGCAAGCATGGAACAGTTGGTGTCATACAAACTAATCATGCACTGGCTGCAAACACAACTTGAACTGAGATTAGCACAGGCACTGGCTTGTAAAAATTTGCTCTAGATTCTAAACCCCTCCCTGGATATTCAATGTGTTTGGACTGAGACTTGAAAATGGATTTCAGTGCTCCTCATGGATTCTTCACCAAGCTGGTCACATTCTTGTTTGTTACCACTATTATCCAGAGTACTGGCATGAAAACCAGCTTTTAGTCTAAGCTCAGCTTACAAAAACATGAAGTGATGGCAAACATCAGCCACGATAA
Source organism: Pogoniulus pusillus (assembly GCF_015220805.1). Lineage (NCBI taxonomy): Eukaryota > Metazoa > Chordata > Aves > Piciformes > Lybiidae > Pogoniulus > Pogoniulus pusillus. The sequence continues at coordinate 16,618,109 of NC_087289.1, forward strand.
GGTACAGTTCAGCAAGCATACTGAGCTGATGGAGGCAGTGATGGGGAGAAGATCTGTTTCCAAAATCTAATTCTAGAGTGGTAAATTCCCTGTGCTACTTTAGTGAAAACAAGCATCAAGTATCCATCAGTGGTAACCTTGTGAAGAACTCTAACAGTTCAGTGAAACAAAAGAGGAAGCGTAAAGGGCACAGACCTACCCTGAATTTCTCCTTGTGGATCTTTGTAGTACCACTTCTGCATGGCTTCATGGAACAACGGCATAGACGAACCCTTTGCTCTGTGCTCTTGAATTTTTGCTGCTAGTCTTTCATCATCAAGGGCACTGTCCTGCAGGTATGCCACCATTTTCTCTGCTTGCTGCAGAAACATCAAAATCAGCAATGAATTCAAGAGTTAGATGTGTTCTTAGAGATTTGAAAACGAGTGTGCTAAACACAACAACCTTGGAGTACCCACCGTACCAGAAATAACATTTAAAACCTGGTGTAACCACCACAATCCCTAAGCTCAGGCTACCACCTTGTCAGAATCCTGAATAAGCACAGTTCACCTGCTTAAGCAAAGCTTTAAAGTAACTTGCACACAGTATCATGGTGAAAAATAAAACACTAGCATGAAAAAAAGTTCTCTGCATCCCAACAGCCACCAAACTTCCACGAACACAGCCTGCGCTTTCCTCATCAGGCAATCAAAGGCTCACAGAACTGTTTCAGCTGGAAAAGACCTTCAAGTCCAACCATTATCTACCTCTACCGATGCTGATGCTAAATCATGTCCCTCAGCACATCTCTGCCTCTTTTAAACCCTTCCAGGGATGGGGATCAAATCACCTCCCTGGAGAGCCTGTTTCAGCATTTGAGAACTCTCTCAGTAGTTTCTCCTGAAGTCCAACCTTAACATCCCCTGGTGCAACCTGAGGACGTTTCCTACTCATCTATCACTTGCTATCGCAAGGAAAAGAAACCAACACCCACCTTAATACAACCTCCTTTCAGGCAGTTGTAGAGAGCAAGGAGGTTTACCCTCAGCCTCCTTTTCTCCAGACTAAACAACCTCAGTTCCCTCAGCGACTTCTCACCATAGCTGTTCTCCAGTCTCTTCAACTTCATGCTCCAGCACCTCAATATCTTTCTTGTATTGAGGGCTCCAAAACTGAATGCAGTACCTCAAGCTGTGGCATCATCAGTGCTTGGACAAAGGGGGACAGTCATTTTGCTGGTCCTGCTGGGTACACTACTGCTGATACAGACCAGGATGCTATTGGCCTTCTTTATATACCCTTTTTTTCTATAAACATATTGGGCATAATATTTTACAGTTTCTCAACAGAAATGGAAGGACTACTTGACAGTACTCATTAGTGCTAGGACGTTCAACTCTCTAACATTGGCTGTAGTAATCTTATTCAGAAAAACACTATATAAGCTTGAATTAGTCTCAAAAAAAAGACAAGTAGGCTTCAATAGCCATTGGGGAGTGTAAAGTTTCAGTTACGTTGCTGTTTTTATGGGCTTCAAATATACTGCGTTCCACATTCGTCCAGCCTCATGATTGTCAACAACAAAGGAATCTGAGAAATTTTACCTGCTCTAGGTGCTTGAGGCCCTCTTCATCATCTGGGTCAGTGGGAATGTTGCCCATGCCTGGAGCAGCTGTGACAGGTGTCTGAACTGACCGCAAAGCAGGATTTGAATTGGAAACAGGTGGAGAAAGGTGAGCAGGAGAAGCTGTGTCTGCAGAAATCTGTGGCAAAGGTTGAGTAACAGAAGCCACATCTATAAGAAAAATATTAAAAGGAATTACCTTTACCATAAATGAAAATTACTTTTAAGGACTTCCTGTAGCAAACATTCGACAGCTCAAAATCATCACTGAAACAGAAGTGTTTTCAGATTACTGCACACTGGCACTGCTTACAGCACAGGTACCCAACTTAAGTTCAAGGGAAAACCAGCTTAGCTTAAATAACGCAGAACTCCGCACACTTCAGCATATCCTGTTCTCCAGCCACATACATTTGCCTATACTGATCTGCTCTACCACAACTAAGCACATCAACAACTAGTTCATGTTTCTCTAGGCTGTGTTGCAATGTGAAGTATCAGAGCACTGCAGGTGTTTGAGATTGTGTATTCAACAAATCCTGTTATTTATAGACTAGATGGTGAATTCCAGTATTTCATCACCATAATCCACTCCTGGCCTCTTAAAAGAGACCAAGACTCATCAAAAGTAGTGGAAACTTACAGAATTTATCAGACATATTACCTTCCCCTCTGTTGGATATCTTGGCTGGTGGTGTAGTCTCTGATCGACTCTCTTTATCTTCTGTTTTTTCTGTTCTCTCTGTCGCAGACTCTTCCTTCCTTTCAAAAAGGTTTGTCTGGAGTGGGTCTGGAGGTTGGGATTTTGGTGGCGTATCTGACCTGGCAGCTGGTGAAGACGTTTGTGCTGCTTCTTCCACTGCTTCTGTAATATGGAGTGGTTCTATGTAACTGTATAAACAGAAACTCTGCACTGCAGCGTAGGACAGATGCACAGGAAGTCTCCCTTACCTGCCACTACTCTGTCTGTTTTCTCGCCTTCCTTCTTGACGGCCTTTTCATGCTCTTTGGCTTCTTCATTGTGGCTCCCTTCAGAATCAGACCTTTCTTCCCCTTCTTCCACAGGTCGGAAGTCCATCTCCTGTTCCTCAGGGATTGGCTCCTTCTGCACCTTCTGCGAAGTGAATGCAATCATCCATAATCCACACAACAAACCAGGACATTTCGTCAAAACGAGCAAAGGGTCCAAGAAGGCTTCTCACCTTTAAAGAGAGAAACGCTCCAGAGGAGTCAAATGTTCCCATTTCTTCTTCTGCATCTTCTAAACACCACTCAGGGAGACTGTCCCTGTCGTCGTCCATGCTGCCGCTCCCGCAGCGCACCCGTCGGTAGCCCCGTTCATCGTCGCGCTCCCGGAAGTCGAACTCGAACCTCCGCCGCCGCTCCATGTGCTCCCGCCAGCCTGCAGAACGAGGGCCGTCTAAGGTGGGGGGAAAGCAACTTTACAACACAGTCCTGTGGGGTAGTAGCTTACTTGGAAAGGCAAAAGGGTGGATGAAGAGATGACAGTGAAAAAATTCAGAGAGCCCCTACAGGGTACAGTCCACCTATGTAGAGCCATCTTAAAGGACAAGGGAAAGAAAAGAAGCATCTCACTATTAAGTAGGAGACTGTCCCAAGTCCATCCCCAGAATATAAACTGTATTCTGAGCATCAAAAACTAGGTCAGACTATAAAAGCTGGACTACAACTAAAACATTCTGAAGCACGAACATAAGACAAGCAACACTAGCGACTTAGGGAATTTACCAGCCATCATTAACTCAAAATCTTTTTTGGCTCCTTTACACATATTGTGTTCTATTGGGCAACCTGCAAAAGTCACATCCTTAATAAACCACTCATGCCTTTCTCCTGAACTCGGAGGCAGTTTTGAGCATGCATGTGAGAAAGGGACTGATGACTACTCAAATAGAATCATACAATCAACCAGGTTGGAAGAGACCTCCAAGATCATTCAGTCCAACCTAGCACCCAGCCCTAGCCAGTCAACCAGACCATGGCACTAAGTGCCTCATCCAGGCTTTGCTTCAACACCTCCAGGGACAGAGACTCCACCACCTCCCTGGGCAGCCCATTCCAATGCCAATCACTCTCTCTGTGAAGAACTTCCTCTTAACATCCAGCCTAGACCTACCCCGGCACAACTTGAGACTGTGTCCCCTTGTTCTGTTGCTGGGTGCCTGGCAGAAGAGGCCACCTCCCACCTGGCTACAACCTCCCCTGAGGTAGTTGTAGACAGCAATGAGGTCACCCCTGAGCCTCCTCTTCTCCAGGCTAAACAACCCCAGCTCCCTCAGCCTCTCCTCATAGGGTTTGTGTTCCAGGCCTCTCACCAGCTTTGTGGCCCTTCTCTGGACACGTTCCAGCACCTCAACATCTCTCCTGAATTGAGGGGCCCAGAACTGGACACAGCACTCAAGGTGTGGCCTGACCAGTGTTGAGTACAGGGGAAGAATAACCTCCCTTGGCCTACTGGCCACACTGTTCCTGATGCAGGCCAGGATGCCATTGGTCTCTTGGCCACCTGGGCACACTGCTGCCTCCTCTTCAGCCTACTATCTACCTGTACCCCCAGGTCCCTCTCTGCCTGGCTGCTCTCAAGCCACTCAGTCCCCAGCCTGTAGTGCTGCTTGGGGTTGTTGTGGCCAAAATGCAGAACCCTGCACTTGGCCTTGTTAAATCTCATCCCATTGGCCTCTGCCCACCTATCCAGCCTGTCCAGCCCCTCATGCAGATCATCAACAAAGATATTGAACAGGACTGGGCCCAGCACTGATCCTTGGGGAACACCACTAGTGACCTTTGAAAACACCCACTTAAGTCTTTGGAAGTGCATTTAGCCAGGGAATGCCAAACTTGGAATGACAAGTAAGGGAAGGAGGCCAAACTTTCCCAACGCTTTTCTTTCTATTCAAAAGACATCCTCATTCAGCCAAGCTTAAATATCTCTGACTGCAATATTGCTATTTAAATGGTAAAGAACTTACTGCTAAGGAAAGCAAACTGAGAGTTAAAGGATCATAAACAGCTTTTCACCCCAGAGGAGTTATCTTGAACAGAGAAGTGCAAAGCAAAATTAAAAGCATGTTATTTTATTTCTTTAAAGGGTGGCTGTGTATTTTCTGGAGAAAGAATTCTTTTTTTTTTTCATTTCAGAATTTATGCAATCTGTGCAGTTTCACTGTTTATCAAACATCTACCCAAATGGATTTTTTAAAAATCAGAGTAAATAACATAACCTGTTCACTCTGCTTCCTAAGAATGAGGAATCACAGAATTAACCGAGCTGGAAAAGACCTGTAAGGTCATTGAGCATATCACCTATCACCTTCTAATTAACTAAACCATGACACCAAGTGCCTCATCCAGCCTCCTTTTAAACACCTCCAAGGATGGTGACAACCACACTGCAATTCTGATTAGAATGACAAGCAGACATCTCCTCAGAATAACCAGGTTTCCCAAAGTGTGGAAAAACAGAGTTATGGCCTGAAGCTGGCCATGCTCTATCCTACAAACAGATGAGTGTCTCTGCCTGTTGGCCAACCTGAAGCTCACAAACAGGGGAGCATCACTTCTTCGGTTGCACTGGATGATCTTGGAGGTCTCTTCCAACCTGGTTGATTTTATGATACTGTGATTTGGCTCTCTTTTGTACAGGAGAGAAGAGTAGTATTGAGAACCTTCTGTTGCCACTGTAAATGCCATCTGGAGAACACACCTTGAGAAACTGCTCAATTATTTTTACACTGTTGACATTCCTACACCAGGAGCACAGGCTCTTCATAATGCAACTCAGAAACATGGTTTTGGAAGGTGAATTCCAAGCATTTTGCTAATTCCAGTTATCTTCAAAGTTCAAATGAAGACCATAAAGACCATGTTTACCATGCAGCCTGCTTGCAAAGGTTGATCAAGATAACCTCTTCCTTTTACAGCCCACACATTTTCAGAGCTAGGTGGACAAGCAAAAAGAAGTGGAGTGGGCACAAGCCCTTGTTCCTTAACAAAATCAAAAGTTTACAAAACTCTAGTTAAGAATATAGAGAGCAACTCAGGTGTGAGGTGCAGGGCTGCCCATCTTTAAAGCAAGCCAAAAGTAAAGACATATCTTACCTAAAACTTTTTGACCAACTTTTTGACCAACAGTTAGGACACGAAACACAGCTTTAAATTCAGTCACTAAGCAGCAGTTATATGATTAAGATTCCAAATTCAATGAAAGAACTGTAAGCTAAATTGAGGTCTTGCAATTCATGCTGACATTATAGGTGAAATACAAGACCAGTAGCTGCTTCAGGAATTCCAAGAACTCCAATTCAAGGGGAAAAAAAAGCCAATGGGTACTACAAAACAAACTAAACACAAGCCAAAAGAAAGTACAGATTTTTTTTTAATACACTGTATATCCACATAGAATCCACATAGAATCAACCAGGTTGGAAGAAACCTCCAAGATCCTCTAGTCCAACCTATCACCCAGCCCTAACCAATCAACTAGACCATGGCACTAAGTGCCTCATCCAGTCTTTTCTTGAAGACCCCCAGGGACGGTGCCTCCACCACCTCCCTGGGCAGCCCATTCCAATGGGAAATCACTCTCTCTGTGAAGAACTTCTTCCTAATATCCAGCCTATACCTACCCTGGCACAACTTGAGACCTTATATGTTTTGGTCAATTTTAAAGCAAGATTCTCAAAATTACTTTAGATGTTTAAAGATATTCAAGAAGCACAACAGCCAAAAATATAAGATGTCTGCTTGATAGACAGCAGCTGATCCTGAGAAGGGAGTGAACCAAGATGAATTTCTATGAGATCACAGACTAAGGCCTCTCTAAACTGCTTTTCAGGAGAAAGATTTTAGCAGAGCTGCTTAGTTGAAAACATTAATAGAGAAATTTCAGGCAAGAAGAGATGATTCCTACTCCTTAAGGATGTCTTGGTAATAAAAATCCAAACCCAAAACATCTATACATGTTTAGTTCTGAGATCATGAGAGGTTTGTATATAGCTGATGAAGTGGACTCACAGTGAGAATTTAAAGGGCAATCATTCTATTAGTGGATGAACTGAAATAACAGAAAAGGGGCTTTTTAGGTAAGCAGGTATTAAGTCATTAAAAATACTGCTAAAAGTGAACAATAAGGCAAAGAAATGTTTTTAGAATTCTAGTGCAGAGAGTCAGAAAACAAGCAGAAAACCCCATAAACTCATGATGCAATCCAGACAGTTGTCATGCTGCAAAATCAGAAGTGTATGAGCTCTGAATGAAGCAGAAGGGAAAAATGCATTGGGCTTGTCTATTTTAAGGAGAAGTCTGACCAAATCTGCTTTCTCACTTTACTGCCATCACTCATTTTCACGTGAGGCATAGCCACGTGAGAGAAGAATAGTTTAAACAGTGTGGACACAGGACTGATCCTTTCAACTATGTCAATGGAGTTAACTTTAGTTACAATAAATCAAAACTTAGATTCAGGGAACCTACACAGAACCACAGAATTAGTCAGGTTAGAAAAGACCTGCCAGATCAAGTCCAACTTAACCCTTCCAATCAACTAAACCATAGCACTAAGTGCCTCATGCAGCCTTCTCTTAAACGGTTTGCATCAGGATGCAGATTCACTAACCTCTGATAGACTTACCACCTTACATTAAGGAAGCACTGGAATTAATCAGTCCAACCCCAACATTTAAAGTCTTTGTGAGAAATAAACCCATCGATAAATGAAGCAACCTAGGCAACGTTACCCAAAAAGCCAGTGGCAAATCCCCAAGCTACCTGCCTTTTTTTTCACCTGCCTTTACACTTAGAGGCCTGAGACTACTTCAGCAGAAGCAGTCCATCCTCCTAAATCTTGTGCCTATTAAAAAAAATGGGAGAGGAGGGCATAAAATGAGTGGATTTAGGTCAGCCACCCTGCAGTAAGCATAGCTGAAGGAACAAGAGGAATTCAAAAGTTGAAAACACAATGGTCTGTGGGAGTCAAACTATTATTTGCTTAACAGAAGAAGGTAAACTCAAGCTTGACAACTGCTACATTCTTCTAAACTGTCCTCACTCCAAAGGGAAAAAAAACCCACAAAACAAAACAGCAGTGTACCATCTAGTAGGGAGCAGGCAGAGCCAAGTCAAGGGAAGGTCCAGCTAAGCAAATGACGACAGTACTCTGAAGATATTTCTCTATTTTTAGCAGAACACATGATTAGTACTATTACCTAACAACAGAAGTACAAAGAAGCTGTTTAAGCCACGCCAATTTGAGTTAATTGTTTAAAGCAACAATGTGATTGAAGCAGTTCTGATGGTCCTGTGGCTACTACTAACAGGAGAATTTAAAGACAGCTCTAGTTCAATCCAGCTGTCAGCTTATTTCAACGCTAACAACTTCCCTGCAGATTCTCAGAATTCCTAGAAGAGACTTTTTGTGATACCTGCTAAACCCTAACTTGTAAGCAGTAAAGTTAGCTTGTCTACTACAGCAAAAATTCCAAGTAGTAATACCCCTTATGATGCAAGTAAGATGAATTCTCAAAACATCTTCCAAGAAAAGTTCAAGGCATGAATGAACTTTTGAGATCTATACTTCCTTTTAAGGTATGCAGTCTTGTACTTGCAAAATGCTGCCCCTGAGCATCGTCCTGAATCTGGTCACCATGAGGTACCATCATAGCTGATGTCATCTGAACTGTAACAACACAACAGTATCTAACAAACAATCACGACCAAACATTGGGGAAAAGAAAACTACATTCTTGAAAATTTGCCCTTTAGCCCAGCTCTAAAGAGAAAACATCTGATAATAAAATCAAGCCTTGGGTTTACTGTTAATTTTTAGTATAAGCTAAGAGTTATTTGAGGTCAGAGTAATACACAGCTGTGCAGAGGACTAGGAATAGCCATTACAGTACTGAAAGTCCTTTGAGATGTTGAAAAGGATGACAGGCCCTTTGTAAGAGCAAGTGTGACTTGGTTTTAACTGAAGAAAATAAGTTGTTTGCATCAGCCCCCTAAAGCATCCCATAAGCCTTCCACAGCCAAAAGATACCCCAAACCAAGATCTCAAGACAAGATACCTTGTAACTACAAAGTGCATAGAGCAACATATTCAGAGTTTTTCCAAGGATGCCTCTGTCTCCTTGTACTGAAAACACATCTGGAAAGCTAGGAAGAGCCCATGACCTGAATGGTTTAGTGTTAACATTGCTCCCAGCTTTAGATATGCTGCTTAATGTGGGTAACTTCTCTCCCCTCAGCATCACAGCCACGGAGAAACAGCACTGTTGAAAAATCGAGCCACAATCCTGACCTTGCCAGGCACATACAGACCTGGAGCACAGAACAAACAAGCACACACTTGACAAATACTGGTCTTCTAAATGTGTTAGGGTATTGAAGACATTAAAAAGAAAACAAAACCCACAATTTTATGCTAAGCATTTTGTGACCGAGAGCCTTGTGCACGCCAAAACAGCATTTAGTGATTGGAGCCACCCAAACTTTATCTATTTGTGTCTCAAACTTTGCATCACCTACCTTTTTCTCTGCATCCCCCACACCCCAATTCACCTACTGCCTTTTCTCTATAACCACAGCTGCATTTGTCCCCAGATCTCCTCTCACCTGGACTGTGTGGCCGCCACCTCTCACCATCCCTCCGTGACCCAGCCAGTCGCCAGCCTCCATCATCATCTTCCCCATTTTGTTCCTCCCTGAAGATGCGCCAGTTCTCGCTCTCAGAGCGTATAAACTCATGCTTCCTCCCTGCTGTTGCTGTCCCACCTTCCTCAAAGTTTGGTCTCACTGCAAAGAAAGCACATACCAGTCAATATGTAAATATCCCTATCTTCAGGAACCTAAAGTGCTGAAATCTTGCTCCCTTAAAAGCGAAAACACACCAGAATCGGTGACAGGAACCCTAGGACAGGAAAGAAAGTTAACGAAGGAAAAAAATGAAGAGAGGTTAAGGAAAATCCTCCATGTCCCTAAGCACCTTGGAGTGGAAAGACTGAGAAAAACAGAACAAAAACCACACACAAGAACAAAACCCCACCACAGCCAGAAGAAATCAAAGCATACAATAAATCATGGCATGGATAGGAAAGACAGAAGAAGATGACAATGAAGAGACACACGAAGGAAAATCAGGAATGCAGGAAACTGTAAACAACACATTTCATACAAAGCAAACATAGTTGCTATTTCTGTAAAAAAAAAAAAAAAAGATTATCTCTAGATTTGATCCAATATGATGCACAGGGTTCTTGCAATGTTTTTAAAAGACTGGAAATGTAAAGCAGGATTAAGAATTGAAAAAAGAAACACATACTATTAACATTATCCTGTGAGTCCATCTTCTGGAGAGCCAAGGCCTGCATATTCAGTTAAAAGATCCACCCTTGAGCTTGACTAGGTTTAAGAGATAGTCCTTTAGTTCCTAATTTACATTATGATAAATAGTGTGGGATATGAAGAGCACCACTGCCACAAAAGGATGATGTAAATACTTTGTATAAAGAACCTACATCATACACCACTAACTCAGGCTAAGACATAATTGCTGCTTTCACTGTGGATTCATCCTGACAACGAGACTCCATCACCAGAATAAAATGAGTGCCATCTTCAGGACTTGTGGGTTTTCTATTTCTTTAAATACATTTAGCTGTGTAGCACCAGAATTCACACAGGGATCACTGTGATACCTCTTTGCTGATGCTACTAACCAGTGTTAATACAAAATGGTGTGGTTATCTTTAAAAATCAAACCAATGAAATACTCAAGTACTAGAAACAGGTATATTTCATTTTGCTTCTTTCAGTCTTAACATGGTATTTGGTGAAGCTTTTATGCCTGCTTGTTTAAGAAAAAAGCAAGCATGACCATGCACTATGATTCCTGAGGTGAAAAGAGATGGTTTCAATTCCATTTAGGAAGGAGACTACATTCTCCTTTCTTCATATCACACAGATGTTCAGCCAGTGAACAAATGGAAGAAAACCTGAAGAAAGAGCATTTGAAATTCTATGGCATATCAACCCTCTGTTTAGAGCTCAACCAGTCTTCCTTCAAAGAAACAGCACACTCTGGAGGCAGGAAACAGAGTCTGGAGTTGGCACTTATCTTAGAGAAAATCAAACAGCTCTTCTACAACATCTCAAAACATTAAAGGGAAAAACCACCATGAACCCCCAAAAACCCAACACGAAACCCCAAAAAACAACCACCACCACCACATTTTCTTTCTCTGGATCAAAATTTTCCAGAGCATATTGCTTTAAAGCAGGACTACACTGAAGGAGTGAAGGTGGAATTCAAGCCAGAGTACTAAATCCAAGAGGCTTCCTATTTTCCACGCTCCAGGTTGACATAAAATCCTTTTAGCACTGCCATAGGAACAAGTTTCTACAAGAATTACCAACAGGGCCCCTGAGCCATCAGATAGGAGAGGGAGGAGACACCCCAACATTTAAGATACGATGTTCTTTCACCCTGATGACTACTTGAGTGACAAGTGACACTTGAGGCTCTCAGAAAGGTAAGTGGAATCTCCCTCTTAAATTGTTTCTACATAAAGAGCTAAAGCACATTGACTAAAGTATATCCAAGAGGAAATCTCAGCTATGAAGCAGAACACAACCCAGATATGCATTTACTTCATTGAAGGGAAGAAACATCTGGCTAAAAAACACTTCTGTACTCACTGGTATTTTGGAGAATCTCTGTCAATACTGGCTCTGAATAAACCTAAACTGCTGAGAACATTCAAATACTTTCATTTAGTAGGTGCAATGCTGACAAAGTTACTTATCTAGAACAGATAAATCCTCGCAGATGAAGGCCAGCCACACTGCAGAATCAAAGAATGGGAGGTGATGGAAAGAACCTGAGCTAGTTTGAGGCTAACTGGAATATTTTGGTGAGAAAAAATAGATTATAGGCTGTGAAAAGGAAACAGTGGTGATGGCTGCTGCACTCATAGGCTTGCTGAGATGGATAAAAACAAGAATATAAAATGTAGATAAGACAGGGTCAGTGTGTGTGGGTCTCTGTTGCAGTTGGTGCTTGTGCTTTCTCCCTGGGCTGCTTTCTGTGTAACTAATCCTTCTGCTTTCTAACCCTCAGGCCGATCCTCCAACCTCACCTTGCACATAAGGCAAACTCTGGGACAAGATAGAGGAGGAGGAAGAAGATGGAAGCGTGGTTGGGAGCTCCTCCTGGGGATTCTGGTTTCTGGGAGGAGTGCTGTGCTTCTGTAATACTTTTAACTTGTATATTTCTGTATGTAGCTGTAATATCTGCTCATATATTATGCTAAGCTGTAAATATAAAGCTTCATTTCTTAGCTTCCAGCCAGCTGAGCCTAGTCTGGGTGATTTTATAAGGGGGGGTGGGGGGGTGCAACTCCCAACCCATCACAGAAGCTCTGGAGATGTAGCCCAACCCTCTGCTAAAACAGGTTTGTCTAGAGTAGGCAGGTTTTAAAACTCTCCAGAAAGGAAATTGCACCACCTCTCTGGGCAGCCTGTTCCAGCGCTCCAGCACCCCCAAAGTAAAGGTTTTCCTTATGTTTAGATGGAAAAACCAAGGCAACAAGGTACACAGAAAATCTAAGACTGGTAAACACTGGTTGGTTGTTGTCTGTGACCAAAAAAAGTCACATAGAAGAAAGCAACAGGAAGTGCAGAGAAGCCTCTCAGGATTGCTCCCTGGGTGGGCTTCATGAAGGTGAAGAAGAGAGCTAAGTCAGCCAAAAGCATTCACATTTGAGCTCCCCAGTTGAAGAGGGACAGGGATCTGCTGGAGAGGGTCCAGCACAGAGATGCAAGGATGATTAAGGGACTGGAGGGCATGGCTTATGAGGAGCAACTAAGGGACCTGGGACTTTTTAGTCGAGAGAAGACTGAGAGAGGATTTAATAAATGTTTATAAACATTGAGGGCTGGTCAGGACTTGGAGGGACAGGCTCTGTTCACTTGCTCCTTGGGATAGGACAAGGAGCAATGGGTATAAGTTGCAGCGAAAGAGGTTCCACCTCAACACAAGGGGCAACTTCATTACTGTAAGGGTCACAGAGCACTGGCACAGGCTCCCCAGAGAGGCTGTGGGGTCTCCTTCTCTGGAGACTTCCAAGGCCTGTCTGGATGTGTTCCTGTGTGATCTGTGTTAGATAGGATTGTCCTGCTCTGGCAGGGAGGTTGGACTCGATCTCCTTGGATCCCTTCCAACCCCCAATATCCTGTGATCCTGTGAAAGTAAAATACACACAGGAGAGAGGAGGACTAACAAAAAAAGTTACTCATTTGCTATTTTTAGAGCAGAAAAGTATTTTTTCAGTAATTTATGCATTCTTTTCCAAAGTCACAGCTACTACCTGACACTCATTCAGTAACAGTGACTTATTTTAGATTCTACAAATTAAAAAGATGTTACAACTTTCAATTTTTAGTAAGCTAAGATTCTGGAGGCTGAACTTTCAATGCTAGCACACTGCCAGATCAGACTGTTTTGTCCTTCCAAAAACACTGTTGGGAAAGAAAGTTACCTAAACTGTATTGTGAAGTCTACTTTGCCACTGAATATCCATATGTTCTTAGCCTCTCTGCAGAAATATTCAAGCAACAGGCATATATATATTTCTCTAGTGCCTAAGACAGATTGTTTTGCCCCCAAGAACTAAACTATAAAAGTCAAGTTTTGAGCTGACTTTGCTCCCAAGAACTAAACTATTAAATTCAAGTTTTGTATTCTGAACTTGCAGAGAATGGCATCCTTGTTTGCTACTGTGGAGTCTGAAACACATTTCTGTAGTGGTGGCAAAGCATCAAATGCTCTTAACATCAGACACTAGTGGAATCCTGCTCTCTCTTCTGATTTTAAACTCTACAGCACTAGAAATATAAGAAACTACTTGACCAGAAAGGGTTGGTGCTAACATTAATAATAGAATCAACCAGGTTGGAAGATACCTCCAAGCTCATTCAGTCCAACAAATCACCCAGACCTATACAATCAACCAGACCCATGGCACTAAGTGCCTCATCCAGGCTTTTCTTGAACACCTCCAGGGACGGTGACTCCACCACCTCCCTGGGCAGCCCATTCCAATGGTAAATCACTCTCTGTGAAGAACTTCCTCCTAACATCCATCCTAATCTGAGAACTATATCACCTGTGATTCTGAAACTCTAAGCACAGCAGCACTTCGGTGTGACATATCAGATGACCATTCTGATGCCACACATCAGTGGAATTAAGATGAAAAGTACAGCCCACAACAACATATTTACTCTTTTTGGTACTAGGCCACCAGACCAAACAATATTCAAAAGACTGCAAGGTACTTTCAAAACAGATCTGGCATTATATATAGAATCACAGAATCAACCAGGTTGGAAGAGACCTCCAAGATCATCCAGTCCAACCTAGCACCCAGCCCTATCCAATCAACTAGACCATGGCACTAAGTGCCTCATCCAGGCTTTTCTTGAAGACCCCCAGGGACGGTGCCTCCACCACCTCCCTGGGCAGCCCATTCCAATGCCAATCACTCTCTCTGGGAAGAACTTCTTCCTAATATCCAGCCTATACCTACCCTGGCACAACTTGAGACTGTGTCCCCTTGTTCTATTGCTGGTTGCCTGGGAGAAGAGGCCACCCCCTACCTGGCTACAATACCCCTTCAGGTAGTTGTAGACAGTAATAAGATCACCCCTGAGCCTCCTCTTCTCCAGGCTAAACAACCCCAAAACTATGCAATCACAGGTTAAGTGTAAGACAAAAATGAGCTACCCAAGGGACAGACAACAACAAAACTGTATGAAGGAATACTACAGCTTACAACTAAGTTCATAACTTCCAAAGTCCTAGCACATTATATTTGCAAACTCTTTGTAGACTTCAGAAAGCTCATTTCAGCTGAAATTACTTAGGTCATGGAGTCAGTATTTGGCAATGTTTTAAGGATAAAAAAACCCCATACCACACTAAAAAGCCATCTATGATTTTGCCTTGGACTAATTGAGTGGACTTCCTGAAGAGAAGGAGCAGTAAAAGGGCACCTCTGTTCAAGTCTGTCACACAGCCAGCAATGCTGTTTACAGGAAACTTCAGATAGAGCCTAGTAGTATCCTGCCAAAAAACCCTACAGCTGTGCAACATCAACTCAAAGGGAGCCTAACTGCAAAGAACAAGACTGGGATTCTGGGATCTAGCCCCATGGCAAGATGTTTATGCAGAAGAGTTATTAACAGAATGGCAAATCACTTCTGTTCTCCATGCAGTCCATCCATGTTTCCTGTGACACTCACTGGAGAGAATTTACACGCAAGTGATGATGGACGACAACAACACTATTTCCTCTGAGGAAGTGACAACCTAGGAGAGTCTTTTAAGTGTTCTGACTTGCTTTCTTCTTCCTGCTGCCTGCTACACGTTTTGGTAAGAACAGGATACAAAGAAAAACCTTTGCCATCTGGTGGTTTTGTATGCATTCAAATCATTTTGTCAAGGAGGGCAATTCTGTCACTCACTTTACAAAAGAATAAAACAAACGTCCTTAGTGATGGTACTTCCAAGGAAGTGCTACCTTCTCATTAGGACAGTGTTTGATGTGATAGGGACACGACAGGAGTGTACATGAAGTGATTCGCTTGTAAGCAAACCTGGTAACAGAGACCAGAAATTCTTTTCTAGCTTCACATTTTCTCTCAAAATCTCCATCTCAACAGTAAGTCTCAAAGGCATACTACTCAAGCATTACTCCTCATTTTTTTTTCCACTCTTATGACCATTATCCTAAAGACAAACATTGAGCTGCTGGAGCAGGTCCAGAGAAGGGCAACGAGGCTGGTGAAGGGTGAGAGAACAGGTCTACAGGGGAGCAGCTGAGGGACCTGGGATTACCACATCTGGAGAAAAGCAGGATGAGTAGATACCTCCTCACTTTACCACACCCTGAAAGGAGGTTTTAGCAAGGGGGTCAGTCTCTTCTCTTAAATAATAAGTGACAGAACAACTATAGAATTACAGATTGATAAGGATCATAAGGGACCTTTGGAGATCAAGTCCAACCCTGCTGTTAACACAAGTTCACCCACAGTAAGTTGCATAGGATCATGTCCAAGCAGGTTTGGAAAGTCTCCAGGGAAGGTGACTTGACAACCTCTCTGGACAGCCTGGCCAGAGTTTTTCCTTAAGCTCAGGTGAAATCTCTTGTGTTCTGGTTTGTGCCTGTTACCCTGCTTTACCACCAACCACCACTGAAATGAGCCCGGCCCAAATCTCACAACCTCCACACATTAGATATTTATATTCATTTACAAGATCCTCTCTCATTCTTCTCTTTTCCAGGCTATGGAACCCACTTGAGTTGTACCACAGAAGTTTAACATTAGAAGAAACTTCTTCCCTGAAAGGGTTCTCAAGCACTGGAACTGGGAGGAGCTTGAATCCCCATTTCAAAAAGGCAGGGACGTGGTGCTGCTGGATGTGGTTTAGCACCAGATTTGGCACAGTTAGACAAAAACTGGATTCACAGCCTTTGAGGTCTTTTCCAATCAAAATGCTTTTATGATCAACTGTCAGGAGTATGAGTGAACCTGCAAATTTAAGATGAATGAACAGAGTTTAATTCTGTAACACACACCTGGAAATCACATACTGCAGCTATTTCAGCTGCTGTACAGTCTTGTTAGCCTCTCAACCCATTCAGATGAATCAGATTAGTCAACCTGTGACTGAAGACCATACACTTTATGCAGTACAAAACAGAGTTTGTAAGAAAACAGTACTGGTAAAAAAAAAATAATTTAAATCCTACTTGTGAATAAAAGAGGCTGCCCTGGTTCCAAAGGTCACACTATGTCTATCAATTTTCTGTGCTGTGCCTGAACATGTGTTCAAATTTTCCATACTGAATTAAAGAATTAATGTTTTGAAATTGGAGGGGAGGGAGAAAGGTAAAGAAAAAAATATTAGGGAGGATTTTGTTTCCTAAGCAGGAAAGTCTACATTAATAATTTTCCCAGCAGGCCTTCAGTAGTTTTATTGCAAACAACCATAGCCTTTGTTTCTCAGATCCTCTTACATGTGACGTTCAATCAAAGCCCTCACATCAGCAGCTCACCAAGGGGAAAAAAAAAAGAGGCATGAAACACAACTGCATTACAAAGCTGTCCTCAGAGTGCCACTTCGGAGTGCAGCACGCTGACCGCTCCATGCAGCTGTTCAGCTAAAACCTCCTCCCTAAGTAACTCTTCTCATTTGATAAGCGAGAGAAAATAGCTCAAGTCACTGCAGCTTTGTTTGCTGCACAGAATCAGAAACCCACCTAATCTGCACTGTTTCATTCTTAGGCTTTAGCAAAATCCTGTGATTAATTCCATGTTTTCACAAAGGAGCAATGTGGAGATGGAAGAGAGATGGCCAAATCTTCAGCTTCTGACCAGCATTAAGCTGCAGTTCAGCAACATCCACCAAAGACCGTTGGCTGTACAATTAGCTGCAACCCACCTTTCTGTTACCACCAATACTAAGGAGCTCAGGATCTAATGGGAAGAGGAAGAAATGGCACTGACAAGCAGCAAGACACAAGAGGTTTTTTCACCTAAACAAACAGCAGTTGATACTGGTTAGGAAGGACGTATGGGAGACAAACATACTCTTCAGCAGCAATATGGGAAGGTTTTCCATTCAGCTTTTGCAAGAGAATTTCGGCCTTTTCAATTCTCACTTAAAGCTGAGCTTATACAAATCTAGAAAATTATCTTGATTAAGGAGGTGAGGGAAAAAGCACACTTTCTCCAAGTGTCTGAGGATTTCTCCTTGGCTGCTAAGGGTTTGTGTTGGGTAAAGAAATGCTCCTAACAAACCAGCATTCTTTTCCACATGATCAGAGCTAACCGGCCCCCCTGCAGGCAAAATGACCAATCAAATCAGCTTCAGAGGAAAACTGACCTCCCCCCAGCACTATAAACACAGGAATGAGACATACAAACCCATTTTTTTTAATTTAAAAAAAAAAAATCCCTACCAACCATCTGTGGGAAGTTTTCTTGCCAGTGCTGGGACCAATACAGAAGACCAGCCCAGTCCCTCTCCCGGAGCCCAGGTATTCCCCTTCTCCAGCACATAAACCTTCCAAAGACTGGTAAGTACACAAATCAATCTTATTTGTTGTCTTTTTCTTATTGCACTAGTACAAGTTCTTTTGTCATTCTTACATCAGATATATCAAAGCTGTTTTCAGGGTATAAAATTTCTTTCCAAAGATTGCTAAATCAATTATCACCTTGAAATAGTTTCTTATTTTCTCTCTTGAAAAAGATTATGAAGTCTCAGATGAACACAGCTAACAGAGCAACCCCAAAATCATGCAGTATTTTCTGAAAAGGTCTAGAAAGATTCTTGAAGGCTCTATAAACAGTCTCCAGCTAAAGGGTTGGACTTGATGATCTATGAAGTCTCTTCCAACCTTGATGATACTGTGATATTACCTAGCTAAGAATTATCACCTTCTTCCTGCATCATTACAACTCAGCATTTAACTGCAGTTCCATCACAAACAGAAGAAATGAGCTTCACCTCTTCAAGTCTGCTTTTACCATCTACAATTATGTCTCATACCTTCAGTAATTTTCAGTCAATGCATTCTGTTTGTGGACACTCTGTGAGCTAGTGCTGCTGCCCAGGAAACCCTGCATGGGCATCAAGTATGAACTCCAACATCCTGGAAAACTCGGTGGTTTTAGACAAGCCACTAGGAAGTCTGCATCACATAGTTGCAGGGCTGGTCTTCAAAACCAGCAAGTTCCACAACAAGTGGGTGTCAGCACACTTCTATTACTACAGCCTTGTATCATGTAAAACCCTCCCTCTTAATGGTAAATTTACTCCTCTGTTAACAATGTTTGATTTTGCATTTAACATTCACTGTAAAGAGTCAATACCTACCAGCACTTTTTAAAACCCCAAACAACATTTGAACAAAGTCTTGGTAAAGCTTTTCTGCATCTCTAAAGGTGGCCAGGCTAGTTGACCCACTCTCCCAATCAAGAATTAGGATTTATATTGTAGTACATGAAAATAAGTTATACTCTAACCAGAGCATTACAGCTGCTGCTAAAAACAAGTACATAAGCAGCCTTGGGATTTATATTGTAGTACATGAAAATAAGTTATACTCTAACCAGAGCATTACAGCTGCTGCTAAAAACAAGTACATAAGCAGCCTTGCTTTCTATACCATAAAAAAAATGGGGAAAAGAGAGACATACTCCTTTATTTTACCATGATTTTGGGGGAAGTGTTTTGGTTGGGGTTTTTTCCATGCAATTTGTAGTAAACCATTACAGAAGGGCAAAAGTATGAGCTCTTGCATCCTACACTCTGTGGCACCTGCTCTGAAAAGTAAGACTTGAGAACAAAGTAAAGTTTCTGGTTTTAAAAGATTATATATATAAAAGTCCTGAAAACTGTTATCTTAATTCTGCAGACTGTCACTACCATCTCCATGAGGCATTAGCTCCAAACTTAACAGACAAAAACATCTGAAATTTTAACTATGCTACAAATGGCTGTGGCATAAGCTTTTAACAAAAGCAGTTAGAATAACTGATTTCCTGTATTTCTAAGGCTGCCCCCTAATACAAATTATAGGATGCAATCATGTCATCAGTACTGATAATGCCTTTGTTTCCCAACATTTGTGTCAGAACAATGCAGGGATTGCCATTCAACCTAACAAACAATACTGAGATTTTAATAACGTGAAAGTGCTTTTAAAAGAACAGGAGAAACTTCAGCTAGCTGCAAAGTGCAGAGCCAGCTTCACACCAGAATGATCACAGAAACGATGCTCAAATCTGAAACTACTGCAGGACTACATGGACCCAAGTCAAGAGGGAATGTACACATTTCCAGGGGTGCATGCCATCACCACTTGGGTTCTAACACATCTTCAAACAATCCTCCAGCTGTAAGCAGTGTTTTACAGTTACTCCCAGCAAATGGCAGGTCCTCTTGACTCCTTTGCTATCATAATGAAGCAGTGCACTTTAAACTGCCTCTAATCCCTTCTAAATTCAGAATGCCTACTGGGCAGGTAAGGCATCACTGCAGAAGTCTGTCCTCAATATAGCTTCACACGAAGGCCTTCACAGTCCCAGCAAGGTTGCAGGTGGATTAGTGTACTGAGCTGAAACCAGAGTGTGTTCACATATGAGAAACCAAAGAAAAAGAAGACGTTGGTGCAAAGGAGTCCCCCTGCAACCCTCCCAGAGCTTTAACAGCTGAGCTTCTGCTGATAGCAAAAAGGCTAAGCAAGAGGAAAGCAACACGGTGGCATAAAGCAGCAGTGTAAGAGATGATACAACACAAGGATGATCACTTGTATCACAAAGGCAAAGTGCAGGAGGTCAGTATGCTGGGTCATGAATTTCAGAAATGCAAGGAATATCCTTGAGCTGCAAGGTTTTATTGCACATAAATCATTAGCAACCCAGGTCAGTTTAGAACTTGCCTGACTGGCAGGGAAAAGGGGAAAAAAGGACTTTTCGTTAAAGCAGTACTGAACTCACCTTGATCATCTTAGATGAGCATAGAGAAGAAAGAAGCCAGAATGAAGGACAAAGATGGTAAAAGAGATTTTTTACAAGAGCTGAGAAATGACATTGCCCCAGAGTTAGTGATACCCATCGAAACTTGAATAGACTGGAAAGGGGAAGGATTAGATACACTGAATGATAAAAGACTGGTCGGCATTCCAAAAGACAGCTGCAACAGTCTTAACTGACTGTTCCAGTCCTTCCAGTCAAGGGCTATCAGCTGGCAGATGGAGGGAAAAGGAATATACCAAAGCTACAAGTTTCTCAAGTCAGGAAACAGAAGGAAAAGCAGACAAAAAGCATAAAGGTTAAGAGATCACAGTAGGCAAATCTGGATTAGAAACATAGTATGCATTTAACCAGTGGAGATAAGTTTTCTCCAACAGGCAATACAGAATTGAAGTGAAAGCTGAATGTCTTTCCTAAAACATACATTGTTTGAAACTGGAATTAATGTGGGGATACCAAGGCCCATGCCAAGCAGAGCATCAGATCAGATGGTCCAAACTGTACTACACAACTTCCTTTATTTCTCATTCAGAAGGGAAGAAGGCATTTGTATTTTTTATAGAGCACATAAATTCAAAGTCTCATCTACTCTTAAATTGTTTCTGCTTTTGAGAACACTGAGGACTGATCCTTCAACTCAAGAAAATTTTCTCACAGGGCAGTTGTTCTTTCCCCTTTTATTCTAAGCCAAGTGCACTGCTCTTGGAGCCTGTCTGTAGTCTCTTACTCATTTTCTCACATTGGGAAAAGGCTCTTAAAGCCATCAATAGCTTTGCAAAGAAGTTTCAGAACTCAAGCTGACCTTCCTTCCTCACTGCCATCGAATTAGATACCCAATATTTTCAACAGTTCAAGACAAGAAAACTCAGAGACCTATGTCAACTGAGACCAGAGCAGTAACCTAGTTAACCTCAAGAGGCAAGTTCTGGAAGTCTCAAGGAGCAGAGACCATTGTGACACATGCTGCTAGGGGCTAATGGAGCTTCTTAAGTACCTTGAAAATCTGCCTTCATTGAAAAGATCCCAAACAACCCAAAACTGAACACCGACCACATTTTTTTCAGAGCTTTCAGTGATTGATCAGCATCCTAGTAAGTCCTTTAATCAAAACTCAGACTCTGCAATGCTGATAGCATTCTGCTCCAAGTAAGTAGTCTGTGGTGTTCTGTGAAAGGTCTGAAATGGAGTCCAGAAAAACGGACCACATCAAGTACATTAACTTTCTCTTAATACACTAACATGGCAGGAAAGTCTTCTGTCACCAACCAATCATCAGATTAATTCTCACAGCATTGTTTGTTTTGCAAACTCAAAGTACTTGGAGGCTATGAAACAGACCTCACCCTCAACCTACTGAGAATTTACACAAAGTAGGTTTTTGTTGCGAGTGGTTTGGGTTTTTTTTCCTATCCAAGACTGCATTACATTTACACCCAAAGGCACTGCATTCTGTTACAATGCTCCTTGATTTAAACAGAGTGCTGCTTCAACGTAGTGTTCATTCCAACATTATGACAAGGCATTGTCCCCAGCTCGTTTTGGGCATGGTCCCCATCACCCTCTCCATTCAGTAACACCCATTTTCAAGCTCCTTCAAGATATCCAAAAGAGCTCTTCTAAATCAGACTCTGCTCTACAGCCAAGTCACGAATCATTACATTTCTGAAGCATCTAAAACTATAAGCAAGTCACTGTAAAACCTGTACCAGTGCAGAAAGACTGGAAACTGTTAGAGAGCTATAGAGCAGACCAAAGATCCAACTCAAATGAAAGCTACAAACTGAATGGACTATGATCAGAATCCCCCAGGAAAAGTAGCTCTGTACAACTAACCACAAGAATCTCAGTAAGCCCACTGTATTTTTTTGGCACAGGGAACAGTTTCAAAATATTCCTTTCAGGATATATTAATTGGAAAATTAAAAAAAATGAGAGGAAAAACACCAAAGTCCCCTCAGGTCATCATCTCCTCTACCTCCTTTGACTACAGAACAACAGAAAAAATATCTGCATGGTTATGAAAAGCAAAAGAGAATGTTCTGAAATCACTGAACTTGGTCAAACCTGCTAGCTTACGAGATCAAAGATCAGAAGAAGTATTTTTACCTTTCATAAACTGATTATTAATTCAGTTCAGGATCCTCAGACCTAATGCAGTTCAAGATAGAACGAAGGAGGGGGGGAAATCCAATTCCTCTGTCCTTTCTGTACAGTTGTATTATATACTTAAACATCTCTAATTCAGAGAAAGGTCAAAGTTGATAGGAAGCCAACAAAAGTGACTGAATACACCATGGGTAATTATGATTTGCAGAATTTACATAAGTTTGATGTGTCTCTTCTACAAACAAGCTTCCTCACAACCTACTTTAAGTAGGCTGCACACATTACCAAGTCTCTGTCTTATATGAACTGAAACTCAATTTTCATCTGCCCCAGCCTATACTTTAAATGTTCAGCATTTATCATATATGTGGATTTGAGTGGCCAGTGTCATTTCAAAGACACTCAGCATCTCTGACAAGTTTGACAAGTTTTGGGGTTTAAAGAGAAACAAGGGGGCCTAACACATCACATGCCTACATGTTTCTGTTTCACATCCCACGTTCCAACTTCACGCTGTAGGTACCATACACTTGGCCTTCCTGGTTTTGGTCACTAAAGGAAAGGCACATCAAACCACACATCCATAACATCACTTAGGCAGAGTAGACTTCCAATTATGTCATAGTGTATTTCAGAATTGGTTTCCTGTCCTCTTTTTATCTCATTCTTCCATTAACAGTCGCAAACTCAGAGAAACAGCCCTGTTCAGTTCTTCTCCCTAGCAGCAAGTGACAGGAAAAGAGGAAATGGCCTCAAGCTGTACCAGCAGAGTTTAAGGTTGGCCATTAAAAGAAATTTCTTCACTGAAAAGTTTCTCTAACACTGGAACAGGCTCCCCAGAGAAGTGGTTCAATTCCCATCCGTGGAGATGTTTAAGAGGCAGAGATGTGGTGCTGAGGCACACAGTTTAGTATCAGACTTGACAGAGTTAGATAATGGTTGAACTCAATGACCAAAAAGACCTTTTCCAATCCAAAAAGACCTTTTCCAATCAAAACCATTCTATGATTCTATGCCCTGAATACTGTAATTCTGCTTAACCAGATATAGTGTGTGCAGTCATCAGCCATTTCCTGAGCTAGAAACTCTGAAAGGTCTGCTAGGTAAACTACAGCATTTCCCTAAAATGCATAAGCCTGTTGGAGAAGTAATAACAATAAGCATTTCCATAGTACTCTTCATAGGATTCATAGAGCAATCGGTAAACTATTATGCTCTGCCAAAAAGAAGATAGCAAAACCAATTTAACCAGGCAAAACTCAGTTTCTTTCCAGATAGAGCATGCCTAATCTCATCCCACTCGCCCCTAAAGAATTTAAGCATGTGACTCAAATGTAAATTCAAGGAAGGTAAACTATGAAAGTTATATTCAAGCGACTAAGTAAAGCAAATTTGAGAAGTAGGCTGATTTCTGAACTTAATCTTTTTCAGCAAAGTATTACCACAAACAGTGGTAAATTCCTCTCCAGGCTTCTGACTTAATCTTCTCTGGATTGCAATGTATAAGCCCTCCTTTGTTGGCTGCTGTATTTCAACCCCTGCTGATGTGTCAAAAACTGTGAATGTTAGGCAGAACACCAATACGCTGCATGGTATCATGTTTTTTCCTTTCTTCTCTCCTATCTAGAAGATGACAACAGATATGATAGAGAGCAATAATACCAAATCCAGTGCTCCCCTCCTGACCCAAAGATACCTGAGGATGGTGACCAAGGACGGACACAGCACATTCCAGATGGATGGTGGCCAAGGGAAAGGTCTGGCATACCTCCGAGATGCGTGGGGAATACTAATGGACATGCGCTGGAGATGGATGATGCTGGTCTTCTCTGCTTCCTTTGTCATTCACTGGCTAGTCTTCGCAGTGCTTTGGTATTTGCTGGCTGAGATGAATGGGGACCTGGAGCTGGACCATGATGCTCCACCTGACAACCACACTATATGTGTCAAGTACATCACCAGCTTTACAGCTGCTTTCTCCTTCTCACTGGAGACACAACTCACAATTGGTTACGGCACTATGTTCCCAAGCGGGGACTGTCCCAGCGCTATTGCTCTGCTGGCAATACAGATGGTCCTGGGGCTCATGCTGGAAGCCTTCATCACAGGTAATCCTTCCTATTTAATCTTCAAATAGAACAGGTGTGTAACTATTAGATTTAAGAAATGGAGCCAGAAAAGAAACAGTGATCATACTGGTATCTGAAAGAACAATTAAGACAGCCACTACAAAGACGATCAGATTTCAGATAGAGAGAAGTAAAAGTTAAACAGCTTCCATTAACAGAAGACAGAAATTAGGTCACATCAAGACTTGGACTTCAGAATTCCACTACTCATGGCAGGTCACTACTTAACACTCTGTATCCCTTCTTTCTTATGCCATTGTCCAAGTTGTTTTTCAACAGAATTACAACATTTAACATCAACTTGCTTTAAGGTTTATTTTTCTCTAGCTGAAGTGTCTTTGTTGATCTTTAACTCAGTGTTTAACTATTTCTCAGTACCTGATGTAATGAAAATGTTCCAAAATGTCTGTTTCCAAGTCTTTGAGGTTATTTTAAGTAACTTTCAGGTTTAAAGTATATCAAAATGCTTCAAAAATACATCAGTTTATCCTGTATTAAGAGCAAGCTCCTGCAATACCAAGTACTACTGCCAACTGCAGTACACTGGAGCAAGCTAACAGTTTTCCTTCCTACAGCTGCAGTTCAGTCTCCAAAGATGAGTGAGCAGAGTTTAGAAACAGCAGCACTGTAAGACAGTTGTGCTTCTTACACAAAACTAGCTTAGTGCCACACCAGCCTAGCAGTTTTCAAGCATGCAGGCTGAGGCTACAAAGATCGTGTCCACACAAGCCTGCTCCTGCTCCTTCTGACTGCTTCACCGGCCTCAGAGGCTGCAGAGAACCAAACCAGGCACAGTGCCTGCATTCAGTTTGCTCTTTCCCTTGCTGTAGGTGCTTTTGTGGCAAAGATTGCCCGACCCAAGAACCGGGCATTCTCCATCCGCTTCACCCGCTCCGCCGTGGTGACGCACACTGAAGGGAAGCCATACTTCATGTTCCAGGTGGCCAACACACGCTCCAGCCCACTGACCAGCGTCCAGGTTTCTGCTATCCTTTACCAAGAACAAGAGAATGGGCAGCTGCACCAAACTAGTGTTGGCTTCCACCTAGACAGCGTTACTTTGGATGAGTGCCCTTTTTTCATCTTTCCACTGACCTACTACCATTTAATCACTCCATCCAGCCCCCTGGCTGCTCTCCTTCAAAGAGAAGCTGCTCACCATTTCGAGCTGGTCATTTTTCTGTCAGCTGTGCAGGAAGGCACAGGAGAAATGTGTCAAAGAAGAACATCCTACCTCCCTTCAGAGATCATGCTGCACCATCGCTTCGCCTCCGTGCTAGCTCGCAATGCCAAAGGTGAATATCAAATCAAGATGGAGAATTTTGACAAAACTATTCCTGAGTTCCCAGCTGTGGCTGACTCAAAGAGTCCAAAAAGAACTGACAAGGAGATCCGCATCAATGGACAGCACGCCGACAGCTTCCAGCTCTCCGAGACTGGCTTCACAGAATAGAGAGAACAGACTTTGGACTCTGTGCTTTTTTAATTATTATTACATTAAACTTTCAGGTTCCATTTACAACCTTCCTTCCTTGCCTGCCCTGCCATCTTCTAGTGATCATTCTCTTGTACTCCCACCCTTTTGCTTGCAACTTGATATGCAGAGCAAAGAGAACCGGTGTGTCCATGTGAGCTGAGGAGAGACTGGATTAGTCACCCAGGACAAAGGCAAATACAAGAATCACAGTACTAATTCTCTGAAATGGAAAGAGCTACCTGCTGAATTCACCAGACTATGATTAAAGCCACACTGACTCTGAAAGGGGAGACCTTCAGAACTCCTAAAGCTGACCTAAATCACAATTAACCAGCTTATGACAAAATGGAGAATACAAGAAAAAAAAATTCCCATTGAAACTGACACAGGCTCATTCTGTACATGTGTTAGTTCTGGGATAAGTAACTCTGTTCTTCCAAGATCCTAGTTTTTATGTTCTCTTAACTCTGGGGATACAGAGTTCTACCCATTTTCAGATGGCTGAATTCACTCTGAGGAAGTACTGCCAATCTTCTGACGGCAGTGAAAAGCACTCCTGCTGTGCTTCGTAAACTGAGTTGTAAATACTAACCTTAGCTCTTCCTTCTGTCAGATAAGACAATATGTCATTTGAAGAGAATTCTGGATGTACATGACAAATGCTGCAGTGGAATTCTCTTCATATTTGGAAACACTGAAAAACTTAGCAGTGGAAACCAGACCTCTCTAAATTCATTACTGTACTTTTCTCAAAAAGGATCATGCATTCCACATGTTCTCACCTTTGCGCTGCTTGTTTCAAGTAGGTCTGACCCAGAAGGATGCACTATATACACAAGAATTGTATCCATTTCTAGTTTATGCTTTTTAACACCAATATTTGCCTGTACACACAGCACTAAAGTATTTAGACATCTGAATCAATTTTAAAATAAAAATTAAAAACAAACTATACCTGAGACTTCTGTATTTAAGTGCCTCATGAAGCCACTGCAACTAAGAGACTGTTCTTAAATTCCTAAATAATCTAGGAAGCTAGAGAATAAACGGAATGATAGATAACTTCCAAGCTCTCAACAAAAGCAGTGCCTCCTTACATGCCCATGCTTGAACAGCCAAGTACCAAAATGAAGTAAAAGTCACCTTTCAAAGGTAAAAGATGTTTTCCTAGAAGCCAAAATCACATAAATAGCAACTTCCTTGACCACAGCATCATGCACTACCAAATAGGTTTCCTTTTTAACGTCACTGAAGTGGTCAGCAGGAGGAAAGATGGTCTCAAGCTGCCTGATGAGATAGTGTTTAAATTCTTGAGCCCCAAATCTCTGCTAACTGATGTGTGCTAGCCAAGAGCCACTTTGCTTTAGGGTCTAGGGTGAAGGGAAGCAGCCCCATAGGAGCATTTCAAACAAGGAAGGGGAACAAGGCAGAGGGCCCACAGTTCCACTGCAACTCATCTCTCCTTCCAGAATCACTCAAGTATTGTCTTCTCCTGTTCCTGACCTCAGTTAGATTTGGTTTTATAACAGATACTCCCCAAATACCTTCTCTTTCATGTAAAAGCACTCATGAATACTGTGAGTCTTGGAGAGCAACACAGAATCAAATTTCACTGTCTTCATCCCTACTTCTCTTATTGAGCCACACAGCCTAAAGATCCCTTTTCCATCCTCCAAATAGTACCAGTAACTTTTAAGTATTCCTTGCAAGTAGTACATCCTACTTTCCCACAAATTAAGACCCAGTGCAAAGGCAGTAGTAGAAATTCCTGTGCCAGGTCTGAAATAACTGTTGGGGGGGGAAAGCAGGATTCTGCATGAGAAATTGTTTTCCCATGTATTACATACTTCAGTCTCAGACAAACCCATTGTTCTA
The DNA here is from genome assembly GCF_015220805.1 of Pogoniulus pusillus. Lineage (NCBI taxonomy): Eukaryota > Metazoa > Chordata > Aves > Piciformes > Lybiidae > Pogoniulus > Pogoniulus pusillus. The sequence goes on from NC_087289.1 coordinate 16,645,923, forward strand.
AAATTCAGATACATGATCCCAAACAGGACAGTCCTACACGACTCACAATATAGAGCAAAAGCTATAAAAAGCTATTCCCAATTTCAATTAACATCTAAATCAAAGTGTGGGCTGCTTCATCTGCTTCTTAATGACCTGATATTTTAAAGTTGTCCTGTTATGCTAAATAATTTTCTACGTATACATTTGTTTTAAAGGGAAATAGAACAGCAAGTATGAAAAACTTGTAGTACACATTTGATGCAATCTCTAAATACTGTCTTTTGGAATGCAAAGCTAAAGAATACTATTACAGAAGTAAACTGGACAAACACAACTGTGTAGTTACTAAAGAACAGCTGCAGAACAAGGGTTGGACAAAACAGTTCCAGAGAACCAGCCATGGATGTCTGATAAGACACTGGAAATGCATTATGGCCCAAATGGGGATACAAGCCTGGAAAAACTGCTGATGGGTTCTGCTGCAGCAATACTACACTCCATCATTTGACTGAGACTAAAAGAGCTGATGATAAACCTTTTTTGAATGTACATCTTGCTAGCAAATTAGGAAATTAAGGGGAAGTGCAATTCAAAGAAACTCACCATTTTTTTTTAATATTCACTTCAACGCTTTTTATATTCAAGTCTTATTAACCAAACCTAGAAATATACACGTTATGTAGAGCTCAATCAAGTTCCAAAAATGACTTACTCAATGTCTTGTTTAATCTACATTTCAATTGTTTACTAACAGTGAATAATTTCTGGTAACTAATGAAATCCCCTCAGCTACTAAGCTGGTTTTAGTCAAGAGGCTGCATAGAAAATTAAGCAGCTTTTGCGCAGTTCCAAAAAGGCAGTCGTGATCTAAAAAACAACTTGCTCATTTTCTCTGCTAATGGCCTCAGCCTTCCAGAAGCAATTTGGGCATTCAATGAAGTCTGTCAGACCTGTGAGTCTCTAGCAGAAACTCACAAAAACTTTGTGCATCTTTGTACTGAAACTAGGAACAGATACTGTTTCTGCTGAGAATGAGTCAGATGCGATCTCACAAACTGCTGGAAGAACTGAAAAAAGCAATCATTAATTTTTAAGAACAGTATACTGATCATGCTTAAGAAGTAATTTTCTTGAAGTTCTGCTATTTTTTTCATCTCTTGATTTTTAATTGAGAGGAACTTGCACTGTCATCTATTATGAATGCCCAGAAGAGTTTAACATTTGATCTCTTATTAATTCTGTAATGTGATCACCCAGAACAAAGGATATGAAAAGGCTGGCAATTCAGGAAATTATGTAATTTGAGACTAATTCAAGGCCTTATGAAAGAGCAATGAAAAACTGAAGTACAAGAAAAAAATCAGAGAATAAAATCCTAAACTAAAGTTTATCCAGGGTAACAGAAACCAATACACCTGCCAAAGCATGCAGTTTGTAAGTCAGGCTGACATGTCAGTTCACTCCTTGAACACTTCCACTGCTCCGTGTGCAATACCAGTGCTTGGTTTTATATAGGACTTCTTTAGGCACATCTGTGTCCCTCTCTCACACCCAGAATAATTTGTCATTGGAAAAACTTTATATAGCACTGACTACTCTTTCATCAACCAAGGCTCGAGTCAAAACAGACCAACACCTTCTGTTAAGACTTTTGTGCTCTCCATCTTATTTCTCTCTGAAAAGAGAAAAACAAAGCAACTGTTCTCCCACTTACTGAGACCTTAATCTTTAAAAGAGCAGTATGCAAAGTACTATAGTTAAAGCACATTTGTACATATCAACATTTCAAAAAGACTGCAGGTCTCTTGCCTCTATCATACCATATTACAGAAATTGTAGTACAGGCAGATCAAACTAGAAGAGAAATAGAACAAGATAATTAGGAGAAACATTCAAGTATCACAGAAAGCTTCATAATTTGAGAAAAGCACATTATCCCTCACAATAAACCAGGACTTCTAATGAAGCACACCAAGACAGCATTTCCTCTAGAAAATGTGTCACAGAAACTGTATTCCCAGGTCCAAAATCATTAGCAATTGCTACAAGCAAGACATGCTCTATAGCAGGTGATCCATCAATCCCACATTCGGGCAGATTGAGTCCAACCTTCAATCTAAGGCCACCATGGTCTTCAATCCATGTCCCAAAGCACCACATCCACAGACTTCTTTGCACACTTCCAGGGACAGCAAATTCACCACCTCCCTGGGCATCCTGTTCCAGTACCTCCTTCATTGAAGAGGTTTTTCTTAATATCCTATCTAAACCTCCACAGGCAGTCAGCTTCATAGAGGACATCCAGTGTACTGTAAACTCTTCTTAGTTCCAACTGAGAAATACAGATCTCATCCTAAATTGGCATGCAGTATTTTTGTCACTATCAACCAGAAATGTGGTACATTCTGTAATCTGTATCTGGAAGTGATGTAATTTTATCACAAGAACAGAAAGGGGCTAAATAAGTAAAATGGAATCACCTGTGGTAGATGCTACTTGCACATCCACTTATCTTCTGTAAAAAAATGCAGTCCTGAAATCTCAGTTGTATTTTTCCCCCCTTTTTTTTTCTCCCAAATGGCCCATGAATACACACAAACACACTCAAAATATTTGGAAAACATCAATTCTTACATGGAGAGAGGACTGGGAAGGCTTTCAAAACAATCATTAAGATTCTTGAGACATGTGCCAACCTCCTAATCTGTCACCAAGAAAATTAAAAAATATATATACTGACAGCTGAAGCAGGAAGTAAAATACATTCCTGTCAACCTTTAATTGCACTTGAACCTCTTGGGTTTTATCTTGAAATTCAACCTGTAGTCTTTTCTGACCTATGCTTTAAGAATATGTTCACCAAGGACTCCTATGCTCTAACAATATGCTCACCAAGGATACATTTAGGACTCCTTCAGCAAAGACCAAAAGATCCTCTGGATCCAAAAGAGACTCACTGTCACAGATTGACAGACTGCATTGTGTTGGAATGGACCAGCAAGCTTTTACTAGTTCAAAACCTCTCCCTGAGTACAGCTGTAGTACAAGCACAAGGTAAGATGCCACACAGAAAGGTCACACCAAAGAACAATCAATGTATGAGCCCAAGAAGTAGAAAACCACTGCAGTCACCATATTAAGCTGATCAAGAACTTCCCTGAATGTTCTTAACCACACTCAAAACACAGATTTTACCTAAATGGGCATTTTTCAGCTCCCAGATGGCAACCCACTCCAACTCGAGTTCAGCTGAATGTTCAGATACACTGGGTCACAACTAAGAATGTCCCTCAACACAGCCAGCATGAAGCTCTTAAGAAACAGGAGAGCAATAGCACAGAACAGGGCCAGATGAGCACTTCAATGAACAGAAGACTTGTATGACAATTTCAGCTAGTTTAACAGACAGCAAATCTGTCATCGCATGAACTTTGGAACATTGCTGCTAGGAGGTACCCCACAACACAGCAAGCATTCAAAAAATTAACAACATACATGAGTCAGGAGTTCTAGGTACCAAGAGCTGCACAGAAAAGACATCTCTCCCCAGCACACCTATCAGTACAGCCTGCTTTCACAGATGCACAGGAAGGTAGCTCCAGCTCTAGATATTCCATCTCAACTGACTATAATAAAACCTTCTTGCTGCAGATTTTTCTAGGCTACAGCACTGAAATGTCTAAATATGAAAGTAAGAAAGAAAAAAAAAACCTACTTTGAGAAAACATTTAGGGAACCTGGCACAGTATCATGAAACCTGTATCAACAGTACACCTGGAGCAATAAAAAGGTTTATGTACATGTATGTGACTTCCCCAAAACACACCCTGCTCCTCCCTCCCATTTTCTGCCCATACAGTGACAAAACCATACCTGGATCTTTTCGCCCTGGTTTTTCAAAGCGTCTGTCTCCCCTAGAAAGGCAGAATAGAAGTTTCAAATAAGACTTTAGAACCACTCTACTCGTATTAGGTATGGATTGTTGTTGCTGTTGTTCATTTGGGATGTTGTAGCAAAGTGGGGGGGGGGAAGGTTGGGTTTAGTTGTGGTTTGGGCTTTTTGTGGTTGTTGGTTGGGGCATGGAATTGTAGAGTTTTGTTAGTTTTGGTTTGCAGTGGGGCTTTTTTGGTTTGTTTGGGATTTTCCACTTGCTAGAGGGCCTTTTTTTAAAAAATAGGGCTTGATGCATGGTATCATTAAAGGTCCATGTGATAACTAAAATTTTCAGTAACACTAATATATACACAGCCTTTGGCAACTAGTTAAGTTTTGAAACGTGATTCTGAGTACTGTCAACGAAGCGTAGACTAAAATTGAAGCAAAATCTTTACCCATCTGTATTTTCAGACATTTTCACTGCAACTGCCATATTTTCTAAACTATTTCCTTCTTTCCAGGAATTTAGCAGAAAAAATTCTTAGCAAAAACACTGTTTTACCTGCTCCTGAGTTTCTGGAAACACTACTGTGTTGATCCTGTCTTAGAAATTCAGACACTCCACTCAAATACACTACATAAGCTTTCCTGAAGTGTTTTTATGAAGTCAAAAAGCACAAACGAAGCTGAGAAGATGTATTTAGAAAATTTTAAGGGCTAGAGTTCTGTTACCTTTCCTCCCAACTCTGTGATCTGTGCATTTCCCTGCCCCCTCCTCGCCCAAATCCACCCTCCACTTCATCAAAACTTCTTTGGTAGAAACCGCTTTCTCCTCGGCCTCTGCCTGAAAAGACAAAAAACACAAGTGTTTGTACAAACATATTAATAGAAGTTGAAAGAATCAGGCAGGTTGCCCTTTCTGCTGTCCCTGTAAAGGCATCTTGCGGTCTTAAGACCAACCCAGTCAAATTCATCTGGGACAAAGAGGAAAAAAAAGAGCAAAGACTGAAGAAAGACTCTTAGGTAAAAATTCTTAGAGAAGCACAAGATCAGAGAGAATAGGCAAACACTCAAATACTATGCAGAAAATCACAGAAAACAGATACTTACCCAAGAGAAATCACCAAACAAGGATGCATTGTTCATACAGGACTTTACACTCAAAAATCAGATAACTTTAACAGTGGGATCCACTATAGTGGTATTGCTCTACAGATGTGCTAGCAATTACTGCAATCAAGATTAGCAAAAGAAAAAGAAACTTCACCACTGTTAAGTTCCTGTGATTTCCAGCAGAAATCTTCCCCAGAAGTGATGGGACAAAGGAAGGATCACAGAATAAGTACAGACAGGACACCATGAAGGAATCTTATAGCTACAGAATAAAAATTATCCTCATAATTTCATCAAGAAATGATTCTCCAAGTATTCAGCCTCAAGCCAAAAGGTTACAGATGTACCCTCAAGTAAAGCATCCTGAAGCACATCTTCAGTGTTTGGGTAGGTATCTGAAGGGGGCCTACAAAAAAGCTGTGGAGGGACTTTTTAGGCTATCAGGGAGTGACATGACTAGGGGGACTGGAGCAAAGCTGGAGGTGGGGAGATTCAGCCTGGACATGAGGAGTAAGTTCTTCAGCTTGAAGAGTGGTGAGAGCCTGCAGTGGGCTGCTCAGGGAGGTGGTTGAGGCCCCATCGCTGGAGGTGTTTAAGGCCAGGCTGGATGGGGCTGTGGCCAGCCTGATCTAGGGTAGGATGTCCCTGCCCATGGCAGGGGGGTTGGAACTAGATGATCCTTGTAGTCCTTTCCAACCCTGACTGATTCTATGATTCTAGGTGTGAAGGTTTGGTTTTAAAAAAAAAAGCACAAGAGATCAGTTTCAGATGGCTCTGCACACTGGTTAAGTGAATGGCTGAGGTGAAGCTCCCAGAACTAGACTGCTTCACAAAGTACCACAACAGAAGAAACCTAAAGCTTTTAACAACTAACTCATCATTTCAATGATCTCAGAGAAAGACGACAAGTGAAACAATCAGCTGGTTGTCAGGATAGTGCATTTCCTACCTACACATGCAGTCGCTATAGCCAAGTCCAAAAACTTAGTAAGCACCTGATTAAGGGAATTATTGGTTGTGAAACTATCACAGACCTTGATCTTTTCATTTTTCTCTCCTCCTGGCTTCAAGAAAAACACCTCAAAGGATGATGTGCAGACCTGGCCAACATACAGAGGAGTAAGATAGAATGATCAAATGAAATGGGAAATAAACACCTTGACAACAGACTCCAGTCTTTGTAGCCTTCTGAAGAAAGTACTGATAACAAGCCTTTGTATCTGAAATCTACAGACTTCTGGATGCATCAAGCAATTATACCATGTTTCAATATCTTAAGAAAAAAAGTTCTAGAACAAAGGAAATCATCAAGACAGTTTCATCAGTTTCTCTACTATTCTATGCCAAATCTCTTGGGAAAAAAATAAATCAAAACACACCAAACAAAACAAACCCACGATAAACCACCAAAGTTGCTTTCCAGGCAGAGAAAAGTTATCCCAAAATAATTCACTCAGGCTTCTCAAACACACAAATGGACAAAACTATCTTGTTTTTAGCATACTCAAAGCAGCTCAGTGGCAGACCTCCTTGTCACAGAGCTGCAAACTTGCTTATCAGTTTCAGGGATGCTTAAGTTCAGATGAAGGCTGGACAAACTCAAAATATAGGTAACATTAAGATTTACTAAATACCCACTCCACATCTAGTTCAGGAAATACATTAAGCTACATGTATCTGGAAGCTGAGCATGTGTGCAATGCTTCTTCACCTTCACATTTTGATATAGGCCTTATTCTCTTGGCAAGCTGTCTTGGCCATTGCTAGAGACAGCCTTTGCCTGAGTCAGTGTAGCTTTCCTTACACAAACTCAGGTGGAGACAGGAGCTGAATGAGCACTCAAAGCAAGAGATGAGAGGTTAGTGTCAGCCCTGTAACTGTACTAGAACCAGGAACACATTCAGGATAGCAAGCCCCCTACTAGAAGGTTGACCATTGTCATAAGTGCAAAATTAGTAGCAGAGGTAAGAAACCACACAGACCATAGAATCAACCATTTAAGTTGGAAAAGACCTTTAAGATCACCAAGTCCAACAGCATATTTATCCATCTGTGGCTTTATGGATCCCCTAAGAACCTGGGTAAGAACTCCAGGCTACTATTCCTCACTAATAAAACCCAGTTTCATCATCTCATGCAACGGCAACCTTTGCCTGCTTTCTTTGCTACAGGAAAACTCTTCCTTAGTCTCACAGCACATAATAACGCAAAAGAGGTTCATGAAAGAAAGCTACAGGCAGGCAGAGTCTGCTACCTCAACAGTACCTGAGTACCAAAGTATCTGAGGTAGCAGAGGTGGAAAGTTGCATGCACTTTTCCAACAGAAACAAATCCTGTTGTCCTTTTCTGGTTGGTTTGTTAGGTTTGGGATTTTTGTTCTTACAGTGAGTGACATTTGTAGTGCTCCCCTCACAGTATCAGCAAGCACAAATGCACACTGATTACTGATAGAGGACACACAACTACCAGAGCCAGGAGGCTGGTGATATGGGAGATTTCATCAGCAAATAAAACAAATGTCCTGTAAAAGAACATAATCAGAGATGGTTTTAGCAGCAGCATGGCTTCTGGCAGCTTTAAATGTGAAACAAGAGCCTGAGAAACCTCTCTCCACTTGCCCCACTCTGAGTCATGCCTCATTATTTCAGTAGTGCCCAGCCACAAATATGGTCTGAATTATAAGATAACCTTGCCAAAGATCCAAACAAATGATCCCAGCAATTCAGATAAAGGCTGCCTGTAGTGCTATGGAACTTGGTTTCCAGCTGTCCTGATACCACATAGCACTGGACAAGACCCATTTAAGCCTCCTATGTGGGTGCCCTCCATGAGTGCATTCTCCAAGGTGTACCATCCCAGCCTAGTCACAAGATAGCAAGTCAGCAGTAGCCAAGGAGAAGTACACCTGGAACTCCAGTGCAAACCAAGCAGACCACCACATGAGAATTATACTGTCTTACAACAGATCCCACCAAACTACAAAATATATGGAATTAGCTATGAAAAACCACAGTGTACAAAGCCAATTATTCAACAAGTATTATTTAGATACAAGTATGACCTTGAAGCGTACACCAAGGACATAGCTGGTACTGGTAACAGAGCACAGGAAAAACACTTGCAGAGTATGGTATAACTGCACTTACAAGCACACTGTTAGTCATCCTGCTACTGTGCTGCTAGGCTTTTTTTGTGGCTAGTATGTCTAGAACAACATGTTCATTTTCAATAGCATGCCACTTCCCCAAAAAACATCTGGTACACAAGGAGCAGTTTCAAACTGAAGCTGTTGCACAAAGTATTGACTGCAAAGGCAACAGATGTCTTAAGTCTTCCATTAAAGAAATGGATGGTACAGTTGTGTCATTTGTATTGTGGTAATTCCTTAAAAACTTCTGAACAAGGACCTCAAACTACTGGACACTGAATTCCTAACATCTATGTCTCTAACCTGAAAAACAGGCAAGTCTGAATTTAAGGAAAAAACATTAGACAGAAACAAGAGGGCAAGAAACTGTCATTCATTTTGTCATTACAAATAAATCCAAACACCACAAGAAGCAAATTCTTGAAATTACAGAATGACTGGAGTTTAGACTCTAGAATTTTTCCCATCACACTGTGTGGGATAAGCAGGACAACTGTAGATCAGCTACTGCTCTTTAGGTCCTTCCACACTTTCCACTTCTACTCCACTCACACAATTTGCAACAGCAGCAAAAGCAGGTTACAAAGAAAGAGGGTGGGAGAGGAAAGAACTCTAACAGGAATCAGTGTCCTTCATAAGGGTCTAAATCAAAACAGAGAACAGCTTCAAAACAAGACGTCTCAAAGCTTATAACCCATTCTAGGGACTACTTAAATCTCTCCTAGTCTGAGGCTCTTATTCATGAATGTTGACATTCTAATCTCGTCAGCACAAAGCACAGGGCTTAACTGCACACCACAGGGAGCTCTCAGGAAAACAAGTCAATTAGAAAAAAGGTCACGTGCAAGCACTTGGTTTCTTTAGAAAATATAACTTCAGAACTAAATATTCTGCATTTGTGTCTCCACATAAGACACAAAGTGTTAGCAATGCCAGTAGCATGCTTCAAATAGTTTTAAAGAGTAACACCAAGTTGTATTTCAGTACACAGTCACACAAAATTCAAACAAAAATCAAAGCAACTGCAATCATTTTCACTTCAGCTAAAGATAATCATTGTTAGCAAGACTCGGGCTGACTACTCAGAAAATATTTACCAGGTGTTATGCTGTAGTTTTAAATACTGAAAAGGGAAGTCACATTTAGAGCTCTGACAAACACCTTCCTTTACCAGCAGTTCATCTGTTCTCAGCTTTGCCAAGAGGTCACAGGTTCCCTTTCATGCTCCCAAATGCTGGAACACAATTCTGTGATTTGTGCCACAGTCAGGGAACTTAATTAAGAAATCTAATCAGACATGCAAATTCTTCCCTGAAGTTGTGGCGCAAGCCACTTCCAGACAGCAGTTTTGTTCTGCTAAAGCTGAAGCCCACACTCGGTCAGCAGCAGATTTGTCACATACAGGGATGTAAAGTTCACAAAAAACACCAGATAACCTTTTGAACCCAGGCACTTTTACAATACAATAAAGAAAATGTTTTCCAGCTCTTAAGTGACTCAGCTCATTTAGTGAAGAAACTCCAAAGATACTCCTGACTGCAAGCAACAGGCTAGTTTCCTAAATCAGACATCAACAGTCCTACACTGAGCTTTTCATAAATAACTATAAGAAACAAAGGCTTAATTACAAGAATATCATACAACAGGGAAAAAAAGGCACAATATTGTCCTTGCAGAAGCCCTAATTTATTTGCTGAGATATAGAAACTTTGGGAAGTCTCCTTATGCCCAAGACTCATGGAACAAAAAGGGAAAGAGTGGAAGAAGCAAGCAGCAACTAGGATCAATGAAAGAAGGAAAGCTCAGTACATTATGAGCAACACATTTCTTCAGCTTAGCAGAAGGTAAGAACAGCAGAGCAGCCTAACAAGCACAGCATACAATGATGCACACAACTCAAAGCAAAAGGATAAAAAAATTCAAAAGAGGTGAAAAGGACAAAACTTGCAATAAAGTTCATGGGCTAGTATTCCTTAACATATCTTTAAAATTAAGTATGAAAGAACAAGAATGGACAGCAGAAGCTTTCAAACAGCCTTAATACTGCTTAGTTAAGTTCTGCCCACTAAAGCATAATGAAGCAAACTTTATTGCCAAAGAACATTTTCACACAGGCAAATGAATTGTTTCAATAATAGAACTACTGAATTAGAAGCCATATTCTGCCACGTTTAGCCCCCATGACTTCACTGAAATGAATGGGGACAATTAAAAACCAATCCACTGCTCACTACGTCAGGATGTTCTTCATCATCAGTGGTACAACAGTAAAAAAATTGACAAAAAGAAAGAAAAACATAGAGTAGGCTTGGCAGATTAGAAATAGTCAAAAGTATATTCAAACAAACTAGACAGCACACATGAAAATATCTGAATATCTGGAAAATGTAGAGCAAGAAGAAAGCAGGATTAAGGAATAAAATAAGAAAACTAATTAAGTCAGACCAACATTCTGGTTGAGCATTCAATGATGTATTGAAGTGATTTCCAAGAGGTTAATGAAAGTATCAACCAGTTAAGGATATTCAGAATTAAATTTGAAAGGATCCTAAGTGAAACCTCACTGATGCACCTGCTTAAACAGAGGCTACACAATTCATTTATTCCTGGTATTTCCAAGTTCCTAGCTTCTTAGTATTCTAAACATGACCAAACACATATATAGAGAAAACCCCCAAAACAATGTCCACAGCAGTATACACATTGAAAATTAACTGCCAAGATAAATCCTGGACTTGACAAATTGGTTTGAATTTAGACATATGACTTGAGGACATGTTCTCAGCATATTTGCAAGTGTTTGAAGTGATCCAGGATGAGACACTATAGTCATGCACCAAAATATGCAAAACAATTTCTCCCAAATTCAATTAGGTCTTTCTGTTACTGTTCTATTTATTCTCAGGATGTTAGTAAACAAAAATCCATTTTAGAACACTAACTCAACCTAAGTGTTTTAAATACATTTGTGCACTCTTCACTCCTTCCACAACCACACAATTCCCTATCCTACATGAAAACTAGCTTTCCTTTTTGCTTTCCACATGCGCCAATTAACAAAGGTATGTAACAAGTACCACAAGCACTAAGGTGTGCAGAAAGATCACTAAGCACAATATTGTTTCTCTAACATCACCTTCTTTGAAAAGTTTCAAAGCTTTAAGGGGAAAGAAACTGAGCATGAGAAAATGTAGCTGTTACAGAGTTCAGTGTAGCATCTTTCAGAAGCTTTAACCAGCGTACATTATCACACATCCCACCAACAGCTCACCTCGACCTCTAGAGGAACTTCGACCTCTAGGAGCCCCTACCACCGTTCCTCCTCCACGTCCCGTCAACCGCAGGACAGCAGCACTGTTAACAGACATCGAGAAATTTCTCTGCCAAAAAGAAAGAGCCAAGGTGAGATTCCATTTTAAAAAACAAATCAAGAAACACTAACATCCTAAATTTAGCTTAATACTTGCTTTGTTTTCCTTATGTTCAAATTCTCTACAACTAACGAGAAAAAGGATTCCCTGGTGACATGAGTAGTAGAAAGAGTCTATAAAAGGACCTTTGTCAATAATAGTGCTTTCAACTTACCTGAAATTTCCATGCTTTGGAGGTAGCAAACAAGCATTTACTCCTTGACCACATGATTCCAGCACAGATACAATTAGAACATCAGCAGTTTTCAACATAGCCATTCAGTTACAAAAAGAGATCGATACCTGCCTACACCTGACACTATTAATACCAACTCTAAACTTAAGCAAAGCAGGAATACATAAAGAGCAACAGAATCCAAATAAAATCAGATTGGTAAATCTCTATTACAGAAATGTCTTTTTTCCCCTCTAAATACATCATAGGAGTAGCATACTTTGGGGGAAAACTGTGTATTTATGACATCTGAAATTGAGTATTACTTAAGTAAGACAATAAACACCAGTAAAATTCAACTTGATTTTAAATAATGGCTGAAGAAAAAGCTGTTTCAATAAAGAGGTAAAACCAACTCTGGCCTCATTATCTGAGCACAAATAGTCAGAAATCTGGGCCAAAAAAGTCAGGAGCAGAATCAGAAACGTTAGCAAGCCAAGATGAATTGGCACATACTTTGTGAACCCAAGTTTTTAATAATTTGATTGCAAATTACTCCAAACTGCTGTTATATCAGGCTTCTAGACAGGACCTCAAAGGATGCAAATTGCTTATGTGAACTCATCTGGATTACTAGAACTTTGAAAGTCTTCACAGAGCACCAATAATTATATATTAGTTAACATCTAAATGGCTAGCATCAAAGCCAACAGACATCTGAAGGACTTTTAACCCATTTCAGAAACAAACCTAACTGCTTGATATGTTCTTCCTACAAAGGAAATATTTTTTTCAAGAGATAAGCAGTAACTATGTAGAGATCTGAGGGGCTAAAAAAATAACTAAAATATCCAGTCATATATGGAAAAATAGCAAGGCAAACCCAGTGGCATTTTTCTAGCCAGGTCTTAAAAATATAAAGCAACCATTTCAACATCAAGTCAAAATGAACTACCTTCATCTGCCTCTAAGCAAATATCAATCTTTCCTGATGTTGCCACTTTTGCTTTTTTGTGAGCCAGTTAAATACTTTAGTACAAAAACAATTTTAGAACAATCCTATTTGCTGTCTTGCAGAGAATATTTCTTCATTTCTGATGCTTTCTTTTCCTAATAAGAACAAAATCGTCTCAGATTCATCCTTTTTCTTTTTATGACTTGTCTGTCTAAACTCTGACAACATTCTCCATCTCCTCTTTAGAGCTCACTATGGTAAAGATGCAACCTCTGTTAGGTGCATAGTGATAATAATCCACGTGGGAATATCATAGTAGGCAGCAAAAAAGGTCAAAAAAGCAAAACACATCCTGCTATTGATTAGTACATATATTATTTCCATGTCCATCCCTGACAATGCATACCAGAGGAAAAAGCTGCCCCAAAACAGAGGCCCAACTAATTCTTTGGTAACAAATGGAAATTACCCTAAGAAACAGATGTTAAAAACATTTCAAAAAAGCCCAAACACAAAACCCCAAATCATTACATTCAGCAAGACCCTGAGATCCTCTTACTTGACTAACAAAATTTTCTGCTGAATTCTCTCCTAATGCTGGATGGCAGAGGAAAGCTGTTAAAGCTATCAGCAGAAACCCTTTTTTTCCTCAAAAGGCAGCTCCCTGAGAACAGAGCACAGACAAACCAATGCCATGTAACAAAACACTTTAGGTGCATCAGATAAACTCTAGGTTAGCTCAGCAATCTTATGACCAGGAAAGTAACATTCTGCATAAAAAAGATAAAAAGAATCAACCATTCCATCCAAACTCTATCCATGTCCTGTAATAAGGAACACTGCAGCTGTTAGTACCTGACTAGTTAAATTCCACTGGAATAGATAAATTTAAGCTTCAATTAATAAAGATGACACTATCCACCTCTATGTAATGCATCTGAAAAGTTCTTAGTGGACATACTATACATAAAACTACAATGGTATCAGATGCATGACTCTCAGGTTACAAGAACTACTCCCAGACTCAAGCCCAGAGTAAGCCTGATGGGTTCAGCTTCATCTGAACACCACCCTGAAGTACACTTGTTCTGACCAGCCTGTCTTTGACAAAACTCCCAAATCTCCATCCCTCAAGTTATGAGTAGACAACATTACCCTCAACCACTCAGGTGAAAGAGCACCATGACTAGCAGCAAAGCTATTAATACTCACCTCACAATCACTTCTGACTGTTCTTGATGAACAATGTTTATTATGTCACAGGGAGCAAACACCAGGAATTTCTGGTAGTTTAATACCATTCCCTTGGTATCTCAAATCAGTCATGAAGGGGAAAAAAAACCCTCACAATATTCAGACAAGAAAAAAAAAAATCACATTCTCTGATTGGCATGAAAGGACTTTCTTAAAAAGGGAAGAGAGACCTCTCTCTCCTTTTCTATACGACCTCCACAAAAATCTTAATATAACTGTTAAAGTCAATGATGAAGACTCCTGTATGATTACAAGTGGAAAGGAGCAGTGCATATCAACTCAGCACAAATTGTCAAGACTGATGAATTCTCAGTACTGTAGCAAAGAACCACCTGTCCCTGAAGCTCAGCAGCACTAACCACCTCACCAAGAGGCTACTTCATACATTTTGAATACCATAGCCTTCAACTCATATTATTTCTCTTGGAGGGACTTAAGCACCAGAAGTAAACATTCATTTTAACTGTAAAAGACTTACTCTCTGATAGACTCCACTATGCATTTGAAAAAAAATAGGTCCAAAGGCATTTTACATCAAGGTTCAATAGTTTGGTGTCCTACTGTGTGTCTGGCTAACCACTTACAGTGATTGCTGCCCAAATTTCTCCTGTTCCCACTGAAGAAATAGATCAGGATAAAATTTCTCATACAAGATTATTCTCAGTAACAGCTGCTGTTTAAAACTGTTGTGAAATGTAGTCATTCACATGAACTTCAATATGACTGCTGATTAGAAGTTAAACGATCAGCATCTTATGTCAAAGGACACATTCTAAAAGAACAGAAGAAACAGGAATCAATTCCAAAGCAGAAGGAATTTCAGAAGAGGTGAACAGGATATGCCAGGATATCCAGGCACAAAAAGATGAAAAAATCAATACAATATTCTGGCAAAAAAGAAAGAGGATGTTCTGAGTCTTATGAAACTAATACTGACACTTCCCACTCTTGCAAAAACTCAAATTACACCCAAGTCAGTAAAAATACTCATCTATCTATTACAAAAAATAAAAGCAAAACACCCACAAACCCAACAACAGCAACCAAGGCAAAAAACCCAAAGAGAAAACAAACACCACCACAATATTCCCAAGTAAGAAAAGTACTAAGAAACATGATAAACCAGAGAGCAACAGCCATAAAGAAAGAATTCATCCAGAGTCAAAAGCCAGAGGCATTTAGCCGGAGGGAAGTGGACATGCTGGGAACTGAACTCTAAGCAAGAGCTTTCGAACTACCCAGATCACCCTTGAAATGGCATCTTCATGCACTACTTGTTCTCATGCTTATCTTGTTCACCAATTAATTATACAGAGACCAAACAAGGAAATAATGAAGCAAAAGCTTACATACAAAGTAATTAAGAGCACTTCACCTTCTATAAGAAAAGTTAACAGTACAAAAACATCAGCATGCCTCCAAAGACCATAAAAATAAGGCTACAGAATTTATTCACTTCTACTACAACAGAAAAGATGGTCCAAAAACTGTGGAAAAAAGTTTTAATCATCTGAAAGTGTTGTATACTTAAAATATAGATCATCCATCCCAGAAAATAATTCTGGATTGAACAAGCTGTCACCATCAAGAGAACATCATATGGAAAACATTTGTTGAAATGTAAGATAAAAGTGAGCTAGAGTGGAATTTAAACTATGCTACCACTGCACACTTTCATAATTTCTTTCCCTGGAATCTAGTGCTGTCAAAAGTTACATTTTTAATGGAGGAATACTCTTTATTTTGCCTTTACATTAATGACAAAGTAAAGATTTTTTTTTAAAACCAAAATGACACAAACCTGTTCTTCTTCTGTAAAAGGTACAAGTGCCAGTGGTGGCAGGGGCTCCTCTTGTAAAATAGGCAGAAACTCCTTATCCAGAAGGTCTGAAGGTATCTGTATGAAAGGAAAACAACACAAATATACTGAAGTTTTTCCATTTCAGGGATCATGCCACATACTTGGATTTATGAAACAATTTTTATCCTGCCAACTTTGCCTCCATTTACCTGGAACACCAGTACTTCCAGTAACATTTGACTCTGGGCATGATTGCATTGCAAATGTAGGTCCCTCCAAGAAAGCAACCAAACATTGAAAGCATCCACCCCACCACAATACATAAAGCATCAAAATCATATATATGAGAACTCAAAACTTCTGCAACATGGCAGCTCAAACCTGAATCAAGTGAAATTTCATCTGGTAAATTAAGTATTTCTTGAACTCCAGTGCACTTTTTACAGCCAGATTTCACTTATATATTAACAGAGCCACCACATGTAGTACTGAAATTGTATTTGATTTAAAGTCAGCACTTCCAATTCACAACCAACAACAAGAGTAAAACAAAAGAGAAAACTACAGGCATGGATTTATTAAGTAGAGAAGATTTATGATTTTTACAAAAATAGACATCACTCTTTTTTCATCTGTCCATCATCAGATGGCAGCTCCATCAACAAAGGTGACCTTGAACATGTGGGACAAGAAGCTGCAATTAGAGCCAAGTGAGCTCTAATTATTCTAAAAGAACTGTTTCAAAAATATCTGTAATTCAACAGTACTTGAGATAGACTCCTCCCAATTTTAATTGAAGCAAAGCAACTTAAGGCTTTTTGGGTTTGTGGTTTTGGGAGTATTTTCAGGTTTTTTGGGTTTGGTTGGGTTTTTTTGAGCATACACAAGTGGAAGTCTTGTAAGTTTTAGTAACTAGAATTACTCACCACCACGGAAACACGTACGTCAAAAGCAAGACATACTCTAATTATATTGCACTTCTGGCAAACACATAGGGAGAAAATCCTCTTTTGGACCATTCATAACCAACTATCTGAAAGCTTCCTGTATCACAGTATTAATAGGTTGCTCTGAACAAACCACAACTGTAGAGGTGTTAGCATCATCTGACATACATAAACTACAAAACCCAATGACCTCTGACAGGCTAACTTATTCAAGCATAATATCAGAGTTTAAATCGCAGCTTCTTGAAGCAGAGCAGGATAATTCTGCACGTTAAAGAACAGCTATAAGCTACGATATACTTAATGGCTCTAGAAAAAGATCTGACATTCAACACCCTTGAAATTTGTGTAGAAGCAACACAGGGCTCCCAGCACTACAAAGATTCAGCACAGAAAGGAAACAGCATTTGAAATGAAACCAGAGTGAAGTTCTTGACTTTCTACACTGCTCTTTTTTTATTACACCTGCAAGATGGTATTTGTGTCTTGAGTCCCAAAGAACTGAACTACTTGAAAACTGCTCTCAGTAGGCTAGTTGCCTGCTACAGTATGCTGCCTTAAGGCAGGATAAATGAGATCTTACTCTTTTTGGATGATCCACTAACAATTTTTTGCGTGTCTTACAAGCTGAATCAAATAATTTTACACTATACTAAATCCTACTGAGGCAAACAGATGTGCACAGCTGCAATACAACTTTAATCCTGAGTCATCTGTGGCAGTGAGACTGAATACAGCAATAAGGCCTTTTACTTCCAGGGGGGATACAGAACGCTGCCCCCAAGTGGCAAAAATAATCAAATCTGACAAATGCAGTAAGAATGGGATCAAATAAGTAGAATACTTCCTCCCCCAAAGCAGACCTCTTCAGTTGTCTGACAATGGACACACAACTTCTTTGTCCATAACAACAGAATACAAATAACTCTTCTTCATCACAAGACTATCATTAGAAACACACACATAAGGCCTCCTTCTTTCTGCTCACCTTATTATCCTTTAGAAAAAGTGCCAACATTTCTTCTCTCCCATAGCGATAGTCTGCTAGTTTGTACTTTGGCAACGCCGGAGACAGAGGCGGAGATGTCACGCTCCCACCACTAGACAAAGCTCGCAGCCTAAGACAAAGCAGGAAAGCAATGAAAATGATTTGATGAGAATGTATCTTCACCTATGTTATCACCCCTCTGCACATGTATAGATTTGACACTAATTACATAAATCCAATACTGAAAGTGAAGGACAGAAATTAACAGCCTAACTTCACAACTCGATGCTTCATCAAGGGAAGTGAAAGAGCTTTCCTCATTTTTCCCATAGCTGGGAAAGAGAAATGAAAGAAAACTAAAATAGTTCCATGAGTACATCAAAGAATTGAACTCATCCCCAGAAAAGCTCTTATCTTGACTATATAGCAAGTTATCTATTCCCCTGGAACCTTGACTAAATTATTTCCAATGACTGCACAAAATACAGTTGTACATTCTTCACAGTTATTAATATCTGCTTCTTATGACAAGAAAAATATGACACTAAGGACAGCATAGCAAACATTAATGTTTATTCAGATGTTTCATAATGGTTAACAGTATAGGACAGTCATTTCTGCAGGTTTATTCTTGTGTCTCTGAAATTCTACTCTACTCCAAATTCCTTCCCCAGACTTAAATTAATGGCATTTTCTAGAGTGCATACAACATTTAGCTCAGTGTCTCAATGAAAAAAGATACAGAATACATGGCTGCAATTCAGAGACACTTCAAGCAGTAATCTAACTAGTAAGCTGCCACCCAACTTTTTGTAGGTAACATCTTGCAGCTCTATGGCATTATTCCAATTCTGCAGGTGGATTCTACACAATCATTTCCTCAGATACATATTCTGTAGCTTTTGAGCGATGCTTTACAAAGGATGCATGTTAAGAAACAAAAAACAGACCATTTTCCTATGTTCTCCTTGATGTGCATCTTAAGACAAAAAACAATGAAAACTCTTCTCAACAATCACAAAAATCTTGGAAATTGATTTTTGTGATTGTGATCAATCAGTAAAATATTGATCCAGAGGCTATCTATCATCTAATTATTGAAGTATGCTTTCATTTGTTTTATTGTTCTTTAAAAATAAAGGGGAAAAGTCATTTCCAAGGCAAATGTCTCTTCTTTTTTTAATCTGGTGCCACCCTGTGGCGGTTCCTTTACATACCACGTCCAAACAATAACACACCTGGAAAGATATTACTGAATGAGATGGCTCAGTGCAATCTTCAACCCAGATCAAATGGGACTGAGAGTTTCACTATTAAGGGAGATACAGCAGCATGCATGACAGACGTGACTACACAGCAATCCAAAAGAATAACTGTAAAATATTCTTTATTCCATGATTCCAAAAAAACCCTAGAAACTCACTGAAGTGCAGTACACCTTCATATGCAATCTAACCTGGCTTTTAAACTACACCAAGTTACTGTTAGAATATGTGCTTTTTTTAGAGTTGCCTCCCCCTTCTCTTTTTTTTAAACATAACTTTGGCTTCCATCCATCAATGAATTTAATCATGTCTGTCTCCTACACTGAAGGGCTCTCCAGAATAACATATCTGCCTGGTGGGTGTATTTATAGTGATAAAGTCATTCTTAAACTTTCTTTCAATCTTACAAAATAGAGCTCTCATTGTCTTCCAGACCACAATTCACATCTTACTTCTCTGAACGCTCTACTTTTGTACATTTTGTATAAAATGTGCCAGCAAAAGCAAATACATTGCTGCAGCAACAATCTTACCACATACTACACAGCAATTGTATTTCCTGTACCACTCCATGCTCTGTTTACATGCTTAAGGATCACACCACCCTGCAGAAACCACACCAGCCACAATTCTTGTTTGTAACTGCAGGCACCAACACTTCAACAAGCAAGTGGAACAAACACTGAGCAATAATCACACCTGTGCAATTACTCAATAGCAAAAGCCAGGATGAAGCATGTCACACATGCTGGAAAACTAACAGCTGACAAGATTACACATCAAGATTCCCTTTAATACAATAGTTCTTTCTTTTTGACACTTCTTAGTATGCACATGTAGAGGACTGATGTGAAACACTTTTTATTTTAAATACTGGGGGAAAAAACAGCTTGCTTAGCTGTAGTTTTAAGCACAGTAAGAAAAGTGCTAAGAACCTCTTTATTAAGATCTATTACATGGAAAGACCAAACAAGCCATAGAACCAACCAGATTGGAAGATACCTCCAAGATCATCCAGCCCAATCTAGCATCCAGACCTATCCAATCAACTACATAATGGCACTAAGTGCCTCATCCAGTCTTTTCTTGAACACTTCCAGGCACAGCAACTCCACCTCCCGGGGCAGCCCATTCCAATGGCAAATCACTTTCTCTGTGAAGAAGTCAGTCATCTTCGCTACTTTATAAAGACCTCTGAGTTCACTTCACACACAACACCAATTTACTAAGTGAAGACTAATTTCATGATGCTGCTTTCAGTCACAAGCCAGAGACTGAGGTAAAGAAATATGGAACAAAAGACATTACATACCTTCAGCCTCAGAATCAATTCAGTCCCAAAGGACAGACATTCATAATGGGTTGGGGTTTTTTTAAGTTTCAAATATGGTTCTGCAGACTTCACAAAACAGAAAGCACACTCACCATTCAGGCCCGAAGTTAAGCGTCTGAGTTTCTGCTGCCATTTTTTCCTGTTCTATTCCTCTTTTTTAAAAAGTGTGAATCTGAAAAATAAAAATGTTTACCATGAAAACAACTGAATTCATGCAATCCTTCATAATAGCTTCACAATACAAAAGCACACCTGGGCATACAAAGCGAAATCATTTTTTAAGGAATCCATTTCAACTTTCCAGTACAGATTGATTTACTAATATAGAAATAAATGCATTAAGATCTGTGCTAGTTTGAAGCAGGGTAGAATGTTTTGGTGAGAAAAACCAGATCATAGGCTGTGAAAGGAAAACAATGGTGATGTCTCCTTCCCTCAGAGTCTTGCTGAAGAAGAAATGAAAACACTAGATAACACTCTCGCCATTTTTGTCGCACTCTGCCTTGGGCTTCTGACTGAGCTGCATCTCCCTAACCTCACCTTCCACTCACCTTTGCTTCTTAACCTCTTGGCTGAACCCCCATTCTTCCTTAGGACTGGGGTAAGGGTGAGAGGGGCAGGGGGAAGGTGCAGGGGTGGTTGAGAGCCCCTCCTGGAGACTCAGGTTTCTGGGAGGGGAGTTGTGTTTCTATATTACCTTTTACCTTGTATATTTCTGTATATAGTTGTATATACTGCAAATATCTGCTTGTATATTGTGCTAGCTGTAAATAAATAGCTTCATTTATATTCCCAGAGCCCGTCTGAGTTAGCTGGGTGTTTCTAAAAAGTGGGGGGGGGGGGGGCAGGGAACACCCAAACCATCACAAGATCCCTTTCCTAAATTCCTCTTTTAACAGGTCATGGGATCAGGGTGTCTTAAGAAACAATTTGTATTGACAGTCCCTTTTCAAATCAAGGATGATTAGAAGACAACCAAATACAGAGAATTTTATGCATAATCCTCTTCCGTTCAGAACAGCAATGCTTAATTAACAGAACTGAAGCTTCCTGACAATTACAAGAGGATAAAAACCCCTCCAAAACTACAGCAAGATTTGCCAGTTGAGTGGCAGAATATTCAAGAAATTTCCACTGCTCATTCTTGAAAATGATGCCTTTTAAAAGACTGAGGACATCCAGTGCCATTACATCCTTCCAAATCTGCAAGCACATGACAGTATTTCACTCATTCTTGGTTTTATTAAGAATAATAATGCTGAAGACTTCAGCTACTTCTATTCTTTTCAGTCAAGGTCCCACAGACACGAGTGAAGGTCAGGTTTAGGTCTTATGTATCAAGAATGTACAGACAAGAGCAGATGAAGCCATACTGGAGGAAATGAACAAGACTAAGGAAAGACTACCAAGTCTTCTCTATCAGAGTTAGATAGCTCTATCCATATCAAGATTGATCTCTCTATCCTGATGAGCACTTCTAGAAAACTATCTTTTGCAGTAAGACAATACAGCTCCTCTTTTCCTTCAAGTAGCAGCAAAACTCAGATGTACAAATGAAAAAAAACCAGAAGCATTACCTACAGAAACTTGCTGATTATACTTCAAGAACACACACGTACAGTAGGGAAAACTCTGTTCCTTAATAGAACCAAGGGCTAAATAAGGAGCTTCATAAGTTCATCTGCACTTTGCAAGATAAGGTGAGAGGAAGGAAAACCAGAACACGGAGAAATAGGAAGGGAAAAGGTATTTGTTATTAAAGGAAAAGACAAAACCAAAACAAGGAAACATTTTTCTTAATTATATGCCACTGTAGTAAAAAAGTAAACAGCCTGAAAGCTAGAAAACCCTGCTTGAGTAGTTTTATCCAACTCTTTTGAGTATAAGATTAACAAATAGCTGTAAAACTCCCTAGAGTCTAAACCTACCGACCAGCTTTTGGCTAATTACTTTTTAGTACATGCCATATGAAAATTTCTATCCAAATATAATTTACATACAAACTACAATATTTTTATTTCCACAATAACCCCATATAATGAACAAGGATTATCACCCCTACATGTACCTGAAGCTAACATCTACCTATTCTCATGGGCTTGAGATGATTTTGGTCTGATTTAGGATGCCTTTTTGAAGCAGGTGATAACTCATTAGAACCTTCACAGTGTATCCATTCATCATCCTACAAATCAAAATACAAGGTTAGGTAGCTAAAACAAGATACAGCAACCACATAGCAATACTGTGGAGCAATTCAAGCAACCCACCATGCGCACTTTGGCAGAGACAAACCTTCAACACAACACCTAGTAGCTTTAATTGGATGGCTGTCCCTACACATCCTGCTATGACTGTAATCTTTCTGTTAGGAGTGGGAGAACTTTCAGATCAACTCATGAGGGTCACCAGGGAACTCAGGATCTACAGCTCCTAACACTAAAGCTACCTCAGTACCATTAATAGCAAAAAAGGCTGGCATTGAATGTTAAACTGCAATTAAAAGAATGAGATACAAGGATAAAGCACTCAAACCCAGTAAGAGTAGAGCAATTCACTAGTTTTGGAGCCACTGGGCCCCACTCTCTTGAGCTTCTGGGATTTCTTCCCAAAATTGAGGATACTGGGTCATCTTTCTCTACTAGACTTCTGAGCACTTCAGTAGCTACAAGCACACTCAAAGCCTGCTCATTTCACACCACAGGGCTGCAAAACAGCTTTCCTTGTCCCTCATTTTGGCCACCATACTTTGTTTTGGGAGCTCTTTGCCCGTTTCCTCTTCTGTGTTGCAGCCAGGTAAGTTACTTTCTCCCTACAAGTTCTGACTGTCTAAACTGACAGCAAAATACTTGTCAGTGGACAAAATCTTAGTCAAACAGGCTGGGGGGAGATGGACACAAAAACAAAACAACCCACACCCACAGAACTGATCTGTAGTTTATTTCAGAGGCTGTAAGACATGAATTTGACAGTATTATCTAGAAGTAAAGCATATATGAAAAAAAGTTACAAAGCTGAGAGAAGACACTTGGAAAGAAGGCAGCAGAGAAACTGGAAAAAGACTCAAGAAAGTCAAGGCAGCAGCCATGCAAGGGGAACACACTTATCCATGTCACAGCAGACAAGATACAGAAAGCAAAACCATGCAGTGCTGCTGCTAGTTCACAAAGCAGCAACCAAAAGGCAAGACCACAGAGACCAAAACAGGAAGGAATCTCTGACAGGGACTGCACACCACATACGGTCAGAGTGCAGAGGAGGAGCTGTACTAACTGGAAAGGCAAGTTGGGGTGGACTACACAGTACTGGCATCATGACAAGAGTTGTCATGAAAGAGTCAGGGTGGGGTAAGAAAAAGGGTTAGGAATTAAGAAAAGGGAATGAATGATCAGGTTGTAAATGGCAGCTAAATTTGACCAAGGAAAATATGAGAACTTTATTATCCAAGCAACTTTCCTAAGTTCTAAATGTCAATATTAATAATTAAAATGTTTTGCCTATTTTATCTACTCTGCCTTATTAATCAAGGGTGGCAAATCACAAAAATAACATATACCTAACACACTTCCTCCTTGACAAGGGAGAAGTCCCTTTCTAAACTGCTAGAATTTAAGTAAAGAATTTCTACAAATCAATGCCTATTGACTTATGAATCAACACAAGTCAGATTTTATACGGGCAAAGAGCACACAGGGACAGCATCAAGCTCAAGCAATAAAATGATGCCATGTTTTGGGATAGTCCAGTTTGCACCCCTGCTTGGGCAAGAACACCACCTAGAGACTTCCCACCACCCCTTCAAAGCAGACCATTTTCTCCACAGTTTGCTTCAAACCAGATAAACCTTTGATCAAAGTGCCAGTGTAACTCTACAAACAGTTGCAGGGTTTCCCACACATTTGGGGGAAAAAGGCAATTGCCTCAAACAAGAACTGGGACCTCAATTTCTAGGTAGTATCCTACCAACCCACTATCTGTGTGGAAGACAGAAAAGAAATTCCATCAACCCAACCATCAAACTGTGGGCTGGAAGGGAAAAAAACATCCTTTCTGTTTTGTCAATAGCATAGTACTTTGGAAGTCAGAAGTCCGTCCTCTGAGAAGACAAAGTGTAATCCAGTAACATTAAGCCCTTAAATGGCTTTCACTCAATTATCAGGTAATAAAGGTACAGAAGTTGCTAACAGCAACACTCAACTCACTTTGTTGGTTTCCTCTAGGTACAATGGTTATTCTACCAAGCTCACAGGTTTGGAAGTTATTTTTCAAGCTCAGTATTTAGTACCTGACAAATCTATTAAGTCTCAGAAGCATCTGCTTCAAACACAAGTCAGAACTTGATTCTGTCAGCTAGATTTGTGTTACAATGCATAAGATGTTTCACTTAAAAAAAAGCTAAGGAACTGTTGCACATTTTTGGCCACAAGCTCTGGCCTTTTTAAATGTCTAAGCATCTAATAAATCTCGAAGTCAAAACCTGGTTTTGAAAGATCTTGAACTATCTAAATTGCCAAGTTTCCCACACTCTGTTCAACTGCAGAATTTACACAAAACTGCCATATTATGTCCCTTACAGGTACTTATGGGTTTTCAGTGTTAAATTTCTGCATTTCCATCATAGAATTCTGGTGGCCTGTACACATGACAATCTGTCTCACCAAGATGTTTTGATGGTATGGATAGAGAGTAGCTGATTTTTAGCATCTCAGGTTGAGTCTAGGCAATTACTGCATTGAAGTCTGCCCATCTGATCTTTCCTACAGACAAAAAAAACCCAACATTAAAGATCTAGACTGCACTTCACTGCAATTCAGCTTTGGGGCTGATGCTTGCTTAGGTTTTTATTAACTTCAGAAATCCTGGGGGAAACAAAAATATTCCTATATACAGCTATTTTATTTTGGAATGGTCTACTGTTTGATCAAGAATGGTAAGGAAGAAGGGCAGCCTTTCCTTTCAAGTTAGTTCATAGGTTTGAAACAGCCTTCTTTGTTGCTAGGCTGAAATTCTGAGAATCAAAAACACAACTAAAATCTAACTTGAGCAGATTTAAATGCAATTGAAATTGGGTTCTCCTAAAATAAACTTAGACAAGAATTTAACAGCAGTGCTCCTCCATGCAGCAGTAACATTACCTCAAGATCATCAAACTTCACCTTCTCCAGGAAGTAAACTTTCCACAGGCAGATATTAGAGTTAATTTCAGTTCCACTAACTGTGGTTTTTTTTTTTAATGACCAGGTTGACTCAATGATTAATGTTGATTTTCTTTACTTCTTGAAATATTAAAGATCCAGAAGAGTCTGCAATCTACCTTTTAAGTTCAGTGGTAAACAGGATGACTCAGGTGGCTACACTACCAGTCTGCCTGATATTAATCATCGGCTAAAGCAGACAACACTGATTAAAGGACACCAACATAATTAAGGCCAGCCAACAAAGATTTAAGGAAGACATCATATTTTTGTAAGAGTAGAAATTTAATTGCTGAAACATGGAGATGAAACAAATTTTCACTTTTGCAAAACATTTTGTTTAATGCTAAAAAGGTCAAAATCGTTCAGAATAAGTCTCAACTTGCTACAATGTACTTTTTCTTTAAAGATTCTCTTCTAAAGAATCCATACCAACCCACCTCAGAAGGCCAGATATTCTGAAAACAGAGGAAAAGGAAATAAGCTATCCTCTACTTCTACAGAGCCTGTAACATTGGCCCACAGAACTTCTAAAATCTGAGGATAACAAACATAGATATGGTAAATAATGGAAATGACACATCATCAATAGCACCATTATGAATTATTCAATTACTCAGGCCAGTATAGCAGGTTGCATTTAATAAGGCCAAGCATACAGTCAGAGAGACTCACAAGCAGAAAACACACGTGATATACAACAAATGCAAGACTATTCTGGAAAAAGTCCCAAAACTAGTCTAAGATTGATGACATTAATCAGCTGAAAAAGAAAATATGATATAGCACTGACTAGAATAGCTAACAGAAAGCACTGAATAGAAAAATAAGGAAATACAGAGGAAATAGAGGGGTTTTTTTTAATCACAATAGATATGCTGTGTCCTGCTGCTAGTGAAGAAAACTGATAAATCCTGCTGTTCAAAAAATTAATAGAATACAACAAACATGCCTTACAGTAGGGAAAAACACCCCACACAAAAGCTTTATTTCTTGATCTTTGAGAAAAAAATAGTATCTTGCTCAGTCAGTAAATGGTCATGCAGGTACAAAAAGCTGAAGACCCAAGCTTATTCAGTGAAGAGACTGAATCAAGACCTTCAGAAATTGACAACAGACTAAGTTGTTCTCAGGTCACTAAATGATTTTCTAAGAAATATATTCTATTCTAAAGAGAAAAGTAATTAAAAAGAAAAATCCTTAATGACATTATACAAGATGCCAGCCAAGTCATCACAGTCCCTTCTAATTACCAAGTCCTTATCCTGAAAAAGGGCAATAATATTTCAAGGCCTATCTATCCATATACCAAAAGGAAGTTTTTCCTAAGGGAACACTGTCTGAACTGTCCACTTTTCCAGAAATTACACTCCTATTACTACAGTTACCTTTTTTTATCCCCCTAAAAGAACTTTCCTGTCTCATATTGCTGAAAAAGTGTTTCAATCTTTCTGCAGTTTCTAGGCCAAAATCGTCCACTCTCAAACATCAGGATCACACTCACCACCCTGTTCTCTCCTCATACAGATGCATCTGAAGTTTCATTAAGTGGTGCAGCATGCAACAATCTGCACCATGGTCAAGAACAACAAACAGAAGTACATACTGAAGACATTCTGGGACAGGATGACAAGAGAGATTAAGGAAACCTACACATCTAACAAAACCCAAGAAAAATAAGGAACATTAAATATCACAATTCCAGGTATTTTCCTCCTTTCCTACCTACTACTGTGAACTTGATGGTTAGAGAGCTATCCATTTCTTGCTTCACCTGAACACAAATGTGAAAGCTTTCCCCAGTTTCTGCACCAGAAAGCAGTGTGACCTCCACCTTGATTCCAAGACTTCAAGCCAAAGGCAGACACCAACAATTAAGTTCCAAGCAGAGTTAGAGGACCACACCCTTGGCCCTGCCATTGGCTGGAACGCAAAGTACTTCTCATTCCAAATCCTGTCCCAAAATCCTGCCAGCAGTCTTGTTTTCCAGCTGAAAAACACTTCCATATCCCTTTCCCTTCCACATCAAATATTTGCTGGTAGGTAAATACTTTGCGCATGTCATTCCACAAGACATTACAGAGTCTCTCTCTACCAGCTCCTCTAGGAGGCCAGTAGCCAGACTGCATGGGTGCAAACAAGACCATCCTGGAGCATCTCGCTCCCACTCCTCACATTATACAGCCCATACCTGTATTTAAAGGTGCAGGACAAAGCTTCAGACTACAGTGAAAATATTCGTTGAATTAACAGATCTGGGTTATTGTGGAGCTTTTTGTTTTCTTTGTGTCATCTACATCTGCAGCTTCTCCAGGCTTTGTAGAAATTTGCTCACCTAAAACCTTAAGGTTTCCTATTCATGCAGTTCCATACCTCAGGAAACACATATTCAACAGTAAGAAAGTGTCTAATAAAAAGTCTTAAGAGAGAATTAGTATCTCTGTCAGATTGCATATGCTCATCAACCAAGAAGTCAGGAGGTAACCTCTCTCACTACATATGAACTACAACACTTGCTGTAACCTCTCTCACTACATATGAACTACAACACTTGCTAAGAGCTTAGCACTTTTCTTCTTTCTATGTTAATATTGCTAAAGATACTCACTTGTCTTAAGAACCATATTTTTTTTAATTGACTTGTGGCTTACCCTGAACTTCCTTTTGTACACTTTAAGCCCAGGATAATATAAACAGAGAGCATTGCATATATAGATGATTCAGCATTAACTAAGCCTGAAGTAAAAGCCTCCACTTCTTTGGAAGCTTTTTTTTTTTCAGGCAGTTGAACTGGGCCTCTGATATATTAAATCAAGTTATTAGATGCTTCTACTTAAAAACCTTGCCATTTGCTACTTCCACGATCAGCCTCACTCCCTTGCTATCACACAAATTACTCAAACACTGCTATCAGCCCTGCTTTGAACAAGAGATAGAAACAAACAACTACTGAAGTCTGATTTCTTCCAACCTAAATCATCCTCAGACTCTACCAAACATGGCTCAAAAAAAGAATCCTTTTAAACATCCATTACTTGTCAGTCATACCAGCTCCTTACCACATGACATTGACTCTAAGTCTGAAGTTACCTAAATTTGGCAATCCATTCATCCCTATAAAGCTTCACCCAAAGTAATCATCACAGTGTACAAAGCACATCTCCTGCTTCTTTCAATCTGAACCAACACATAACCACACAGACCACAAACCTGCTTTTTCCCCCATCTGATCTACACAGGGAGATAGGTGTGGAGAAAAATTCATAGTAACCACAACTTGAAGCAAGTATCTCTCTACTGAATAAAAAGCACTAAATAACCAGTACCACAGCATTATGTTCACTAAGTGCAATGTGTCATGCTTACTTTCACTGTAACAACAACTATTTAACCAATATTTTCCCATAATTTCATTTTACTATTATGCAAACTCTTTGTTTACAATGACAAATTACACATACAGCAGACACTATTTAAGTATCAAGTAATCAGTCTTTCTTACTTGCCTAGATATTTTAGAACATATGGCTAAAAAAGTCATAATGCAGTTTTAATAATTAGTTGAAGTTTAATAATTATAGTATTTGATCCAAAAGGTACTGTCAATAAGGTGTTTTCTAAATGTCCATCAATTTCTTATTAACCTGTAGACTCTACAGAGATATTACTATCCCTCTGTTTTTCTCCATTATCCTCAGGTCTAGATATTCAGATATCCTCAGGGCTAGACAGTCAACAAAAAATTGTTTTGATGGGAAAAAGTCTTCAATATCATCACTTCCAACCTTTACCTGACTTTACTAGGTCTGGTGCTAAAGCATGCCCCTCACTAACACGTCTGCATCTTTGAAACATCTCCAGTGATGGAGGTTCAACCACTTGCCTGAGAAGCCTGTTCCAGTCTTCAAGAACCCTTTCAGTGAAGAAGTTTCTTCCAGTATTCAATCGAAACCTCCCCTGCTACAACTAGAGGCCACTTCCTCTCATCCTGTCACTTGTTACTAGAGAGAAGAGACCAACACCCATCTCACTACAACCTCCTTTCAAGAGGTAGTCGTTGATTACAAAGTTTAACGATTACAAAAGAGGCTCCCTCCTGAAAACACAGACTCAGATTTCAGACTTGCCAAAAATCTCAGATGCATCAAAGCAATTCCGCACATCCTCTCAAAAAAAACCCCATAAAATTTTCAATGGCAACCCACTTTCCTGCACAGACATCAAGCCACTGCTACAGTTTCTATATTCAAGGGATATTTAACCATTTTTAGATAGAATGGACCAACAGACCTTCCACCACAAACAAAAGAGAAGTGGCAACATGTTGTAATCAATGCTGTGGCAATCTCAGCTACTAAAAAAGTAATAGCAAAACTCCAGTCTGCTCCAGGTCCCTTCTACCATCCAAGTAAAAGATGAAAATATAACAATGTTAAATATCACCATGATGAACTATAACAATTTATATATGTATATATACACAGTCATACACATATACTACCATCAACCACAAGAGGGCAAATGCTGTATATAACTAATAATTTAGAGCACTTAATTCTTCATAGTTCCATCCACAACTGAAGTACACCTTGAGCAAACTAAGTTTCTTCGGTTCTGATAATTTTGAAGGCAAATCATTTGCACAACTAAAAAACATCCACGAGTTGACAGCAACAGAGGGAGAGGCTAAGTTGAGCTGAAAACTGACTTTGTTCCTGTAAATACAAGTATCGCTCCACTGCAACATTTCACACAGCTACATTTTGAAATGTCACTAATGAATTAAATACATTTAGGAGAAAACCACACAAAGAAACAGACTGCCTTTCAACACAAATGCTTTTTCCGTAGGGAAGAGATGAGATTGTCATTACTAAAGCACCCAATGGATCTCTGGTAAGCTATATAGGAAGCAGACAGCAGACCAGGCCTCTGCTTTTATGCTTGTGAGTGGGTGTTTTATTGCTCTGCCCCTCAGGTCCATCTATCTATAATCATGAATTAAATACAGCTTATCTCACTCATCTTTGAGTAGAAGCACTAAGAAAAAAAAAAGGAGAAAATGCTAGGAAAAGGAATTCATTTTCTAAATCAGAGATTTGTTGTCAGATTATTTAAAAGGAACTGTAAAGGCCACAATGCAAGAATGTGAAACATACATTTGACAGGTACTCGAACTTACAAAATCAGGAATAGGCAGAATCATATTTTATGTTCTTGGTATACCAAACAAAGATAAATATGTCTAAAGAGATGGAGGCCTGAACCACTATAATGGAGAGAGCACTATGGTCCATGAAGGTGCCTAGCTCATCTTCGGCTAGTACTGTGAACCAATGTTTGCCTGTTTAAAAGGAAAAGACCTTTCAGCAGAGGCATGCAGCAGCAAATCACCTCTTCAGCCAATCAGCTGCATACACGAGATGTTCCACAGGACTTCAGTATCCAGTTAGTCTTTAAATGAAGCATCTATAGACCTTATGAGAGCTGACAGCATTGTTCTTACAGTCAGATATAAGAGACTCCAGTTTATGGCAGAACTCCACTTAAAACAACTGGCCTTAGGAGACAGCAGGCACAGAAGAGATGCAATGGTGCTTAGCCTAAATTTAAAAAAAAAAAAAAAATCCCAAAATCTTCTTTGCAATCTTGTTTTACACATGGAGTCTTTTCCTCAATCAAAAAGTAAAACACACAGGAAGAAAATAACTTGTAAAGCCCTCAACTATTTATATGCATGCTTTTCATGTACATCAACATAAAGGTAACATTTTTCATTGTACTCTGTATTTTAGGAAGGCAAGAAAAATCACTACTAAGTATCCAAGATTTTACAATCCCCTTAAGATCAACATCTGCAATGAGCAAGTGTCTAACAAGAGTTTAAGGTTTTACTGTGGTATCAAGTAATTTTTCTAAGCACCCTGTGAAACAAACCATCACTGCAACATGACCACTTTGTGGTTTAGTTCTATGCTCCTGCTTTAAAAAATAGGTTCAAGAAACCATTCAGAGAAGAATCTAGAAGAAATATAGTGACCAGGTACTCTCAGGCACCCGAGGACATGCCTTCATCCAAGGTCTAAGAGAGCCCAAGTAGTTCTTCAAATCATTAAGAAAAACTAGTGCTTATGCACAACATCGTCTGATATTTAAAGGGGTTATCAACATCTCAACACAGGAAAGCAAGTCTTTGTGGAAGCAGCACTCAACTTGCATGGATATATCTTCTTTTTTCAATATAGTGGACCATTAGAATTTTTTTTAAGTCAAATTCAGTGAGAAGTTAACACTGACACACATGACCACTCACACTGGGTAACTTGCAGAATTATATGAGCTTAGGGAGTGAAGAGTGCAGAAGGGGCAATGGGCCCTTGAACATTTATCTTGCCATGCTCAGGACTTATGAAGACAGATTTTTAGCTCAGCATCAGCTGACTGTTCAAAAGACACCTACTCAAATTAATAGAATACCAACACCTCATAAAACTAAAGCTCTTACTATCTACGGGAGTCAAAACTCTGTAACAGAGATCACAAATACCAGAAAAAAAGCCTTTGTTGGAGACAACTGCAAACCCATTCTGTTTATAAAGGTTCCAAATTATCACACTGTGCCTCTCCCAAATGTTCTATTCACAAAGCAGCAAATTAATTTGTGTTTATTAAAAAGTTTCTCAAGAACAAAAGCAACCAGCAGAGTTATGGGAAAAGGGAAAAAAAAAAATCACACGTACTTTCCAGGAACTTGCCCAAGTCAGCTCCTGAAGCAAGAAAAACAGAATGAGCAGCAGAAAGTTAGAACAATTAGAACTCAGAACTTTTCCCACCCACTCATGAAAACAGACACTTAAGGACTACAGTGAGAGTTGAACCATTACAGTAGTAAACCAAGAACACTGAGCTGAAGGTTACTGGGGAAAACATAAGTTTTATTCCATAAGTACTACTCGGCAACATTTGCTTTTAGCCTTCAACTTGTTCTACTTCAAAGCTGAATACACTGAGTTGAAAGACGGGAGAGTGCTTTGTTGACTACTTGTCTTGGATCAATACCAAACATACACAATTCTGATCGATGTTGTCTTCAGCCTGCCAAGGCCTCTCCAGTCAAACACTGCTGGTCACTGCTGCTCCCAACACCCTGCTGACTGTGGGGTGGAAGACTCGAGCGCTCGGCAAGCTTCCTCCTTTCTCAGCCTGTGTAATGTGACAGAGCTGGGCGTGCTCGGAGCGGGGTACAGACAGACATCAATGAGCACGCACCTGCCCGCGGCGCTGCCCAACACAGGCCCACTCCCACTGAGCTGAGAGGGGACGAGCGAGTTCACACGGGTCAGCGTGAGGGAAGACGGCAGCAGGGAGACAGCTGCCAGTCCCGGAGGGCGTGAGGAGCCCCAGGCGATCCGCCGCCACCTGACAGGCAGCATCTCCCCCTGCCGGGACCGAGGAGCCGCATGAAAAGAGAAAGGCCCGCACCCCAGAGCGAGACCAGGCCCAACGAGCCTTACAGAAGCCCCTCGCCAGGAGCACGGAAGAGCCTCTCCGGGCCTGGCTCTCGCCGCTCGGCCAGGGCGACCTTATCTCCCAGTAGGCCGCAAGGCGCCTCGGGGCTGCGGCACCCGAGGAGGACAGGAGCCGCCGGCAAGGCCGGTGCTCGGCGAGCGGCCTAAACCCGCTCCCGCAGATAGGGAGCGCGACGGCGGGGGCAGCGCAGCAGCACGGAGCGGTTTGCCAGAGACGCGGCCCCAGCGGCGGCAGAGAGTGGGGCAGGGAGCCGGCAGGACGGCGTTACCTGCGCTCCCGGACGGAGAGTCCCGCACGGCCACAGCGACTCCTCAGCCCCAACAACACAAGATGGCGGTCGCGCCGCCACGCAACGTCACGTGACAGCAGGCCCCGCCCCCGGCCCGCGCCGCGGGACCCGGATGGGCACGGAGCGCACCCCCCCCCCCCGCCCCGCCCCGCCCCGCCCGCGCGCAGGCCCCGCCCGCATGACGACGCCACCGCGCGCATGGCCCCTGCGGGAGCGCCGCTGCCGCCTGCCGGAGGCGGGCGCGAACCGCAGCCCCCTCCCCTCCCAGCCCTGTCAGAGGGACGGTGGCGGCGGTAGGGGGCGTCCAACGGTAGCTGTTTCCCGACGAGCCAACTTCTCCCCGTGCCGTCCCGCCCAGGGTCAAGGGGCCGCACTCAGCCTCAGCTCGCCCCCTCTGCTTGGTTGGCAGTTCATGTGCAAATCCGCGTTCTCCGGTGCGGGTCCCTCGGAGGAGAATGATTTGAGCTGGAAGAGACCTTCAAGACCTTCGAGTCCAACCAGCAACCCTGCTCCACGAAATCCGGTGCTACACCACGTCCTTCAGCGTCTCATCTCTGCCTCTTCCAAACACCTCCAGGGATATGGATTCGGCCGCCTCTCTGGGGAGCCTGTTGCAGTCTTGTAAAACCCTTTTAATGAAGAAGTTTATTCTACTACCCAACCTAAAAATGCTTGAGCGTGTCCAGAGAAGAGCGACGAGAGGCCTTGAGCACAGTCCTACGAGGAGAGGCTGAGGGAGCTGGGATTGGTTAGCCTGGAGAAGAGGAGGCTCAGGGGAGACCTTATTGCTGTCTGCAACTACCTGAGGGGTGGTTGTGGCCAGGAGGAGGTTGCTCTCTTCTCTCAGGTGGCCAGCACCAGAACGAGGGGACACAGCCTCAGGCTGCACCAGGGGAGATTTAGGCTGGAGGTGAGGAGAAAGTTCTTCCCTGAGAGAGTCATTGGACACTGGAATGGGCTGCCCGGGGAGGTGGTGGAGTCGCCGTCCCTGGAGCTGTTCAAGGCAGGATTGGACGTGGCACTTGGTGCCATGGTCTGGCCTTGAGCTCTGTGGTAAAGGGTTGGACTTGATGATCTGTGAGGTCTCTTCCAACCCTGATAATACTGTGATACTGTGAAACCTCTCCTTGGTGTAACTTAAGGCCATTTCCTCTCGTTTTTTTCACTTACTACTAGGGAGAAAAGACCAAGCCACACCTGGCTCCGGTCTGGGTTTGTGTGGAGAGTGAGACAGCCTCCCCTCTGCCTCCTTGTCTCCGATCAATCCCAGCTGCCTCACCGGCTCCTCTCAAGACTTGTTCTCCAGACCATTCTCCGGCTCTGTCGCCCTGCGCTGGACCTGCTGCCCCGAGGCAAATTCCCGCTCTGTTTCATGTCTCTGCTGCAGAGCACAGGCTGTGTGCTGTCAGCCACCCACTGCCTCAGCCTCGTCCATCTTTGGGTCTCATGCAGGCAGTTCAGCTTTACCGGTGGCACTGAATGTGGCCCTCAGAGGCGCCCACGTTTCAAAGGCAGGCGGTGCCCAGGCTCCCCTGGGCTGTGACCTGCTCCCTGTCCCTCACCGGAGCAGCCTTGTGCGGCTGCGGCTGCAGGAGACGGCCCCAGAGGAGGCTGCTGCTGACAGAAAAGGGGCACTAGGTGGGATATATTTTGACTCCAGATTTCCTGACGGGAAAATCAGGAGCCCAAGGCAAACTGCTTCCAGCTAAAAATAGTGGTTTATATTTAGTCCTGAAACCCATATTAGTACATGATGCAGAATAGTCCCATGTGGTCCCTTTGGCCTAAAAAAGCTCTGCTTGGCTGTTATGCAGTATTTTAGGTATAACTGTTTTCAGCTGAAACAATCACTCCAATCGTCATTTCAGCTGCAGTCCTTGTAGCTTTTCCCCTCCTCTTCTAGGTGAATAAATTCTTGCAACTGTGGCGCTGAATGCCAGCCAAAAATAATGTGACAGTGAACACAAGTGACTCTTCTGAGCTAATGAGCCAAAAGCCTGTAATTCTCAGGGTTTATTTTTAGCCAAGGCTGACACAGGGTAACTTCAATATCTTAGAATTAAATGCCTCCTCTAGGAGGTAAAAACAATGCTCCCTGGCCAAGGGCTGGCTGCTGAAAAGCTGCATTTGAGCCTCCCAGGTTGCCACAGCTTGAGCCAATACTAATAATGGTATTACAGTATCACAGCATGACAGTATCATCAAGGTTGGAAGAGACCTCATAGATCATCAAGTCCAACCCTTTACCACAGAGCTCAAGGCTAGACCATGGCACTAAGTGTTGTGAGGGTGAGAGGCAGCCTTGCTATTTTATTTACTGGCTACAGCAAGTAGATACTTTAACAAGCTGTAAGACAATCTGTATCTGAGATAGGAGATGTTTAGCACTTGTGGAAGCTTTATCCCAGCACAATCTTTGTATTATTAAGATTTTTTTAAAAGTGTGTGTCTGAAACATGCTTCATCTGCATAACTTGTGGCTTTTGTGAACCACCTCAAGGAAACCCAGATGCCTGCTTTCTGGTTGTAGCAGATACATCTTAAATTCTCCACAACACTCATTCAAGCAGAACTGGGAGGCTGCTGTGAAAATTCAGGACTGTGCCATGTTCACAGGCTCACAGGATGTTAGGGGTTGGAAGGGACCCAAGGAGATCATTGAGTCCACCCCCCCTGCCAGGGCAGGACAATCCTATCTAACACAGATCACAGGGGAACACATCCAGACGGGCCTTGAAAGGCTCCAGAGAAGGAGACCCCACAACCCCTCTGGGAAGCCTATTACAGAACTTCAGCTGATACTGTCTAGGTGTTAAATCACCCTAGCAGCTAGTCTGGACATCAAGGGCATGGATGTACTTCAGAGCCTGAGATTTTCCAATCCATCCTCACTGTTACAATCCAAGTGTAGAGTAGTGGCAACCCTAGCAGACTAAAACCTTCTTTATTGACCTTTCATAAAGAGAGCCTGGAATGGGTTGCCCAGGGAGGTGGTTGAGGCCCTGTCCCTGGAGGTGTTTAAGGCCAGGCTGGATGAGGCTGTGGCCAGGCTGATCTAGAGTAGAGTGTCCCAGCCCATGGCAGGGGGCTTGGAACTGGATGATCCTTGTGGTCCCTTCCAACCCTGACTGATTGTATGATTCATTCTCACCCATCCTAGCTTGGAAGCAAGAATCTGCCTCCCTAAGTACAATAGGGAAGCTACAAGCACAAGGCACAGGCTTGAAATGATAAATAATGGTCAGAAAGCAGCTCAGAAAAGTGACAGTCTGTCGCATTTCCCCTCACCACCCCCACTTTTCATTAGGTAGAAAAGCAACTCCTCTGCTTGTTAAAAAGCACAGATTTTGCCTCTGTTTCCCATGTCCTCGTTTGCCACGTCCCTAAAAATAATAAAACCACCCAAAAAAAGCAGACAGGTGAATACCCAACTTAGTTTTTCAAGTCAGTCTCTTTGATGCATTGGTCACCTCAGATGACTTGTACTGAAAGGAAGACCACCACAATTGCACTGCTACCTCTGCAGCACACAATTATTTCCAGATGTCCTCCCCACATGTGGCAAGCTAGGTTTCTAAGGTTTTGTGACGATAAAGCACTCCAGTTACTCCAATCCAGCTTGTAAGGGACACTCCCATAAGGGTACAATTCTATTTGGTCACCTTAATCCTCACAGACAAAGCCTGAAACCTAAGCCGGGAACAACCTCACCGTAGTGTTTCCCTTTCTCTTCTGACTGTGTTTACACAGAGCTTTTCAAGTAAGACTTGCTGCCGTCACACATTGTCCCCTAAAGGCAGCCATCAACGGCTGTGACAGAAGCATCACTGAGAAATACGCTGCAATCCAAGGATCCAGACAGGCTGAACCTGGCCTTGGCCTGCAGTGTTAGTGATTCTCTTACTGCGTGTCTCCTGCTCTGGGAAAACTTGAACTAAAGCCCTTTAGAGATCAAGGACTACCTGCAGTTCCCATTCTGGGACATGAGTGACTTGAGGAAAGTCTTCATCACTTCTGGGAAAGCCCCAGGAACACAAGCCTTTACATGAAGCTTCTCTACTTGCTCTCACAAATAGGCTTAGATTCATTTACAGCATGACAGGAGTGCCAGGCCAGTATTGTTGTACCAGCAGGTATCTATAAAGAGAGTTGGGATTGCCAGGACCTCCAAGAGTCACCTATGGTGACATCAGGTATAAAAGGAGGACAAAGCATTGAGACTGTAATGAGGAGGCTCAGAGGGGACTTCATTGCTCTCTGCAACTACCTGAAGAGAGGTCATAGCCAGATGGGGTTGGTCACTTCTCCCAAGCACCCAGCAACAGAACAAGGGGACAGCCTCAAGCTGTGTCAGGGCAGGTTCAGGCTGGATGTTAGGAAGACGTTCTTCAGGGCAAGAGTGATTGGCATAGGAATGGGCTGCCCAGGGAGGTGGTGGAGTCACCATGCCTGGAGATGCTTAAAAGGAGGCTGGATGAGGTACTTAGTGTCATGGTTTAGTTAATTAGAAGGGTTAGGTGATAAGTTGGACTTGATGATCTCAGAGGTCTTTTCCAACCTGTTTAATTCTGTGATTCTGTGATTTGAGACACTTAGCAGATGAGGGAAAGGCTGTGGGTTTTCTTTACCCAGGTTTTGGTAAAGCATTTGACACTATCTGCTACAGCATGGCCCTGCATAAACTGGCTGCTCACAGCTTGAACAGATAGATACTTTGCTGGGTAAAAACCTTTCCAGATGGCAAGACCCAGGGAGTGGTAGGGAATGGGGTTAAATCCAACTCATAGTCAGTCACAAGTGGTGGTCTTCAGGGCTCTCAGTGCTGGGGCCATTTCTCTTCAGTGTCTTTATCAATGATCTGGATAAGGGGACCGAGACACCCTCAGCAAGCTTGCAGATGACAATAAATTGGGTGGGATCATTCATGTGTTTGAGTGTAGTAAGGCTCTACAGAGGGATCTGGACTGACTGTATCAATAGGCTGATAGCAATTGCACAAGTTTAACAAGGCCAAGTGCCAGGTTCTGCACTTGGATCACAACCTCCCTATGAATGCTCTGGGCTTGGGGCAGAGTAGCAGGAAAACTGCCCAGCAGAAAGAGAGCTGGGGGCATTTATCAACAGTGTCTGAGCATGGGCTAGCATGTACCCAGGTGGCCAAGAAGGCAAACAGTACACTGGGCAGTGTCAGGAGCAGGAAAGTGAGGATGTGGTGAGGCCACATTTTGAGTACTCCATTTTGGGCCTCACTCCAAGAAAGACAGCAAGGTGCTGGAACGTGTCCAGAGAAGGGCAGCAAAGCTGGTGGCCGAGGGAACTGGGGTCGTTTTGTCTGGAGAAAAGGAGACTAACCCTCTCTACAACCACCTGAAAGGAGGTTATACTGAGGTGGGTGTAGTTTTTTCTTCCCCAGTAACAGGTGATAGGATGAAAGGAAATGGCCTCGAGTTGCACCAGGGGAGATTGAGGTTGGGTATTAGGAGAAAACTTCTGTAAGACTGGAACAGGCTCCCCAGGGAGCTGGTTGAATCCCCACCCCTGTAGGTGTTTCAGAGAGGCAAGAAAAGTGGGGTTGAAGGACATGGTTTAGCACCAGACTCAGTAGAGATACTGGTTGGATTTGATGATCTTGAAAGTCTTTTCCAAGCAAAGCAATTTTATGACTATCTTAATAACAGGTAAATACAATTCAACATTGTCTAATACAGGAAGCATCATGGGGGATTCATCAAGACAAATCTTTAGTACTTCTGCATAAGCTAGTGGTGTTTTTATTCAATCCAGTAGTAACCAGCAAAGCAGAATAGTTTAGAAAGCAGTTTGCCAATGTCACTTTTCCAAAGGTAATTTCAAAACACACATTGCTGCAGCTTCAAAACAAACATACATCCAGGAGCACTTACTGTTCACTGCCCTGAGCAAAGGCCCCAGCAAACAGCACTTGCTCCCATTGAACACGACTGCCACACCACGCTTATTTCCTTATTGAAACTTGTCAGCTGCAGTTGACTCAAACCTATCAAAATAAAACCTCTGCAAGCCTTTTTTCCAACTTCTCTGCTGCCCCAAGCTCCTCACCCAGCTGCGTGTGCAAAGAAGCACGAGTCAGCAGTGCTTGCTGCACCATAGAGAAAAAAAACTCCTGAACACACAACAAAGTGAAATGAAGAGCTGCAGTGTTGCAATTTCCCTGCAGAAAAACAATAAGGAACCTTCACCCTGATTTTACCTGACCTCTGAAACCTGAGGCCTCACACATGCACAACGAATACATCAACTGCTGACAAGGCAGAGCAGAGCCACACCAGATGAAACATTTCTTTCTCCTTTTCAATCACAGGGTGATACCTGAAATGAGCTGCCCCCCACCCACCAAGCTGGCCATGCCAGCAAACCTTAGCTTATTAACAGCAGCAGAAACAAGATATTTGGACACAGTTTCAGATGTCTATGTTCTCGAGGTTTTTTTTAATTCTCCCTTTGCTTAAGGCAGAAAGAAAAAATGCAAAGGCAAATTTAGCAGGGTCACTGCTGGGGCTGAGACACAGTGGCTGTTGCAACATAAGGGAAGGCTGACACCCCTCAGATGTCAACATACAGCACTGGACAGTATTTCAAATATTTATGCAGCCATGTCACTTTGAGGAATTGCAAGCAGGATTTTATACACCAGGAGGTGCCCTGCAGAGTAACCTTGCCAGGCTGGATGGATGGGCAGAGGCCAATGAGATGAGATTTAACAAGGCCAAGTACAGGGTTCTGCACTTTGGCCACAGCAACCCCAAGCAGTGCTACAGGCTGGGGACAGAGTGGCTGAGAGCTGCCAGGCAGAGAGGGACCTGGGGGTACTGGTAGATAGTAGGCTGAAGATGAGCCAGCAGTGTGCCCAGGTGGCCAAGAGAGCCAATGGCATCCTGGCCTGCATCAGGAACGGTGTGGCCAGTAGGATAAGGGAGGTTGTTCTGCCCCTGTACTCAGCACTGCTCAGGCCACACCTTGAGTGCTGTGTCCAGTTCTGGGCTCCTCAATTCAAGAGAGATGTTGAGGTGCTGGAATGTGTCCAGAGAAGGGCAACAAAGCTGGTGAGGGGCCTGGAGCACAGCCCTGTGAGGAGAGGCTGAGGGAGCTGGGGGTGTGCAGCTTGCAGAAGAGGAGGCTCAGGGCAGACCTCATTGCTGTCTACAACTACCCAAAAGGAGGCTGTAGCCAGGTGGGGTTGGGCTCTTCTGCCAGGCAAGCAGCAACAGAACAAGGGGACACAGTCTCATGTTGTGCCGGGGTAGGTCTAGGCTGGATGTGAGGAGGAATTTGTTGTCAGAGAGAGTGATTGGCATTGGAATGGGCTGCCCAGGGAGGTGGTGGAGTCACTGTCCCTGGAGATGTTCAAGAAAAGACTGGATGAGGCACTTCATGCCATGGTCTGGTTGACTGGATAGGGCTGGGTGATTGGTTGGACTGGGTGATCTTAGGAGATCTCTTCCACCCTGGTTGATTATATGATCCTATGAACTGCTATACAGTTCCATCACTCACCCAAGTCAGGATTTTGACC
Organism: Pogoniulus pusillus; assembly: GCF_015220805.1. NCBI lineage: Eukaryota > Metazoa > Chordata > Aves > Piciformes > Lybiidae > Pogoniulus > Pogoniulus pusillus. Next base: position 16,686,736 of record NC_087289.1, read on the forward strand.
TTTGGAGATCACTATTTTGTTCACAAATTCAGAGTAGTGTATTCAAGGACCAAAAATAAACCAGAGACAAGACTGGAGATAAAAATGCTTTATTTGTACATTTCAGCAACAGGAGAAATAATTGAAGATGAAATTATCTGCTTTGTTGTAAAGTATAAAAACATTTAATTATAAATATTTAGCTAAAAAAGCGTGATTTATAAAATATAATCTGTGAAGATATATACACAGTTAATTAATTGTTTAGCAATTCTTTCACCTGACATTAAAGAATAGAGGTTTTTCTATGTATTATTCCACGCTCACAGTTTAGTGCTCACAGTGTAAGAAGCAAAACAGACAAATGATGACTGTTGAGTTTTGTGCTGGAAAGCAGACAAAAAAGTAAATGCAACAACAGGGGCAATAGCAGAGGCAGAATCCAAGCAAATCCATGTTTCAAGAGAGGCCTCTGAGGGAACACAGCTGCCCTGCCATGACCTACAGCATATATATCCAGACAAGCTGTGGGCATCTTAACATTTGTGGGCAAGTTTCCTGCATTTGCAAAAGAAAATGGCTAATATAGTGCAAACCTTCCAATTTAAGTTCAGCTTAAATATGTTCATCTCACTGCTCTTCTCAAGCAGATATTGGTCAGTACATGCTGGTGTTACCTGTTGTGGCTCTAATGAAATCAATGTCACCTTCATCAACCAAGATAGGAGCAAATTTCCAAATGGAAGACCCCAGTGTGTCATGCAAATTCACTGTCCAGCTGACAATATCCCTTAAAACCAGGTACAGCTGCCTAGGGCTGGAAAAGACAGTGAAGCCATACAGTACGCTAACGTGACGGAATGTGAATGAAGATATGTGGTCAGGCAACTCACAGTTCTCTGTTCCTCACCCAAGAGGGTCAGCTTCCTCCCTTTGAATCCATTGAATCTCACCTCTTATTGAAAGGTTTGTTAGTATGGCACTTCAGAGAAGAAAAACTGGATGACTCTCCAACATGCTGGATGGCAGAAAATGATACTTGTGATCAGTGTCCCTAGTAACTATCTTTCTCTCTTCACAGTATTTTCACAGTGCCTGCGGCATGGGGCTTTGAGGAAGAAAAGGGATAGTGGAGGATGAGCGACAACACCCAACAGCAGTAGAAGTGTACAGGATTTCAAGCTGTACTTCATACACCCTGATTTACACAAGACCTCACTACTTGCCTGTAAGCAAGGAATGAATTAATATGTGGCTAAGAGATAAAAGGATGTGTAGAAAAAAGAAAGGGATGAAGCTGGCAAGCATGACACTTGTCAGTGCCTACCCATGACTTGTTACCTGCTCTTTCTGCTTCAGGAGGATGTGCTCCTGACAATCCAGAGCAAGCAGCATGTACACAGCTCTTACAATTGACCTTGTTATGAATGCACTGTAACTGTAAGAATTGTGCCCTTAGAAACTCGGGAGGATCTTCAGGAGAGGAAGGCTAGCAAAGCTGTAATGAATTTTAGGCAGGATCCAGGCAGTTCTCTCCAGGCAGAGCCCCGATCCGGGAAACGTACCAAGTCATGTGCAGTCTCAGAGAGCGTACTGGCTGGTGTGTTACTGGGTAAAAGCAGACTTCAACTCCCTGAAAGCTGCCCGGCGGTGTTTCCTTTCCTCCTCTTCTCGCTTCCGCTCATCCTGCTCAGCTTTTATCTCTGCTTCAAACTTACTGGCCGAAGAGAGAGCCTGAACCTTTATGAAAGGGAAAGAAAATAAGAGCATCAAGCCTTGCAGCAGAGGGAGAGCCAGAGCCGCAGCTACTCCCAGATGGGCAATGCCAGACTCTCTGCTGCACCTCCCAAAGCTTGCTGGAAGCTCTGCCAGGATGGGTCAAGTACTAATTATACTGCAAGTGCTTGGGTATTTACACCCAGTACCTGCTTGACTTTAACATCAGCAAAAGAGAGACCATTTGCTAATAGGTGATAAGTGACTAAGCCAGTGCCACTGTAACTGAGTAACATGTTCTTTCTGTAGGGAGACAGCACAGCTTAAGTTGTGAGTATACAAAAGGAGAAACTACTGCGAAAACCAGTTCTGAATCACAGCCAAGTGTGAGAACATCATACTACACCACAGATAGTCTGCAGATCAAAGACATATTGTTTATTTGCTGGCTATTTTTCCAGCTTTCATTGCAGTACATTTGCAGAGCAATAGCTGTGATCATGCTCTTGGGAAAAAACTTCTTATATAAACAAGCAGGATTATTTTCTCTCTAAGAGAGCTTTCCAAAAGAGTGCTTTGTGGGCTTCAAATGAAGAAATGCTCTTTCTGCCAACCTCATAGCTCTGCAGGATAACTTTGATTCCAAAGGTTAGAGGGCTGGTCAAGAAAGTGATGCCTGAAAGCCTATACTCCAAAATACTCCATTCACTGCTGAACTCTGTTCTGGCTGAAGGAGGTTTGACAAAACAGGAAACTCAATCCCTATTGCATGAACTTCTAGGATGCTTTTGTCTCTAAAAGCTATCAGCCAGCTAGTCCCACAGAGCTTCCAGCCACAGGGACACAGGTCAGCCAGTCAGCCCCACGAGGGTAGGATTCAATGATGGTGAATTAAGCTGTTCTAGTGTTGACCGATCAGCACGGAAAGGCTGTAGCAGAAGTCCAACAAAATTTGAAGGGAAAAAGCTACAAATGAGTTTGTCAGAGGGTAAAATATACCTCCTTTTAGCTAGCAAAACTGTCAGTATCTCCTACTGACCAGCAAGCAGAGTCAGTGTCTCAGTGGCAGTTAAAACCTGTGTGCATTTTTTTCACATCCCTCTGTGCCACACCATACCTTAGCTTCAAAGAAGTTCTTGGCTCCTTTGACTCCCTCAAGGGAGACATCTATCTCTGAGAGCTTTGCAAGAGTCAACAGGCCGCTGTCCTCCTCAAGTTCCCCAGCTGCAGCTTTATGGAAAATAAGCAGGAACTAGCAAAACAAAAAGAAAACATACAAGTTCTGTCACTGAGGCTCTAACAACTTGAAAATGCAAACAGCACAGATGTTCACCTGTAGCAGGCTGAACTTCGCATTTCTGAGCAAAGAAACCAGGTCTGTAGGAACCAAGTGGCATGACAGGCTCCAGTACACAGCCCTGTTAGACCAAGAGGAATCTCATAGGAGAAAAGAATTTCCTGGTGAAATACAGCTTCTACCACAGCTGACCTGCTATGTGGCCAGAGGGAGGAGGCCACCTCTTCACCTGCCTAGGAAAACCATATGGTGAGCTCAGATACCTTACTCAGATGCTTTATGTCCCCATAGCCTAATGGTGTCTTCACCAGCATCCCCACCAGCTTCCCCCAGTGTTCTAGGAGCTCAGACAATACCACACGACAATGAAAACAAACCAAAGAAAGCCCTGACTCTCACCTGAACTCCAGGCTTCTGGACCAGTTAGAGAGAAGGGCAGTCCAAGTGCATGCCTACCCTTGTAATACAGCAGCTTAAACAAGTGTCCACAAAGCAACTTGTCTTGAAAGCTTCATCTTGACAGAGACACTACATCTGAGTGCATATTGGCAAGGAATGACAAAGGGAAACAAAGAGCTGGATTGTGCTCCAGGAAAGCACACTGCACACCATCTTCCACTTGCTAACCAAGCTCCAGGTTAAGATGTGGATGCTGCCTGCAACTCATTTCAGAGATAGGTTCTGTAACTTTTTGCTATTTCTGGCCACCCCAGGAGGCATCTCAGCATTTCAAACAGTAAATAAAGAATAGACACAAGGACAAATCAGCAGGGTGCAAAAGCAGCACAAGCAACAAAGCTGTGCCACTGCATCACTCTAGGCCAGAGTACATAGGGCTGACCTGAAATCCACTTTCACGGGAACATCAAGTATCTCTAGTGCTGTGCTCCTCAGACTGCTAGGCTTGGGAGACTTTTCTTCCTGCAGAGAGCCTGAGCTGTCCCAGAGGGGGGCAGCAGAGCCCAAACATCTGCGCTACGCCAGCTCTGAACGCTTCACGTTGCTTGCAGAAGTCTATGTAGATGCACAAGTTTGAGAAGGTCTCCCACGGGGAAGGGTGTGGAGACGACACTAGTGCTGGCTGCCCTCTCGCACAAGGCAGCGTCATCAGGCCTTGGTTCCTGCAACAGCGCCGTGACCCCTGTGTGCTCTGCACGGGACAGCCAGAAAGGTGGGCTTGGGCAGGCAACCCTCCCCCTTCGAACAGATGTAAGGCAGTAAATGACGCTCTGCCGAATGGGCAGAACGCCCTGCTCGGAAAGGAATCGAATCCTCCAAGGCCACCTTTCCCTCTGCTCAGATCCACTGGACTCAGGCTAGTTCATTTCCTCCTTTACCATCAGGCATGGGGACTCAAGTGGGCTGACATTAGTCATGGTCCCTCTCGATGGTTTCTGCTCCACCCTGCAGTCCCACTTCCTGGCATTGGAAAACGGCAGCAGAGGCAGCACAGTCCTGAGGTCTGCTACAGCTGCTACCCAGGGAGGGACTGGAAACACCCAGTTATGAGTAAAAGTGAATCATCCTGAAACTAAGGAATGGGGAAGCAATCCTCTGGCAGAATATGAGCTGCTGCAACTGGGAAGGGCAGGCTAACCCAAAGGAAACCAGGGATTGTGCCACCAGTTGGGGCAGAGTAACAGCAGCTTCGAGGACCCAGTGAGCTGAAGCTATAGAGCATGATGCTGGTTTCCACAGGAGCTCAGGAGCAAGGCTTCCTCATCCTTGCAGCTCACTTGACCATTTATTTGCCCTCGAGGCCTCATTCCTTACTCACCACAGAATACCAGCAATCTGCATCCAGCTCCCACTCCCAACAGCTCTCATGCCTTGCTTGGCCCAGAACAGAGGCAGCTAAGCCTCAGGCAAATAGTACTAGAGAAGCAAAAGTGATTAATGTTGATAGCTTTAAAAGCTGTGCTCTCAAGGGGGGCAACATGACACACACTTCTCACCCCAATAACCTTGTAAGAGGTGAGATGTGTCTGCTCTCACATCCTCCGTGATGCAAGATGTATGCCACAGGGCCAGGTCTCAGTCACACAGCCTCACCAGGCACCCCACTGGCCTCAAGGATGTGAGGGAAGGTACCAAGATTGACCAGCAGCTGCAGCCTTGCAACAGCTTGCCAGAAAAGCAGTGGCACCCAAGGCTGTAGTTTGCACCAGCCCTTCTAGCAAACACACGACATGGGTCACCATTTAAGCTGAGGCAGGTGTTGGGGACAGTGGGTGGATTTCTGTGGGTTCTAGATAGCAGCTACAAACAGACATTACTATTATAGCAATTAACTCTGGTTTCCTGTTGTAATCACAGATCTGGATGGTCAGAGGAGTTTTTTCCCCCCTCCCTTCTCACTTTTTTTTTTGCTGCAGAGGCACTCCTGTGAAAGAAGTGCCTTAACCTTGAAGGCTCTGGAAGATGCTGTCAGAGGGCACCCTGTCCAATTAGTTGTTGATGTATTGATAGATGCTCACAGTCAGTGATGGAAGGCAGTTTTCTTAACAGGGACAGCAGTACAGCAGCAGCAACTCAGGCATACAAGCTTGTTTTCCAGTCAACAGCTTCTCTGGGATGGGAGGACACAAAGGTACTCAAAGCAGCAGTAAAAGGTGACCTATTGAAAGACAAAGAGGTCCTCTCTGTTGCTCTGGCCAGGCCACAAGAAGCATGTCTTCAGGCAGGTATGTCAGGACTCCTTACTCCCTAGATCAGCTGACAGGAGCACTCCAGTGCTCAAGTTACATCCTGTCAAGCTCAGACATCCATTTAAACCAGAGTTTCACCCTGTATTGGCAGGGTGCCCCAAATCAGCTCGGTCACCCCTCATTGATCTTGCCTATCACCATCACCAGGAAGCAGAGTGGGGCAGGGATACAAGCTGGGTCAGACCTCACCCACCAAGTAACCGGTCTCCCTACCGGTCCTCTGCCCAAACACAGCAACTGGACATGGTGCATCTGCAGCACAGCAAAGAGCATCCTGCTCCTCTCTACCGCAGGAAGCTTTGGCTATGTGCCAAAGCTGCCATGTAATTTGTCCCGGAGCTCTGCCAGCGCTGGTCCCTCATTCCAACTCACGCGCCTCTCAAGTTTGCTTGACCAGCATTCTGCATCTGGTGAGAAGCTACAACAGCACCAGCTGCCACATGATGTGTGCCAAGGACTGGCAGCATTAAGTGGCCCATGACAGCTGACAGGGAGCTGTGCTCCAAACAGGTGGCTGCAGAAAAGGAGCTGCTTTACCATCTTGTGCCGTGCCACTGGTGCCAGGACATTACAGCATCTTCCAGAGCCTTGAAGGCTAAGGTACTTCTCTTTCACAGGAGAGCCTCTGCAGCAAGCCCAGAGGCTGTCCCCAGAGTGGTGTGGCCTAGGAGGCATGCAGAGGCAGAGGGCTCCTCCAGCCCAAGCAGCAATGTGGCAATCAGACTGCCCTGGGGCCAAGGGCACAGTGCTCTTCCTGCTCCACTGGATTGTTTCCTACCCCTAGCTCACCTCTCACCAGGCACATCTCCTTTCCTGCCCATCCATCTTAGAGCTTTGCTGGTGTGAACACAGGCTCTCACTTTCCAGATGTGCATGTCCTTCCCCTTCTCCCTAAGGACTGTGCCCCAAAACCAAACAGTCTTTGGTCTCCATCTTCTACTGCTGCACTCTTACAGCCACATAAACGCAACAAAACCCTTTGGGAGACGAAAGCAGTGAGAGATGGTGTGACATGCCAGCACAGAGAGATGGTGCAGCAGCTCTGTGACCTGCCAGTTGCCACTCACCCTGAGCAGCAGATCATGGGCCCTGCTACTCATTCTCTCTTCCAGGCACTGCCAGAAGTCTCAGCACTTAAAGAACTCTATCTCTCATGCCGTCTGTGCACCTACTTCCACAACCAAACTCCTACCGTGGAGGACGCATGGCAAAACCACAAGGAACCCAGCTGCTCATGGCCCATACTCACAGCCATCCCCTGGGGTGAAAGGAAGCAAGACAGCAGCAATACCCTCACAACCTATGCAGGACATCAGTGTTGTCTCCTGCTGCCTCAGGGGCTGGTGATTACTTTGGAATGTCACAGTGCAATGTATGCTTATGAGGAGACAGAAATCAAAGCCTAGGAGGAGGAGATATAACAGAAGGTTTTGGTATCTGAGTTCCCCCTTCGTGTCAAGATGAGTTGGGTACTCTACCCAAACTCCCCTCTTCCTCTACCCAGCAGAAGTTCCTAGTCTGCCTACGTTACTCCCAGTGGTCTCAGCAGTGGCAACAGATAGACCCACTGACTGCATCACTGCTGAGCCCGCACACAGTACCATCGCACTGCGTCGCTGCTTTTGTACCTTGTGGCAGAGGTAGCCATGCCTTGTGAGGCTTGCCATGGCTGCTGACTGTGATGCAGAGAGGGTCCCAGTGTAAACTGTAAGAGAAAGCCTCCTCCATCCTGTGAGAGTAGCCCATCCTCTGCACCTAAACTGAAGCCTGAGCCACTCTATCACAGGAGTCCAGCAATGAGACACTCTGAAGGGCCATGCCACCTTCAGCTATGGCAGGGAGCTGTGAGCAATCCTAGGCAACTGCAGCAGGGCTCAAATGTGCTCTCAAAGCAAGCAAGCAGCTTGGAGAGCTTTGGCATCAGATACTGTTGCTGCCACATGGTGATAAACAACAGCAGCAAGTTGATTTCCCCATAGCATGATGAAGCTCACTGACTCCTCCACTGCATCCCACAGCTGGAGAAAGTTAGAGGGAACAGGGCTACCTGCAGCCAGAATACAGGGCCTGGTTGCCTTATCCCTCTATCCCATAGCCACATCCCTTGTCTGCATCTGCAGCCACCCTCACCTCACGGAAGCTTAGCTTCCCATCAAAGTCTTCATCCACCTCCTTGATCATGTTTTTCAGTCCCAAGTGGGTCTGTGGGGCTCCCAGTTTTTCCATCATCAGCTTCAGCTCCATCAAGTCAATGTATCCATCCCGTCCTGAGTCATACCTGCAGGGTGCATAGGAGAGTCAGACCTTATCATCCCTCATGTCCATTTACCCAGAAGAGGTACCATGCAAACAGATAAAGTCATAGGAAGCTGCATGACACAGCCAATACTGAGAATTATTAAGCTCAGGGAAGTAGCTGGAAGCTTTCAGTTATCTCACCAGAGAGAGAAGTGCTATGGGGAGCTCAGACCAAACCACCTACACAAAAAGCCTATGAAAGAACTCAGCTTAACTCAGTGGAATTTCCATCTCACCCACTTGCGTGTCCAGCACAAAGGTTACTTGCACACATATTACACCATGCACCAACACAGTGAAGCAAAGGCATGCTGGAGCCAGCTGCTGCCTTTCAAAGGTTTCCTGCTGCTTTCAAAAAGGAACAGGGAGCAGACACCAGCTGGAACCTCCCAGCAGAAAGCAAAATTCCTCTGTAAGCAAAATCCACCTGCTCTATTTAAATCTTTGCTCTCCAAAATGTTTTTGTACTTCACTAGCACCATACTCCAGGGGAGCTATTTATGCAGTGTCCCCAGCCAGAGCAGAACGGTCCCGGGAGAGCACATCAATACTGGTCACAGTTGGAGGTTACATCATGTGGCCAAGCTGGCAAAGGAAAATAGTGCCCACCTCTAGGAACAAGACTGGAGTGGGATCATGCTCCCAAAGGAGCACAAAGGACTCTTCCCAAGAGGAGAGAGCACCTGTGAAAGAGACAGAGTGCCTTAGGGATGGGGAGGCAGTGATCTGCTGTGCTCAGCCTGGGACTGTGCACCAGTTCCTCCCCTGACATCTGCTGTGGGTGAATAAAGCAATGCTTCACACCCACCAGGGCCATCACTGAGTTTCAAAGTCCAAAGGCTAGAGACATGGTTGCTCTGCTATCTGGCAGCCTGTCACAGTCCTCCCTCATCCTGATCCTGCCATCAGGGTATAGCACTGAGCTGGCAGCTCACACGGGGATAGGGCAGGGTCTGCCAGGCTGGGCTCAGCCTTGCTATACAGCCTGCCACTTCCCCCTTAGTCTCAACAGTTAAACCCTTTCAACCATTCAGAAAGGAAACAGTAGGCTCAGCACTGAAGCTTTCTCATTGGTAAGGGCCAGTCACATAGTCCCATTCATCATCTCTCATCGACTGTTAGCTCTCTTCCAAAGAAACGAGGACTGTAGCCGTTCCAGACCAAGACCTGCACAGTTATGGTTACCCTGGAAAAAGCCCTTTCCAGCTGAGAAACCTCACAGCCACAAAGAGTTGGAGAGGGATTGTAAAGCTACTGGCCCTTAGCTGCTCACAGGTGTGGGCAGCATGAAGCAGGCCTGCAGCCAAGAGCTCTGCTTCTGCCCTCAGAAGCACAGGGTGCTTTCCTCCCAGACCAGGGTGGCCTTCACAGCTTTCCAGAGTCTCACCAACTCCAAAGACACCTCTATTCTTCATGTCTCTGTTTCCAAGAGTCCCAGGCCCGAAAGATCCCAGGTGACAGGGAGGTCACCACCAGGCTGACACAGAGGCCCTGCAATCAATGTGCCTGCATAGTCTACACCCATCAAGCCCACAGTTTTCTGGAAAGCTAGGAAAAAGCCTCCACTGGAGGAGGAACCAGGTCACAGACCTAAGACATCACAGGAAAGAAAGGCACCAGGTTCATTGCAGCAAGGAAGGAGTCAGTTACCAAAGGCACACCTTCACAGGATTACTCATGCCAGCTCTGATGCACTTACAAGACCTTGCAGCAGTGCAATAAAGTGCAATATTTAATTATCAATTTTTTCTTTTAAGTTCAGGAGACAGTGTGTGGAGCTGTTCCTCTAGAATATGGCAGAATAAGGTTGGAGAGACAGTGTCTTTGATCAGCTAAAGCAGTGAAGTACGCAGTGGAAAGGAGGCACTTGGGATTGGGGATGTTTTTGTGCCCCAGCAAGATCGTGCTGCCCTTTGAGTGCAGAAGCACACTGAGGCCTCCACCAAAGGCTGCCTATCTGGAGTCAGGACACTGCCCAGCTCCTTTTGCTGATGAGGGCAGGAGAGCACACATCCAGCCCATGCCTCTTGCATTCATCTTCACTTTCTGCTACAGACACTACCTCACAGGCAAACACTATTCCTGGCAATAAGCCCAGGGGCAAACATGCCACCTAAAAAGGGTTAAGCATGGGGCACAGCTCCAGGGCTTGTCGTCCCTACAGAGAGGCAGCACAAAGCCAGGATTGTCAGAGATGGAGTCTTGCCAGCAGCGGCTGTGGTGGCAGAGCAAGTACACTGTACCAGCCACACAATTAGCATTGAGCACACTGGGCTGGGGTACAGCTGGCACCGAGATGCACTCCAAAATCAGGTTACCAGTCCCTTGTAGGCAAGACAGACAGAAGGATGCCAAATCCTCTGGATGCTCAGTGGCAGCCTCTCAGAGAACAGCAGCACCCTGCAAACTGCTGCATTTTCTCCCCACCCCCCTCACCTCTTAAAACAGCCCAAGTATTTTAGGACCTGGTTAAAGCCGTTGCTGCCACAGAGCCAGCCGCCAGACTATTTAGGGAGAGGAGTATTTATAGGACATGAGAGATGGTGCAATTCAATCCCCACTGCCCCCCTGCAGGCACTCAGAATGGCCTGCACCTTGTTGGTTGGCTGATGCTTTTGGCATACCACCAAAATCCCACTGCCTGTCTTTTGGGAGCTCTCTTTCAGGGCCCAGGGCTCTATCCAGCCCCAGATATCACTCACCCCAATTTCACTGCCTCAACAGCAGCCCTGTCCTGGTTATGGACACCAGGTAGCACTGAAGGAGGACACTACTAGGGCAAGCTCGGTCCCAAAACACATCCCAGGGAGGAGCTGTCCCATTATGTATTTCAGGAGTGGCACAGCAAGCGTATGCAGCACTTGGATGCATTTCCAGCCCTCACAACCCTGCCATCACCCACTGTCCTGCTGTGACACCGGAGATTTGATTCCTCCAGGCTCAGAGCTCCCTGGGCTGCAAGCCAAGCCCCAGTGATATTCAGGCATTACGGACAGAGAGCCTCTCATGCTGATGGCCAAAAATATCTCACAACACAGACAGGCAACTCCAACAGCAAGTCACTGCTGTGGCAGGTCCCCACCTGCTACAGCCAGGACATCACAGGCACCTACAAGCACCATGGCACGATAAGGCTTCCTAGTGCCGCCGCAGCAGCGCTCCTGGCAGCAGATGAGACACACGGCAGCTGCCAAGATCTGCTGCAGCAAGGATGCACCCAGATTCCCACGCTGGCTCGCTTCCACCTAGGCTGCAGAGCACGCCTGGCTGCCGGAGCACTGCAGGGAGGAAAGCAGCAGTGAAAACAGGGAGGGAGGAAAGAGGCAATACTTGCTGAAGAGACTTGCTTAAGAGCAAGAAGCAAGTTACGCACAATTATTGCCCAAGCACAATCATTATACAGCATAGCTAAGGGGTTAACACCACAGACAAACAAGGGATCAGAACGGAGGAGAACGGAGATGCTGAGGACTGCATCAGCTACACTGATTGCAGTCACCTCCCAGCTGCCTGAAAATCCCCGAGGGAAAAAAAAAAAGACTGTTGAAAAAGAACTCTGAGTCCCTGAAGGATCAAAGAGCAGTTTCCAAACACTCAAGCCTGAGAGAGGCTGGAAGGAAAACCTGCCCTCCCTGCATGTGTTCACTGTACCTGAGCTTGCTCCACATGCTACAGGGACCTGTACTTTGATCTGCAGTTCCTGCATGCTCTAATGACCTATTACAGAAATAAAGCAGAGTAATGGTGCTGAAGTAGAATTTTGGAATACTTAGTAGAAGGTTATTATTAAGTAGTAGTGTTGCATCTCACCTTATGTGGAGAGGTACTGATCTCTTCTCCCCAGTACCTAGCAATAGAACCCATGGTTCAAAGCTGTGCCAGCAGAGGTTTAGGCTGGACATTAGGAAGCATTTCTTTACCAAAAGGGTAGTCAGACACTGGGACAGTCTTCTTGAAGATGTGGTTGATGCCCCAAACCTGTGAGTGTTCCAGGAAGCATTTGTACAATGTCCTTAACATGCTTTATGTCAGCTCTGAAGTGGTCAAACAGCTGAAGTACCTGCTGTAGGTCCCTTCCAACTGAAACTGTTTTATTGCCTAGAGATTTGGAAACAAGTCCTCCATACTGAGGTGGGGACAGGGACAGGAACAGGCTCCTCAGCTATGTACAGCTGTCCTCTACAGTCCAGGCAGCAGGAACTCTCCTGCCCTTGGAGGGATATGAAGGTGAGATGAAAGTCTCTTCCAGCAAGATCTCTTCTGACATGCTGGGCAAGACCCAGAGGCACTGAAGCCTGCAGGGTTCAAGCTGGGTGGCTGAGTTTCCATAGGGATGACTTCCATGGCTGCTGGGACTCCAGAGTCTCTGGTTAGTGATCAGCTGTCATCAGGAACATGGCAGTCTTGGAGTGAGCAAGTCTGCTGCAACACATCAGACATGTTCCTCGGTATAGGGACACTCAGTGAAGGGCTCCCAAGTGGCTTCAGAAGGACAAGAGGACATGACAGCCTTTCTCACTGGCCAGACAGAAGGCACTCATGAAACACAAAGGCAAAACATAAAATTCCCTAATACAAAAGCAACAGTAAGGCCGTAATTTCTTCACTCCCTTGCTCCCTCAGACATTTTCCTCCCCACTACATCCCTCAGAAAGGTCACTCCTGCTAGGTACAGCTTGAAACTGGCTTTCATAGCCTCATCTACCATTTCTCTGGACAACATGGGACCAAGGGGGACTGTGGGACTCCAGAGCTCCTGAGTTTGCTCACAAAACTTAGGGAAGGGAGGTTATGGTTACCACAGTCCTCAAACAGTCAGAATAGACAACTAATTAGGTCACATTATAAATAGCCTGAACTGCAGACTTCTTGGTCCTTCTGCCAAAAAAAAACCCAAACAGATACCTATTTCAAGAGCTGTCTGCACCCAGCAGCCCCTCTATGCTCCCACACAGACTCACCACTCACAGCAGAAACCTGCACCCCATCTTCAGGGAGATGGGACCAAAATGAGGGGAGTGTGCCAAGAAGAGGATTGGACAAGAGGGGTAAAAGCAAGCCAAACCATGGCAGCAAGAGCAAGGAGCATCATTTCTGCTTTGGAAGGATGTTCCTGGTATAGCAAGCAGCACCTGAATGAAGCACTGGATTTTGGGAAGTTCCATGTTTGGAACACTCTGACAGATGCCAGAGCAGCAGCTGCTATCACCAGCAACTCCCTCTTCTTGGCTGGAACACTCTGACCCAGCCCACACTGCAAATCCCACCAGCTCAAGTTTGGTCTGAATTACAGATTTACAAGTCCACCAAATTAATAAGAAACATTTTTTTGATAGGAAGTCTCTCAGTAGAAACCTGCCATCCTGTGGGAATGAGGAGATGCATCCCTGGCTGTCAAAGGCTTATTTTTTTTCCCACTAGTAAAAAAGACCCTGGGTTGTGGTTGCCAGGGCCAATAAGCCATATGGAGAATAAAAGCCTTAATCACATTAACTCAAGCTCTGACTGGCAGGAATTAAGGGGAACATTTCCTCTCCTCTTGGGGCACGTGGTGTTGGCCAATACTTGAAACAGGTCACTAGCAGCAGATGGAGCAAGGACCAGATCTTCTGCCACTGCAAACATCAGGTGGCTGTAACGAAGTGAAAAACAGGAGGGGGTTTTCCATCCGCCTGTCTGGGGAGCACACAGCCCCAACTCCTTCCCCTTTTGGCACGGCTGGCCAGCGCTCAGCTGCGACAGTCCTCACAGGGCTTGCAATGTTTTCCAGCTACAGTCACCAGCTGATTAACATTCAACTGCAAAGCCGAGGTTTTCCCGCTTACAAGGCCGCCGTTTAATGAGCTCATTGTTGAAAAATTCGGCTGCAACTCAGCTCTTCCACTTTTTATTTCCCAAACCACCACTGTTCCTTTACTTATCCCTATTGAGGCAGCACCACTGCCTGCTTGAGGCTCTTGCCTGCAGCTTTCGGGCGCTGCGGCTGCCAGCATCGTTTGTCCTCCTGCCCTTGCAGGGCCACATCTCAGGCCTCTGCAGAGTGGGATTCCCTCTAACCATCATCGAAGGAAGCACAGGAGCAAGCAGAACATCAGCCTAACCCAAATCACTTCTCTTCTCACACCCAGCTGCCAATGGAATGCTGCCCATACAACAAAGAGCTCCAGTAAGCTCACAAAAGGCCATTGCCTGTTCTTCAGCTATAGCCCTGACTGGGACCAGGAACACCTCATGACATCAGGAAACAGGAGCATTCAACCAGAATCTTGGTTCCTCATAATGACCTCAACATTGACATATTTTCATTTTCTCATGTTCTTACATCCTGCTTTGCCATTCTCTTACTGATGTGGGTACTTCACAACATCCAGGGTACCCAAGGCAACTTTGAGAGAGGAGGTGAAGGACCTAACAAGTTATGAACCTTGATGCAGTCACCCTTGTAAGATGAAGTAGGTCTTTGCACCTCGCTGTGACAACCCACGCAGTGCATCTGTGGCCATCTCTCGCTGTGCCTGGCTGTCACCTGCAGCTGCCTGCCTGACCCGGCTCTCCTTGGGCATATCAGCTCCCGGCAAGACAGCGTCTTGTGGTGCTGGAGCTGAGCACAAGTAAGCAAAGTTACCCAAGCACAGCCCAAGTGCAGGAGCCAGGAAAGGTCTTGTAAGGGAAAGGCACTGGCTGGGTCATGGCTCCAAAAGGGCCAAGCCTTCATACATACAGAAACAGTTCCTCATACTGCCATCAGTAGCTTGCCTTTAATAGAAAACTTCTGTCAAAAAGGGATCTCCGTCCCAGGCCCCAAGAAGAAAGCACTGCTCGAGCTTTGTTTGGATACATGGGAGGGAGAATCAAGTCTGCAAACGGAACCGTGGGTGGAACTACAGCACTACTGGGCAGCGTCAACAAAGCCTCTGGGGATAGCCGGGGTCGCGGTCACCGAAGGAAGACATTTAAGTGTTGCTAGAAGGCACTGGGACACAGACCCACCAGGCGCCCCAGGACGGGGGGCAGCAGTGCCCGTACTCCCTCCGCCCCATCCCATCTGCAGCATCCCGCAAAGCCACAGCTGCTGCGCGTCACCTCCACCAGCCACCACTCTGAAGCCAGGCAGAGCAGAAGCAGACACAGGCCATCAGATACGCAGTGCCCTGACCTCCCGCCCCGAGTCCGAAACTACCCCGAAGGAATAAATGTGGTGATCAGATGGCGCTGTGAAGCCGCCGCAGCTTCTTGCAGCCCAACCGCCAAAGCCGGGAGCGTTACGGACAGCCCGTGGAAAGCAGGCAGCCCCCCGGGAAAGGCGCTGGGTAGCTCAGCAGTCGGGAAAACAGAGGCCGAACACGGCTGGTCCAGGCAGGCAGTCCCGTGTCCCCCCCGCTCCCTGCCCCACTCACAAGCGGAACATGTGCTCCATGTCCTTGATCTGCCGTCGGCTGAACTCCTTGAATTCGGTGTATGGATTGAAGACGGCGGCCCGGCGGGGCTGCGTCGCCCCCTCGTTGATGTCCTGCCGCCGGCACAACTTGGCGGTCAGCTCCGCGCCCGCCCGGGCCGTCAGGGAGCCCCGCTCCGCCTCGGCCGTAGCCTCGGCCACAACTTCACCCTTGTCCACCACCTCGCCCGCCGCCCCGCTCTCCTCCAACTGTAGCCGCCGCTGCAGCTTCTGCGCCAGCTCCTCCGAGGCCATGACCCAGCTAGCCCCAGGTGCGGTACTCCCAGCCCGCCCCACTCAGGCCCACCCGCCTCAGCCCGCAACTTTATTCCCCCACTTGGAGGGAACGGGGCGGGACGGGGCGGAGCGGGGCGGGACGCGGCCATGACGGGAGCGGGCGCTTAAGGAGGCGCGGAGGGGATTTGGGGGAGAAAAGAGGTTGGTTTGGTTGAGCCTCGAGGTGGGAATGGTGCCTCCCCCACATACACACGGCCGAGGGACACTTGGCAAGTAACTCACTCATTTTCCCGCACAGGAGTCTATCTTACGCCGGTTCACCAACACAGGTACTCGCCTCCCCAGGCACCTACCCCTACTCAGGTACAACACCACGGTCACTGTCCCACAGACCGGGTGGTCCTCTGGACCCCACTGCTTTCCGCAGCGCTGGTCCCGGAGTGCACAGATCGTGTTCCCACCGCTTCTGCCCTCATCCATCACCCGGTTCCGTGGGGTGAGTCGAGCCCCATACCCGGCCAGGGGGCAGCCAGGCCTCGCCGCTACTCTGGCAGCCCGCAGCCCACCCCTCAGCTGCAGGAGCGGCGGAGGCCTGACCTGGCCTGCCCGGAGCTGGGACAGAGGGACCCCTTACAGCCCGCCATGCCTTTTCCTTCTCTTATCTCCTGGGGCTAAAATTAACCCAGGACAAAGCTCAGCTCAGCTCGGGGCTACACCTCCTTCTTCAGAGGGCATTTAGGGCCGGCAGCCCCTTCCCGCCACTCCGCTCTCTTTCCCGGGCCAGTGCCCGCCGCCGCCCCTGCTGTTCCCCAGGTTCAGCGGGATCCAGGGCTGTCCCTCTCGCCACTGTCCGTGCCTGGCCCTGCCGACAAAATGCTGATGCCATCCCTCGAGATGGGATTAAGGCTGGCGTGGGGTGGTTTAGGGTGGCTGCTGATGAGATTTACCCACCGGGAAGGAGGAGAGGAAAGCACTGGCTCAGCCCCACTGCCTGCCTATGGCGCCTGTGTGCCCAAGCGTGTGTGTCACGGGGAACCTGTCCCAGCGGCTGCTAGGTGACTAGTTTACTCCTCCAGGTGGGCGGTAAGCAGATCTCTGACCCTACCATGATGCAGTGATATACACTTGACCCTCTTAGGCAGGTTGATTCACATGAAACCCCCTCACAAAATGATTGCTGAGACCATTTGCAGCACCTTGGCCTGCTGCCGAGGGTTCAGATGGCTGCAAGGCCACGACAGCATGCGGCATGGGAAAGCCACTGCAGGTGTTTCACACCAAAGTCACTGAAAACATGGCCGCTGAGTGAAGGGATGGCATATGCTGCGCCCACGTTGCTTTGCCCTCTGGCAGGGCCACTTGCATGGTGGAGAATGGCATGGAGAGGAGAGCTGAGAGCTTGCTGCTGGCCCATAGGTGATCTTGAGCCCAAAGGTACTTGTCTGGCTGCAAGGTGTCCGAGATCCAGCAGAGCTGCAGTGAAATCTGCAACAGCACAGCCAGGCTGCCATCTGCTGGAAATAAACTTGAGGGGTATGGGAGGGAAATAACAGGAGAAAAGCAACAGTCACCTGCAAAATGAAACTGGCACAGCAGCAGATGGAGCAAGAGCCATGAGTATGACTGTTTCAGAGATGGTGACAAGGATATGTGGCAACTAGGTATACACATCAAAACTGGGTAAAACTACAGGATACAAATCTAAGTAATGGCAAAGAAAATGTATATGATGAAAAAGGTGTAGCACATCTATAGCACACGTTGCAGAGGGGAAGGTGTGAAGGAGAATGTGCAGGTGTTGATGGAGTGGAGTGTGGCAGGTGCATATTGGTGTTGCCTATTACCATTTTCCGTGTGCTTGTAGAGCAGGTTGGGGAGCAGCACTTTTTTGGCAAGAGGGCTGACGTGGGGTTGTGGCTCAGCTGTATGTAGGGGATACTTGTATTTTGGGGTATGTGCAGGTGGTTGTTATGGTGGAGCATGTGTTTCTGTGGTGTGGCATGGTGCCTCACTTCATCGCATGCTAGGACTGGACCCTGGTGTAGAGTGTTGTAGGGGTGCCACAAGAGGCAGTCTGAATCAGCCTGTGGGACATGGTGGGACTGTTTCTGTTGCTGGGGCAGTCAGTTACAGATGTACTACAAATGAAAGGAAACTGGCTTCACTCTGGTGCTGTAGGAACAGAGAAGAAATATGTTAGCGATATCAGTTGCAGTGTACAACTTGGCTTTGAGTCCAGTTGATATTGAAGATCTAGCATGTCTGCCATGGCAACCACTCATTACTGGTGTAATTTCTTTTAGGCCATGGTAGCCTACTGTGAATGTCTGTTCTCCATTATACTTGTGCACTACCCATATGGGCCTGTTGAAGAGCGAGTGGGTTTTGCTGATCACCCCTTGGTTCTCCAAATGACATCTTAATTTATAGATGGGAAACAGGGAGTCTTGGTTGATGCTGGTGCACTGTTGTGGTACCAAGTACTGTTCTTTAACTCTCATCAATCCCATCACAGAAGGATCCTCTGAGAGATGGGGCAATATGGACAGCCATTTATTTCCCTCCATATCCAGAGCAGCTATACCAAAGGCCCACGGCTACTCTTTTGGATCCTTCAAGTACTTTCTACTGAGGTAGCCTATGCCAAGGATGCATGGAGCTTCTGGACTAGTCATAACAGGGTGTTTGTGCCAGCTGCTTTACTTCCCTACCCTCTCATTCCAAACTATTGGCCCAAATATCCCAGCACAGGAGCAGGCAGGTGATATATGCTCAGCTGTTTAGTGGCCAAAGTCCTTTAAAATATCTCACAACTCACTCAGAGGCAGGGATCAGGTGAATACCTCAGGCTCTTCCTCCTGTTCTCAGGGTGGCTCTGATTCATATTTATCTCTAATGAAACAAAACTGATTTTCCTGTGCATTTCTTTTTCTGCACAAGGGTGACTGATACTGGCACAGATGTGTTCTCTGGAGCACCTGCAGCACCTGCTGCTGGGATTTTGGTAGACACACTGCCAGCTTGTCTCTCTGTAGGCCCAGAGACCTTCTTTTCCCTTCAGGGTACTGAATAGTGGTGAGAAGGACTTGTCAGGTGTGGGCAAGATCCCAGCACACCACAGTGATTTGTGTCTCTCAGTAACTGTCACGCTGACAACACACCTTTTCCAAATGTTTTACTAGTTTACCGGGTTCCTGCTCTTATTCAGGGATGACGTTCCAGAACACTGGAGGCTCTCTTCCACACAGACGGCCACGCGTAAATGTCCGGCTTTGCAGCTGAACTCAGAGTGGTGGTCTTGGAAAAAAGTTGTGTAACCCTGAACATGACTTGGCACGCATTCAGGAGACACAGCAACAAAAGCAAGCTGATTTGGATGTCCTGAGGATATTCAATGTTCTTAAAAGCTAAGTCTCCTTCCATGTCTTGGGCATAAAATAGGTGACATAGCCAATGAATGACCGTGCAGCAGATGGACCCAAATAGCATCTTAGCTCTGTGCCCAGTCCTATAATTGCATCATAAGCAGACAATATCCAGCATGGCAACTTGATAGTCCTGACCCACCTACGTGACACTATAAACATTACGGCACTGCTGCTCACACAACTGCCCGACTCACCCCAGTGAGATGGGAAGGAAAAATTGGGAGCAAAATGCAAAACTCTACAGATTGAAGTAAGGAGAGTTTAATACAACAGCAGAACGAATTAAGAACAGGAATACCAACAATAGTAAAAGAAAAAATCCCAACCCAAAAGCTCAATCTAAACCCCTGGTGCTATTACTTCAGCACACTCAGCCGAGCCGCACGAGGCTTTATAAATCGCGCCAAAACCAGGCGCCACGGCGTTGCTGCGGCTACTGCCTGCGCCAGCCACCAGCTTTGTGGAGTAGGCGTGACGTCGGTGGCATGGAACCGCCCATTGGCTGGTTCAGCTGCCTCTCCTGGTCAGGGCTCCGCCCACCTGGCAGCTAGACCCGAGCGTACCATAGATGAAGCGCTGCGTGGAAATGTCGACAGGCGGTTGTCAGGTGAGGAAACGATGTGTATATGTGCGGTGCACAGTCTGTGTGCGAGGTCGCGTGTGAATGGGCGACTGTGGAGTGACTTGAGGTCGTGTAGGTGGCACGAGACGGTTTTTGCCCGTTTGCAGAGAGAGTTGTGTGTGAGTGATATCGTTGCTCCGCGGTAGGATATCCGTTGTATTTGCAGGTGCTTGCTATGGGGTGACTCTGAGGTATGCCTGTGTACTGCTCTTCGCTGTGTGTCCGTGGGTATTTACTATACAGGGAAGCGTGGTGGCAGTTCCACGGCTAGGCTAAAGTTATCTGAAGGGGACAGCAGTGTTGTGGCATTTCTGTGCAGGTATCACTTTGCGTGGTATTGTTGAGGTAATTGCAGGTATAGAGTGTCCAGAATCACAGTGCATAGTGAGGTAGTAATAAGAGTTCTAAAAAGACATGAAAAAAAAACTTGGGAGTAGGAGGGCGGTGAGGGGGATGTTTGAGTGTGGGTTGTTGGTGTTGGTGAGTATGGTTGTGGCCGAGGTGGCGTATGTGGAGGTGTGTGTTGGTGTGTGCGCGTCGGGTGGTGCGTGAGTCGGTGCGTGTGGTGTGCGAGGGCGTTGAGGGTGTGAGTGTGGGCGGTTGTCGCGTGTGAGAGGCGTTTGTCCGTGGTGTGCGTGCGTCGTGAGGGGCGCGTGGTTGTGCGTGCGTGTCGGGGTGTGGGTGGCAGAGGGTGTTGTTGGGAGAGGTGGTGCGTGGCGCGGGTGGCTCGAGAGGGCTGCTGTCGGGTGCCGCAGTGCCTACGGCCATACCACCCTGAGAACGCCCGATCTCGTCTGATCTCGGAAGCTAAGCAGGGTCGGGCCCGGTTAGTACTTGGATGGGAGACCGCCTGGGAATACCGGGTGCTGTAGGCTTCCCTTTTTGGCCCTGGCCAGGGAGCCTAGGCGGGGCAGGCTCCCTCATTTTGCAGGCCTGGCGTCTGGAGGCGTGCGGAGGGGCAGCTGCCGAGTGTGGCAGAGAGCACTTGTGCCTGGGCGGGGGGAGTGGGCGAGGGGTGTTGCCCGTGAGGGTGTTGCTCAGGTGAGGGGTGTTGAGGGCACTGTCTTTTTGCCTTGTTGTTTTGTTGTGTGATGGGGCCAGGAAGGTGGTGAGGGGGGTGTTTGGGTGTGGGTTGTTGGTGTTAGTAGTTGTGGTGGTGGTTGCATATGTGGAGGTGTTGTGTGTTTGCACGTCGGGTGGTGCGTGAGTCGGTGCGTGTGGTGTGCGAGGGCGTTGAGGGTGTGAGTGTGGGCGGTTGTCGCGTGTGAGAGGCGTTTGTCCGTGGTGTGCGTGCGTCGTGAGGGGCGCGTGGTTGTGCATGCGTGTCGGGGAGTGGGTGGCAGAGGGTGTTGTTGGGAGAGGTGGTGCGTGGCGCGGGTGGCTCGAGAGGGCTGCTGTCGGGTGCCGCAGTGCCTACGGCCATACCACCCTGAGAACGCCCGATCTCGTCTGATCTCGGAAGCTAAGCAGGGTCGGGCCCGGTTAGTACTTGGATGGGAGACCGCCTGGGAATACCGGGTGCTGTAGGCTTCGTTTTTGGCCCTGGCCAGGGAGCCTAGGCGGGGCAGGCTCCCTCATTTTGCAGGCCTGGCGTCTGGAGGCGTGCGGAGGGGCAGCTGCCGAGTGTGGCAGAGAGCACTTGTGCCTGGGCGGGGGGAGTGGGCGAGGGGTGTTGCCCGTGAGGGTGTTGCTCAGGTGAGGGGTGTTGAGGGCACTGTCTTTTTGCCTTGTTGTTTTGTTGTGTGATGGGGCCAGGAAGGTGGTGAGGGGGGTGTTTGGGTGTGGGTTGTTGGTGTTAGTAGTTGTGGTGGTGGTTGCATATGTGGAGGTGTTGTGTGTTTGCACGTCGGGTGGTGCGTGAGTCGGTGCGTGTGGTGTGCGAGGGCGTTGAGGGTGTGAGTGTGGGCGGTTGTCGCGTGTGAGAGGCGTTTGTCCGTGGTGTGCGTGCGTCGTGAGGGGCGCGTGGTTGTGCGTGCGTGTCGGGGTGTGGGTGGCAGAGGGTGTTGTTGGGAGAGGTGGTGCGTGGCGCGGGTGGCTCGAGAGGGCTGCTGTCGGGTGCCGCAGTGCCTATGGCCATACCACCCTGAGAACGCCCGATCTCGTCTGATCTCGGAAGCTAAGCAGGGTCGGGCCCGGTTAGTACTTGGATGGGAGACCGCCTGGGAATACCGGGTGCTGTAGGCTTCCTTTTTGGCCCTGGCCAGGGAGCCTAGGCGGGGCAGGCTCCCTCATTTTGCAGGCCTGGCGTCTGGAGGCTTGCGGAGGGGCAGCTGCCGAGTGTGGCAGAGAGCACTTGTGCCTGGGCGGGGGGAGTGGGCGAGGGGTGTTGCCCGTGAGGGTGTTGCTCAGGTGAGGGGTGTTGAGGGCACTGTCTTTTTGCCTTGTTGTTTTGTTGTGTGATGGGGCCAGGAAGGTGGTGAGGGGGGTGTTTGGGTGTGGGTTGTTGGTGTTAGTAGTTGTGGTGGTGGTTGCATATGTGGAGGTGTTGTGTGTTTGCACGTCGGGTGGTGCGTGAGTCGGTGCGTGTGGTGTGCGAGGGCGTTGAGGGTGTGAGTGTGGGCGGTTGTCGCGTGTGAGAGGCGTTTGTCCGTGGTGTGCGTGCGTCGTGAGGGGCGCGTAGTTGTGCGTGCGTGTCGGGGAGTGGGTGGCAGAGGGTGTTGTTGGGAGAGGTGGTGCGTGGCGCGGGTGGCTCGAGAGGGCTGCTGTCGGGTGCCGCAGTGCCTACGGCCATACCACCCTGAGAACGCCCGATCTCGTCTGATCTCGGAAGCTAAGCAGGGTCGGGCCCGGTTAGTACTTGGATGGGAGACCGCCTGGGAATACCGGGTGCTGTAGGCTTCGTTTTTGGCCCTGGCCAGGGAGCCTAGGCGGGGCAGGCTCCCTCATTTTGCAGGCCTGGCGTCTGGAGGCGTGCGGAGGGGCAGCTGCCGAGTGTGGCAGAGAGCACTTGTGCCTGGGCGGGGGGAGTGGGCGAGGGGTGTTGCCCGTGAGGGTGTTGCTCAGGTGAGGGGTGTTGAGGGCACTGTCTTTTTGCCTTGTTGTTTTGTTGTGTGATGGGGCCAGGAAGGTGGTGAGGGGGGTGTTTGGGTGTGGGTTGTTGGTGTTAGTAGTTGTGGTGGTGGTTGCATATGTGGAGGTGTTGTGTGTTTGCACGTCGGGTGGTGCGTGAGTCGGTGCGTGTGGTGTGCGAGGGCGTTGAGGGTGTGAGTGTGGGCGGTTGTCGCGTGTGAGAGGCGTTTGTCCGTGGTGTGCGTGCGTCGTGAGGGGCGCGTGGTTGTGCGTGCGTGTCGGGGTGTGGGTGGCAGAGGGTGTTGTTGGGAGAGGTGGTGCGTGGCGCGGGTGGCTCGAGAGGGCTGCTGTCGGGTGCCGCAGTGCCTACGGCCATACCACCCTGAGAACGCCCGATCTCGTCTGATCTCGGAAGCTAAGCAGGGTCGGGCCCGGTTAGTACTTGGATGGGAGACCGCCTGGGAATACCGGGTGCTGTAGGCTTCCCTTTTTGGCCCTGGCCAGGGAGCCTAGGCGGGGCAGGCTCCCTCATTTTGCAGGCCTGGCGTCTGGAGGCGTGCGGAGGGGCAGCTGCCGAGTGTGGCAGAGAGCACTTGTGCCTGGGCGGGGGGAGTGGGCGAGGGGTGTTGCCCGTGAGGGTGTTGCTCAGGTGAGGGGTGTTGAGGGCACTGTCTTTTTGCCTTGTTGTTTTGTTGTGTGATGGGGCCAGGAAGGTGGTGAGGGGGGTGTTTGGGTGTGGGTTGTTGGTGTTAGTAGTTGTGGTGGTGGTTGCATATGTGGAGGTGTTGTGTGTTTGCACGTCGGGTGGTGCGTGAGTCGGTGCGTGTGGTGTGCGAGGGCGTTGAGGGTGTGAGTGTGGGTGGTTGTCGCGTGTGAGAGGCGTTTGTCCGTGGTGTGCGTGCGTCGTGAGGGGCGCGTGGTTGTGCGTGCGTGTCGGGGAGTGGGTGGCAGAGGGTGTTGTTGGGAGAGGTGGTGCGTGGCGCGGGTGGCTCGAGAGGGCTGCTGTCGGGTGCCGCAGTGCCTACGGCCATACCACCCTGAGAACGCCCGATCTCGTCTGATCTCGGAAGCTAAGCAGGGTCGGGCCCGGTTAGTACTTGGATGGGAGACCGCCTGGGAATACCGGGTGCTGTAGGCTTCCCTTTTTGGCCCTGGCCAGGGAGCCTAGGCGGGGCAGGCTCCCTCATTTTGCAGGCCTGGCGTGTGGAGGCGTGCGGAGGGGCAGCTGCCGAGTGTCGCAGAGAGCACTTGTGCCTGGGCGGGGGGAGTGGGCGAGGGGTGTTGCCCGTGAGGGTGTTGCTCAGGTGAGGGGTGTTGAGGGCACTGTCTTTTTGCCTTGTTGTTTTGTTGTGTGATGGGGCCAGGAAGGTGGTGAGGGGGGTGTTTGGGTGTGGGTTGTTGGTGTTAGTAGTTGTGGTGGTGGTTGCATATGTGGAGGTGTTGTGTGTTTGCACGTCGGGTGGTGCGTGAGTCGGTGCGTGTGGTGTGCGAGGGCGTTGAGGGTGTGAGTGTGGGCGGTTGTCGCGTGTGAGAGGCGTTTGTCCGTGGTGTGCGTGCGTCGTGAGGGGCGCGTGGTTGTGCGTGCGTGTCGGGGAGTGGGTGGCAGAGGGTGTTGTTGGGAGAGGTGGTGCGTGGCGCGGGTGGCTCGAGAGGGCTGCTGTCGGGTGCCGCAGTGCCTACGGCCATACCACCCTGAGAACGCCCGATCTCGTCTGATCTCGGAAGCTAAGCAGGGTCGGGCCCGGTTAGTACTTGGATGGGAGACCGCCTGGGAATACCGGGTGCTGTAGGCTTCCTTTTTGGCCCTGGCCAGGGAGCCTAGGCGGGGCAGGCTCCCTCATTTTGCAGGCCTGGCGTCTGGAGGCGTGCGGAGGGGCAGCTGCCGAGTGTGGCAGAGAGCACTTGTGCCTGGGCGGGGGGAGTGGGCGAGGGGTGTTGCCCGTGAGGGTGTTGCTCAGGTGAGGGGTGTTGAGGGCACTGTCTTTTTGCCTTGTTGTTTTGTTGTGTGATGGGGCCAGGAAGGTGGTGAGGGGGGTGTTTGGGTGTGGGTTGTTGGTGTTAGTAGTTGTGGTGGTGGTTGCATATGTGGAGGTGTTGTGTGTTTGCACGTCGGGTGGTGCGTGAGTCGGTGCGTGTGGTGTGCGAGGGCGTTGAGGGTGTGAGTGTGGGCGGTTGTCGCGTGTGAGAGGCGTTTGTCCGTGGTGTGCGTGCGTCGTGAGGGGCGCGTGGTTGTGCGTGCGTGTTGGGGTGTGGGTGGCAGAGGGTGTTGTTGGGAGAGGTGGTGCGTGGCGCGGGTGGCTCGAGAGGGCTGCTGTCGGGTGCTGCAGTGCCTACGGCCATACCACCCTGAGAACGCCCGATCTCGTCTGATCTCGGAAGCTAAGCAGGGTCGGGCCCGGTTAGTACTTGGATGGGAGACCGCCTGGGAATACCGGGTGCTGTAGGCTTCCTTTTTGGCCCTGGCCAGGGAGCCTAGGCGGGGCAGGCTCCCTCATTTTGCAGGCCTGGCGTGTGGAGGCTTGCGGAGGGGCAGCTGCCGAGTGTGGCAGAGAGCACTTGTGCCTGGGCGGGGGGTGTGGGCGAGGGGTGTTGCCCGTGAGGGTGTTGCTCAGGTGAGGGGTGTTGAGGGCACTGTCTTTTTGCCTTGTTGTTTTGTTGTGTGATGGGGCCAGGAAGGTGGTGAGGGGGGTGTTTGGGTGTGGGTTGTTGGTGTTAGTAGTTGTGGTGGTGGTTGCATATGTGGAGGTGTTGTGTGTTTGCACGTCGGGTGGTGCGTGAGTCGGTGCGTGTGGTGTGCGAGGGCGTTGAGGGTGTGAGTGTGGGCGGTTGTCGCGTGTGAGAGGCGTTTGTCCGTGGTGTGCGTGCGTCGTGAGGGGCGCGTGGTTGTGCGTGCGTGTCGGGGAGTGGGTGGCAGAGGGTGTTGTTGGGAGAGGTGGTGCGTGGCGCGGGTGGCTCGAGAGGGCTGCTGTCGGGTGCCGCAGTGCCTACGGCCATACCACCCTGAGAACGCCCGATCTCGTCTGATCTCGGAAGCTAAGCAGGGTCGGGCCCGGTTAGTACTTGGATGGGAGACCGCCTGGGAATACCGGGTGCTGTAGGCTTCCTTTTTGGCCCTGGCCAGGGAGCCTAGGCGGGGCAGGCTCCCTCATTTTGCAGGCCTGGCGTCTGGAGGCGTGCGGAGGGGCAGCTGCCGAGTGTGGCAGAGAGCACTTGTGCCTGGGCGGGGGGAGTGGGCGAGGGGTGTTGCCCGTGAGGGTGTTGCTCAGGTGAGGGGTGTTGAGGGCACTGTCTTTTTGCCTTGTTGTTTTGTTGTGTGATGGGGCCAGGAAGGTGGTGAGGGGGGTGTTTGGGTGTGGGTTGTTGGTGTTAGTAGTTGTGGTGGTGGTTGCATATGTGGAGGTGTTGTGTGTTTGCACGTCGGGTGGTGCGTGAGTCGGTGCGTGTGGTGTGCGAGGGCGTTGAGGGTGTGAGTGTGGGCGGTTGTCGCGTGTGAGAGGCGTTTGTCCGTGGTGTGCGTGCGTCGTGAGGGGCGCGTGGTTGTGCGTGCGTGTCGGGGAGTGGGTGGCAGAGGGTGTTGTTGGGAGAGGTGGTGCGTGGCGCGGGTGGCTCGAGAGGGCTGCTGTCGGGTGCCGCAGTGCCTACGGCCATACCACCCTGAGAACGCCCGATCTCGTCTGATCTCGGAAGCTAAGCAGGGTCGGGCCCGGTTAGTACTTGGATGGGAGACCGCCTGGGAATACCGGGTGCTGTAGGCTTCCTTTTTGGCCCTGGCCAGGGAGCCTAGGCGGGGCAGGCTCCCTCATTTTGCAGGCCTGGCGTCTGGAGGCGTGCGGAGGGGCAGCTGCCGAGTGTGGCAGAGAGCACTTGTGCCTGGGCGGGGGGAGTGGGCGAGGGGTGTTGCCCGTGAGGGTGTTGCTCAGGTGAGGGGTGTTGAGGGCACTGTCTTTTTGCCTTGTTGTTTTGTTGTGTGAGGGGGCCAGGAAGGTGGTGAGGGGGGTGTTTGGGTGTGGGTTGTTGGTGTTAGTAGTTGTGGTGGTGGTTGCATATGTGGAGGTGTTGTGTGTTTGCACGTCGGGTGGTGCGTGAGTCGGTGCGTGTGGTGTGCGAGGGCGTTGAGGGTGTGAGTGTGGGCGGTTGTCGCGTGTGAGAGGCGTTTGTCCGTGGTGTGCGTGCGTCGTGAGGGGCGCGTGGTTGTGCGTGCGTGTCGGGGTGTGGGTGGCAGAGGGTGTTGTTGGGAGAGGTGGTGCGTGGCGCGGGTGGCTCGAGAGGGCTGCTGTCGGGTGCTGCAGTGCCTACGGCCATACCACCCTGAGAACGCCCGATCTCGTCTGATCTCGGAAGCTAAGCAGGGTCGGGCCCGGTTAGTACTTGGATGGGAGACCGCCTGGGAATACCGGGTGCTGTAGGCTTCCTTTTTGGCCCTGGCCAGGGAGCCTAGGCGGGGCAGGCTCCCTCATTTTGCAGGCCTGGCGTCTGGAGGCTTGCGGAGGGGCAGCTGCCGAGTGTCGCAGAGAGCACTTGTGCCTGGGCGGGGGGAGTGGGCGAGCGGTGTTGCCCGTGAGGGTGTTGCTCAGGTGAGGGGTGTTGAGGGCACTGTCTTTTTGCCTTGTTGTTTTGTTGTGTGATGGGGCCAGGAAGGTGGTGAGGGGGGTGTTTGGGTGTGGGTTGTTGGTGTTAGTAGTTGTGGTGGTGGTTGCATATGTGGAGGTGTTGTGTGTTTGCACGTCGGGTGGTGCGTGAGTCGGTGCGTGTGGTGTGCGAGGGCGTTGAGGGTGTGAGTGTGGGCGGTTGTCGCGTGTGAGAGGCGTTTGTCCGTGGTGTGCGTGCGTCGTGAGGGGCGCGTGGTTGTGCGTGTGTGTCGGGGTGTGGGTGGCAGAGGGTGTTGTTGGGAGAGGTGGTGCGTGGCGCGGGTGGCTCGAGAGGGCTGCTGTCGGGTGCCGCAGTGCCTACGGCCATACCACCCTGAGAACGCCCGATCTCGTCTGATCTCGGAAGCTAAGCAGGGTCGGGCCCGGTTAGTACTTGGATGGGAGACCGCCTGGGAATACCGGGTGCTGTAGGCTTCCTTTTTGGCCCTGGCCAGGGAGCCTAGGCGGGGCAGGCTCCCTCATTTTGCAGGCCTGGCGTCTGGAGGCTTGCGGAGGGGCAGCTGCCGAGTGTGGCAGAGAGCACTTGTGCCTGGGCGGGGGGAGTGGGCGAGGGGTGTTGCCCGTGAGGGTGTTGCTCAGGTGAGGGGTGTTGAGGGCACTGTCTTTTTGCCTTGTTGTTTTGTTGTGTGATGGGGCCAGGAAGGTGGTGAGGGGGGTGTTTGGGTGTGGGTTGTTGGTGTTAGTAGTTGTGGTGGTGGTTGCATATGTGGAGGTGTTGTGTGTTTGCACGTCGGGTGGTGCGTGAGTCGGTGCGTGTGGTGTGCGAGGGCGTTGAGGGTGTGAGTGTGGGCGGTTGTCGCGTGTGAGAGGCGTTTGTCCGTGGTGTGCGTGCGTCGTGAGGGGCGCGTGGTTGTGCGTGCGTGTCGGGGTGTGGGTGGCAGAGGGTGTTGTTGGGAGAGGTGGTGCGTGGCGCGGGTGGCTCGAGAGGGCTGCTGTCGGGTGCTGCAGTGCCTACGGCCATACCACCCTGAGAACGCCCGATCTCGTCTGATCTCGGAAGCTAAGCAGGGTCGGGCCCGGTTAGTACTTGGATGGGAGACCGCCTGGGAATACCGGGTGCTGTAGGCTTCCTTTTTGGCCCTGGCCAGGGAGCCTAGGCGGGGCAGGCTCCCTCATTTTGCAGGCCTGGCGTCTGGAGGCTTGCGGAGGGGCAGCTGCCGAGTGTCGCAGAGAGCACTTGTGCCTGGGCGGGGGGAGTGGGCGAGGGGTGTTGCCCGTGAGGGTGTTGCTCAGGTGAGGGGTGTTGAGGGCACTGTCTTTTTGCCTTGTTGTTTTGTTGTGTGATGGGGCCAGGAAGGTGGTGAGGGGGGTGTTTGGGTGTGGGTTGTTGGTGTTAGTAGTTGTGGTGGTGGTTGCATATGTGGAGGTGTTGTGTGTTTGCACGTCGGGTGGTGCGTGAGTCGGTGCGTGTGGTGTGCGAGGGCGTTGAGGGTGTGAGTGTGGGCGGTTGTCGCGTGTGAGAGGCGTTTGTCCGTGGTGTGCGTGCGTCGTGAGGGGCGCGTGGTTGTGCGTGCGTGTCGGGGAGTGGGTGGCAGAGGGTGTTGTTGGGAGAGGTGGTGCGTGGCGCGGGTGGCTCGAGAGGGCTGCTGTCGGGTGCCGCAGTGCCTACGGCCATACCACCCTGAGAACGCCCGATCTCGTCTGATCTCGGAAGCTAAGCAGGGTCGGGCCCGGTTAGTACTTGGATGGGAGACCGCCTGGGAATACCGGGTGCTGTAGGCTTCCTTTTTGGCCCTGGCCAGGGAGCCTAGGCGGGGCAGGCTCCCTCATTTTGCAGGCCTGGCGTCTGGAGGCGTGCGGAGGGGCAGCTGCCGAGTGTGGCAGAGAGCACTTGTGCCTGGGCGGGGGGAGTGGGCGAGGGGTGTTGCCCGTGAGGGTGTTGCTCAGGTGAGGGGTGTTGAGGGCACTGTCTTTTTGCCTTGTTGTTTTGTTGTGTGATGGGGCCAGGAAGGTGGTGAGGGGGGTGTTTGGGTGTGGGTTGTTGGTGTTAGTAGTTGTGGTGGTGGTTGCATATGTGGAGGTGTTGTGTGTTTGCACGTCGGGTGGTGCGTGAGTCGGTGCGTGTGGTGTGCGAGGGCGTTGAGGGTGTGAGTGTGGGCGGTTGTCGCGTGTGAGAGGCGTTTGTCCGTGGTGTGCGTGCGTCGTGAGGGGCGCGTGGTTGTGCGTGCGTGTCGGGGAGTGGGTGGCAGAGGGTGTTGTTGGGAGAGGTGGTGCGTGGCGCGGGTGGCTCGAGAGGGCTGCTGTCGGGTGCCGCAGTGCCTACGGCCATACCATCCTGAGAACGCCCGATCTCGTCTGATCTCGGAAGCTAAGCAGGGTCGGGCCCGGTTAGTACTTGGATGGGAGACCGCCTGGGAATACCGGGTGCTGTAGGCTTCCTTTTTGGCCCTGGCCAGGGAGCCTAGGCGGGGCAGGCTCCCTCATTTTGCAGGCCTGGCGTCTGGAGGCGTGCGGAGGGGCAGCTGCCGAGTGTGGCAGAGAGCACTTGTGCCTGGGCGGGGGGAGTGGGCGAGGGGTGTTGCCCGTGAGGGTGTTGCTCAGGTGAGGGGTGTTGAGGGCACTGTCTTTTTGCCTTGTTGTTTTGTTGTGTGATGGGGCCAGGAAGGTGGTGAGGGGGGTGTTTGGGTGTGGGTTGTTGGTGTTAGTAGTTGTGGTGGTGGTTGCATATGTGGAGGTGTTGTGTGTTTGCACGTTGGGTGGTGCGTGAGTCGGTGCGTGTGGTGTGCGAGGGCGTTGAGGGTGTGAGTGTGGGCGGTTGTCGCGTGTGAGAGGCGTTTGTCCGTGGTGTGCGTGCGTCGTGAGGGGCGCGTGGTTGTGCGTGCGTGTCGGGGAGTGGGTGGCAGAGGGTGTTGTTGGGAGAGGTGGTGCGTGGCGCGGGTGGCTCGAGAGGGCTGCTGTCGGGTGCCGCAGTGCCTACGGCCATACCACCCTGAGAACGCCCGATCTCGTCTGATCTCGGAAGCTAAGCAGGGTCGGGCCCGGTTAGTACTTGGATGGGAGACCGCCTGGGAATACCGGGTGCTGTAGGCTTCGTTTTTGGCCCTGGCCAGGGAGCCTAGGCGGGGCAGGCTCCCTCATTTTGCAGGCCTGGCGTCTGGAGGCGTGCGGAGGGGCAGCTGCCGAGTGTGGCAGAGAGCACTTGTGCCTGGGCGGGGGGAGTGGGCGAGGGGTGTTGCCCGTGAGGGTGTTGCTCAGGTGAGGGGTGTTGAGGGCACTGTCTTTTTGCCTTGTTGTTTTGTTGTGTGATGGGGCCAGGAAGGTGGTGAGGGGGGTGTTTGGGTGTGGGTTGTTGGTGTTAGTAGTTGTGGTGGTGGTTGCATATGTGGAGGTGTTGTGTGTTTGCACGTCGGGTGGTGCGTGAGTCGGTGCGTGTGGTGTGCGAGGGCGTTGAGGGTGTGAGTGTGGGCGGTTGTCGCGTGTGAGAGGCGTTTGTCCGTGGTGTGCGTGCGTCGTGAGGGGCGCGTGGTTGTGCGTGCGTGTCGGGGTGTGGGTGGCAGAGGGTGTTGTTGGGAGAGGTGGTGCGTGGCGCGGGTGGCTCGAGAGGGCTGCTGTCGGGTGCTGCAGTGCCTACGGCCATACCACCCTGAGAACGCCCGATCTCGTCTGATCTCGGAAGCTAAGCAGGGTCGGGCCCGGTTAGTACTTGGATGGGAGACCGCCTGGGAATACCGGGTGCTGTAGGCTTCCTTTTTGGCCCTGGCCAGGGAGCCTAGGCGGGGCAGGCTCCCTCATTTTGCAGGCCTGGCGTGTGGAGGCTTGCGGAGGGGCAGCTGCCGAGTGTGGCAGAGAGCACTTGTGCCTGGGCGGGGGGAGTGGGCGAGGGGTGTTGCCCGTGAGGGTGTTGCTCAGGTGAGGGGTGTTGAGGGCACTGTCTTTTTGCCTTGTTGTTTTGTTGTGTGATGGGGCCAGGAAGGTGGTGAGGGGGGTGTTTGGGTGTGGGTTGTTGGTGTTAGTAGTTGTGGTGGTGGTTGCATATGTGGAGGTGTTGTGTGTTTGCACGTCGGGTGGTGCGTGAGTCGGTGCGTGTGGTGTGCGAGGGCGTTGAGGGTGTGAGTGTGGGCGGTTGTCGCGTGTGAGAGGCGTTTGTCCGTGGTGTGCGTGCGTCGTGAGGGGCGCGTGGTTGTGCGTGCGTGTCGGGGTGTGGGTGGCAGAGGGTGTTGTTGGGAGAGGTGGTGCGTGGCGCGGGTGGCTCGAGAGGGCTGCTGTCGGGTGCCGCAGTGCCTACGGCCATACCACCCTGAGAACGCCCGATCTCGTCTGAT
Source organism: Pogoniulus pusillus (assembly GCF_015220805.1). Lineage (NCBI taxonomy): Eukaryota > Metazoa > Chordata > Aves > Piciformes > Lybiidae > Pogoniulus > Pogoniulus pusillus. The sequence goes on from NC_087289.1 coordinate 16,718,376, forward strand.
CTCGGAAGCTAAGCAGGGTCGGGCCCGGTTAGTACTTGGATGGGAGACCGCTTGGGAATACCGGGTGCTGTAGGCTTCCCTTTTTGGCCCTGGCCAGGGAGCCTAGGCGGGGCAGGCTCCCTCATTTTGCAGGCCTGGCGTGTGGAGGCTTGCGGAGGGGCAGCTGCCGAGTGTGGCAGAGAGCACTTGTGCCTGGGCGGGGGGAGTGGGCGAGGGGTGTTGCCCGTGAGGGTGTTGCTCAGGTGAGGGGTGTTGAGGGCACTGTCTTTTTGCCTTGTTGTTTTGTTGTGTGATGGGGCCAGGAAGGTGGTGAGGGGGGTGTTTGGGTGTGGGTTGTTGGTGTTAGTAGTTGTGGTGGTGGTTGCATATGTGGAGGTGTTGTGTGTTTGCACGTCGGGTGGTGCGTGAGTCGGTGCGTGTGGTGTGCGAGGGCGTTGAGGGTGTGAGTGTGGGCGGTTGTCGCGTGTGAGAGGCGTTTGTCCGTGGTGTGCGTGCGTCGTGAGGGGCGCGTGGTTGTGCGTGCGTGTCGGGGAGTGGGTGGCAGAGGGTGTTGTTGGGAGAGGTGGTGCGTGGTGCGGGTGGCTCGAGAGGGCTGCTGTCGGGTGCTGCAGTGCCTACGGCCATACCACCCTGAGAACGCCCGATCTCGTCTGATCTCGGAAGCTAAGCAGGGTCGGGCCCGGTTAGTACTTGGATGGGAGACCGCCTGGGAATACCGGGTGCTGTAGGCTTCCTTTTTGGCCCTGGCCAGGGAGCCTAGGCGGGGCAGGCTCCCTCATTTTGCAGGCCTGGCGTGTGGAGGCGTGCGGAGGGGCAGCTGCCGAGTGTGGCAGAGAGCACTTGTGCCTGGGCGGGGGGAGTGGGCGAGGGGTGTTGCCCGTGAGGGTGTTGCTCAGGTGAGGGGTGTTGAGGGCACTGTCTTTTTGCCTTGTTGTTTTGTTGTGTGATGGGGCCAGGAAGGTGGTGAGGGGGGTGTTTGGGTGTGGGTTGTTGGTGTTAGTAGTTGTGGTGGTGGTTGCATATGTGGAGGTGTTGTGTGTTTGCACGTCGGGTGGTGCGTGAGTCGGTGCGTGTGGTGTGCGAGGGCGTTGAGGGTGTGAGTGTGGGCGGTTGTCGCGTGTGAGAGGCGTTTGTCCGTGGTGTGCGTGCGTCGTGAGGGGCGCGTGGTTGTGCGTGCGTGTCAGGGTGTGGGTGGCAGAGGGTGTTGTTGGGAGAGGTGGTGCGTGGCGCGGGTGGCTCGAGAGGGCTGCTGTCGGGTGCTGCAGTGCCTACGGCCATACCACCCTGAGAACGCCCGATCTCGTCTGATCTCGGAAGCTAAGCAGGGTCGGGCCCGGTTAGTACTTGGATGGGAGACCGCCTGGGAATACCGGGTGCTGTAGGCTTCCTTTTTGGCCCTGGCCAGGGAGCCTAGGCGGGGCAGGCTCCCTCATTTTGCAGGCCTGGCGTCTGGAGGCTTGCGGAGGGGCAGCTGCCGAGTGTCGCAGAGAGCACTTGTGCCTGGGCGGGGGGAGTGGGCGAGGGGTGTTGCCCGTGAGGGTGTTGCTCAGGTGAGGGGTGTTGAGGGCACTGTCTTTTTGCCATGTTGTTTTGTTGTGTGGTGGGGGCAGGAGGGCGGTGAGGGGGATGTTTGGGTGTGGGTTGTTGGTGTTGGTGAGTATGGTTGTGGCCGAGGTGGCGTATGTGGAGGTGTGTGTTGGTGTGTGCGCGTCGGGTGGTGCGTGAGTCGGTGCGTGTGGTGTGCGAGGGCGTTGAGGGTGTGAGTGTGGGCGGTTGTCGCGTGTGAGAGGCGTTTGTCCGTGGTGTGCGTGCGTCGTGAGGGGCGCGTGGTTGTGCGTGCGTGTCGGGGTGTGGGTGGCAGAGGGTGTTGTTGGGAGAGGTGGTGCGTGGCGCGGGTGGCTCGAGAGGGCTGCTGTCGGGTGCCGCAGTGCCTACGGCCATACCACCCTGAGAACGCCCGATCTCGTCTGATCTCGGAAGCTAAGCAGGGTCGGGCCCGGTTAGTACTTGGATGGGAGACCGCCTGGGAATACCGGGTGCTGTAGGCTTCCTTTTTGGCCCTGGCCAGGGAGCCTAGGCGGGGCAGGCTCCCTCATTTTGCAGGCCTGGCGTCTGGAGGCTTGCGGAGGGGCAGCTGCCGAGTGTCGCAGAGAGCACTTGTGCCTGGGCGGGGGGAGTGGGCGAGGGGTGTTGCCCGTGAGGGTGTTGCTCAGGTGAGGGGTGTTGAGGGCACTGTCTTTTTGCCTTGTTGTTTTGTTGTGTGATGGGGCCAGGAAGGTGGTGAGGGGGGTGTTTGGGTGTGGGTTGTTGGTGTTAGTAGTTGTGGTGGTGGTTGCATATGTGGAGGTGTTGTGTGTTTGCACGTCGGGTGGTGCGTGAGTCGGTGCGTGTGGTGTGCGAGGGCGTTGAGGGTGTGAGTGTGGGCGGTTGTCGCGTGTGAGAGGCGTTTGTCCGTGGTGTGCGTGCGTCGTGAGGGGCGCGTGGTTGTGCGTGCGTGTCGGGGTGTGGGTGGCAGAGGGTGTTGTTGGGAGAGGTGGTGCGTGGCGCGGGTGGCTCGAGAGGGCTGCTGTCGGGTGCCGCAGTGCCTACGGCCATACCACCCTGAGAACGCCCGATCTCGTCTGATCTCGGAAGCTAAGCAGGTGTTTGTGTATGGTGGCTCTTATCTTCTGTTTTTGTTATTTGTTAGTTTGGTTTCCTAAGTACTCTTTTGATCGACCGTGTGATTTGTGTGGTGAGATCAATGTCTCTGTATGCTCAGTTTCCCTAGCCTGTCACTTTTGATTTCTTATTTATTTGAGTTTCCTTTTCTTTATTTATTATATTAGTATTATGTTGTTTGTTGTGTTTCTCTCTGCTCCTTCATTTCCTCGGATAGTTTTACTTAGCAGCCGAAGCTTTGTTTTTCTAATTCCTCTTCTGGTTGATACTTTCCAGGGAGCTTCTTGTTGTGCTGATGTTACATTTTTTCCCTTGTTCCTGGCTGCTTGTGTAGTTGTTGTTGACCTCACTTTCCCGAAGCCCATTTCGTTATGGCTAGTGATTTGGACCTTGTCCGCGATGGTTGCTCTATGTGAATAGTCCCTGGCTATCTGCCAGGGGCCGTGCCAAGCTCTGGAACGCCCACTGCAGGATTCCATCCCAGGCGCCCTGCAGGAAAGCTTTGCTTTGTTCGTCATTTTCCCTCCCACATCCTGCCCTGCTGGCCTTTCTCGGCTCAGCCTTTCCCATAGCCTGATGTCACCCTGTGGGTCACATCTGAGCCATGGTGCCTGTGGACAGACTCTGGCTGCTGGTTTTCCCCTCCCCCAGGTGCTGTACCTCACCCAGGAGCACGTCAAGCTCATCCCTGCTCATCATGGGATCCTTGCCGGGGCATACATCCTCTGCCTGTGAGAGGAGATATGTCCTGCTGTCCTTCCTGCCTGCTCTCTCTCTGCACCCCATTGGGTCAAGGCTGGTTAGCTGGGTTGGTTCTACCTCTCACCTGGTTCAGCTTTAGTTCATAGCCCTTGTTGCATTGCTTCACCACCTCATCTTCAGCTAGTCGACCTGTTTCTCACCCAGCCCAAGGCATTGCTTTTCAGTCTCATCATGGCTTTCACACCTACCATTGCCACCTCACCCACACCCCTTTCCCCTCCTGGAGCTAGGTGTCAGTCATACTGACCTTTGCTGCCTGTAGCAGAGGGTCGCTGGCTGTTGTCGTTTTCTCCAGGCTGCCTGTGTCTAGGGTGCATGTGGAGGCTGGGCAGAGCAGTAGGTCCCTAGAACCAACCAAGTGCTGCAGACTGTCAGGGCAGAGTCTTCCATGGGAGGATGGAAGGCCAGGATGGCAAGGCTGGTGTGAGGCTCACCTTGAATCTCCACTAGGTATAGGGTGTTGTTGGGGTGTGGGGATCTGGGTGAAGCAGCAGCCACAAACATTCCCATGACCTTCATCCCTCCCAGTGCTACATGCCATCTGCCCCAGAATCTCTGAGGGTCTCTCTTCAGCTGTGTCCACCTCCTGCCGACGTCCAGGCTCTGTCCCGCTCTCCACACAGTAGCCACACCACCATGTACCGCTGCACAGCCAGAGCAGGGTGGTGAGGGACAGTAGTGGGGCACAGAGGTCCCTGTGGCACCCCAGGTCTCACCTGGGAACACGGGGCAATGGGGGCACCAGGCAGGCAAGATGAAAGGCCCTGGGGCAGCCGTCACAGCAGATGAGCTCACCGCCGTCACTGCACACTGCACACTCATCCTCATTCTCCTGTCCCTGGGGAGCAAGCTTGGGGTGAGCACCACCCTGTCTTTGAGTAGCACCAACAAAGAGCCTGCACTTGTGGCATGCAAAGCTCATGCTGACAGGGCACTCCATTTCCTGACAGCCTCTTGCCTTCTACCCCCATATCATCCACACCAGCTCCCTTTAGGGTGAAGATTGCCTATTCCTGGGGTATTGTAGCGTAGTGATTCCTGTCAGCTGAGTGATGAGTTGCCTGTGTTCAATCTGGCCAAATGGATGTGGCAGAGACACTCTGGCAGCCCCCAGCTCACCAGGTGCCTCTTGGTATGCTAAGATGCTTGGGTTTACCTGGTGGGGTACAAGGTCCTGGCTGTGCGTGGTGGGCACCAGTAACTGTCTCTGGGTGTGCCCTCGGTGCTCTCCACTCTGTGGGCAAGACAGGAGAGGACTCTGGGGGAGCTGATGGAATGGCTGATGCTGGGGGACACCCCCAGGCCATGGCTGTGCTGCCAGGCAGTGACAACTCCCTGCCACAGCCTCCATGGGCTGCAGAAGATGGGGTGAAAGCAAGTGCTGGGGGGGGTGTCTGTACACTTTGGGATGCCTTAGGCTGGCTTGGGGGCTTCAGGCTGCGACTTCTGCTCCTAGCCTCTGGCTCCTCACAGGTGGTTGGGGCATGTGGTTCATCCTTGTCTTTGCTGTCTGTCTTCGAGCTGCCTGCAAGAGAGGCCATGACAGGTCTTAGTGAGGCCTTCTCTCTACCCACCCACCAGCCTAGGAAGCTTCCCTGAGGGGCAGCTTCTGAATTTGAGGACAAAACTGCATATGAGGCCACGTGGGCTGCGCTGCACCTACCTGGCTCCAGCACATGTTTGATGAGGATGCCCTCGATGGCCCCATGGGTGATAGGCCCCTCACTGCCTGCCACAGCCATTGCTTTCTGCACTGAGGTGGCCACTGCCTTCAGGGCTGCAGACAAGGAGGCAGCTCAGCTAGGTAGGCAAATCCTCCTGCCCTCGGCTAAAGGCAGACAAGGTCTCCCACAGGCAGATGCTGCCCCAGAGGTTTCAGGACTGACCACTGGTGCGAGGGGCATCTGTGGCCTCCGGCTTCTTCACAGTCTTTGCTTTTGCCAGGGGCCCTGTGGGGTGTAAGAGTGGACATCAGGGGACACAGCACCCTGCTGCACCTTGAGGAACCCTGCAGCACCTCACCCCATCTCCATACTGCTGCAGGTCTCTGTACGAGGGCTGATGGCATGCCATGGGGAAGGCTGCACGGCTCGGTCCCCATCCTGCTCCTCAGGAGCTTTCCTCTTGCCTTGTGGTCTGTGTGAGGCTGGTGCCATGGGGCTGGGGGAAAGGTGCCTGCTGCGGCGCTGCCGTCCCAGTTCCACCTCTGCAAAGGGGATAGGGAGAGGAATAGGCACAGCTGGCCCCAGGCAGCACCCCTGTCTGCCAGCAGCCCTGAAGGTGCTGCTCTCTCTCTCTGTCCCGTTCCTACCTCTAGGGAAGGCACCCCGGAGGGGCCGGAGACGCGTGTATCGCTCCAGGTTGTAGTCCTTGAAGAGGACAGCCCAGAAGTCACGAACAGCAGCAGCATCACGGCCCAGCAGCCAGGTGAGCAGTGCATGGAAAGCGCGGTGGGAGCCCTCCCGCTCTGCCCGGCTCAGTGTCTCCTGCTGGTGCCACCGTGGTCTTAAGTACATGACCTGGCCCTAGTCCCTGTGGTTTGGACATTGTCTCCTACCTCTTAGCCTCACCTTGAAGATGTGCTCTGGGACTACATCATGATCAACCAGGCCATGCAGCAGCGGGAAGACATCATCCACCGCCATGGCGATCTCGGTGCGGTGCAGCTTCAGCAGGTGACGCAGATCCCCCTCGCCCCTCAGCCCAGACATGCTGCAGGAACGCTGCTCAAGCAACACGACCTGCTGCTTTAATACGTTCCTGACAGTGGGAACCTGGTCAGGATTCGGCAGTCCCACTCATTTAGGTGTAACCTGAGAGCATCTCTCCCACCACAGACTGTCGTGGTGACGACTGGGCTTTTCCCCATGGCACCACTGCATCCCCAGCCCAAGGCAACATGACAATACCTCCTGCTGCTGCTAGTTAGCAACATTGAATCTCATGGTGACCACCCCAGCATGGATGGGAAAGGGTCAGTCAGGGTGTTGGCACAGTGGTGCCCACCTCTCATAGAATCATAGAACGGTCTGGGTTGGAAAGGACCTCCAAAGGTCATCTAGCCCAACCCCCTCTGCAGTAAGCAGGGGCATCCTCAACTAGATCAGGTCATCCTTGTGGTCAGCCAGGCCTCACCTCAAAATTTCCGGGCTTTCCGTAACACCTGCTGCTCTCATCTAGAAACTCAGCCACAGGAACATGTGGTGAGTAACTCCCTGATATTTGGGAAAAAGGGAATATTCCCCAGCTCTGTTTAGAACTCAGGCCAGGAAAATGGGCACTAAAGTGATTTCACTGGACGTACGTAGCTGTGAAAAATCTGGGAGCTAAGGGAAACTGGCTCCTTGGAAGCATCTGTCGTAGATGAGTCTGGGGAGGTCTGGCTGCTCCGCATCAGGTGGCTGAGTAAGGGACAACTCCAAAGCTCCTATCCCTGTTCCCACATTGTTGGGATTTCCCTGTGATTAATTTCCAGCTTCTCTCCCTCTGGAGATGTGTTCCTGTTGCCCAGAATGCTCAGCCTGGGATGCTGTGGCCTGACACAAACATCCTTACACTGTTGGGCAGTACCTTGTGTCCGCCCTATGGCACAACCCAGCCCGAGCAGGACTGGAGATGAGCACAAGAGGGGATGCTCTGCAGCATAGCAATACAGGTAGGAACATTCAGTAGCAAGTCCTAAAAGACTAGCAAGGTATCTGCTGGCTTCAGTGCCATTCCAGGAGGAAGCAGCTGCTCTTTAGAAACTTGGGCAGAACATCCTCTGCAAGAAGATACCCTGTCTGGTTACCATCTCTTTTCACTATTCAGGGGGGATTTTTCACGTGGAAGCACCAGGAGCCACATGACAGGGGTCAGGTCAGACACCACTCTGGGTTCCTCTGCCCCACAGCAGGATTTCAGTGCTACAATTTGTTAGAATCACTCTGCCACCTCCCTGGTGTGCATGGTGTCACCTCCAGGACAAGGCTCCAGCACTTGCCATACCTATCGACCTGTGACTACAGGAACTCCTTTGCAGGCCCACTATAGCCATGTGCCCCCAGCACAGCACTCAGACTTGTCTTAAAATTTCAGGTCTGTGAAGGTTCTTGTGCTCTGAATCATGGACAGTTTGATTTCTACATCCAGACTGCTCAATAGTGCACTTGTTTGCATTTTGGGCTGGTTTCTCAAGTTTCTTTTTCCCCTTTCTGAGATGCTAAGCAGGAAGGAGAGCAGCAGCTGCCATGTGAAGATGCATGTACATCCAGGGAGATCAAATGGGTTATTTCTGCATGACCTCACTTAGATCAGGCCTTGGCAGCTGCAAGGCAGACTTTTAAGGGCTGTGAAAAGTCAGTTGTCATTTGAAGAGGGGTGCAAAAGTCTCCTTAGAGCTTGCACAGGTCCTGCCTGAGTGTGAGTGCCCAAAGTGGGGTGCAAAGCAGCCAGGCCATATTGGAGTTTTGGTTTGTCTTCTCTTTTCTATTACTCCCCTTGCAGAAATCAGAGGAAAAGGTTCAAAGTAGGAGAGCTCAGTTTGAACTCAAAACTAACCACAAAGGCTGAAGCTGTTTCTCCACAAATGCCTAGTTAAATCAGGAATTTGCTGTCCACCAAAAACACTTGCCCCTGGGATACATCTTGATTCCTTCCTCCTGCAAAAACATTCTGAAACAAATATGCTCTTCAGCATTTCTTCCTTTCTCCTTTCCCTTCCCTGCCAAGGTCCCATGGTGCAAACCACCACCTTGCACATCTCTTGGACAGCACCTGCTTTGCGCTCCTCTCGTACAACATCCCTCAGTCAGAAGTGGGAAGCCCACCTGTGAGGAACAACTTGTCTCTAACACCCATCTCCCCAAGTCTGAAGGACACAAAAGCCCCAAATGAAATGCTGCCACCATGCACAGAGGTCTCATCCCTTTCCCCTCACCTGTGGCTGCTTCAGGCTCCAGAACTTTGGTTAAAAAAAGGGTGCCAGGCAGGGTCCCAGTCCTAGACTCCCATTTCTTGTAGCTGCCCTACTGCTGCCCTGCAGTGTTTGGATGAGAGCAGGTCCACCAGCACACTTGGAGCACAGAAATTTATTTTAGCTTGTTTCCTCTTTTCCTCCCCCTCTAGAAAGAAGGATCAAAAGCCCAGAGGTCAGTTATATTAATTTATTGGGACACACCAAAAAAGGAAAGTCAACAACTGTTAATGTACAAAAGTACAGAATCCTGGGACAAGATTTACCGTCCTAATTAAAAAGGCACCATGGTCCCAAAGAAGAGTAATCAGAGACATTGTTTAGAAATTTTCCCCTGTTGCAGCAGAAACAGAGCCAGGCTTTGGCTCTGTCCACAGTCAAACCCAGTTAGAAATAACAAATATGATTTAAATGCGATAAACATTGCTCAGCCTGTACAAGATGTAACGAAAAGAATCACAGCCTGGAAGAAGGTTGGGTTTTTTCTTCCCTCTTTACTTTTATTCATTCAGCAAAAGTGACAATGCACTAATTCTGTAACTGAGGAAGACAGCAGACTCTTAACGTCTTCATCTCTGTAAGACAAGTCATTTAAACCAGAACTAGTAGGCTGTGTGTGGGGCTTCTGAATGAAATGCGATTCCCTGTGTATACAGGAAGTCAGATTCGACAACCTTAAATTCCCTGAATCCTTGAAAAACATAAAGTACTAAACAGCTGTGTTCCATAGTCGAGTCAACCCTGGTAGCTCTGCTTTACACACGAGCACCTGTTCTGTCAGCTCTATCTGTAATACAAAGGGGGGGTTACAGCAGTTATTTAAAACAAAAAAGATCTACCTCGGCAAGGGCCGAGCTTGGCTATTTTCCCTGCTGAAACAGAGCTGCTGGTGTGAAAGCCCAGGGAGAGGCTCAAGTCCAGCACCTCAGGGCTGGAAGGCAAATAGTTTAAATGTGACATAATTTGCACAGGGAAGTCAGTGAAGCATGTCAGACATAGGAGGAGAGAGAGGGCTGCAAACTCTCAAGCAGCAGAGGCTGAAGGGTGTTGCAGAAGGCAGGCACGTGCTATTAAACCTGTAACGCTACAAGTGACGCGGAGTACACAGAGTTCACTACATATTTTGGAGCAACTTACCATGAGGAACATCTCAGAGACACAGAGTAAGGATCCCAGCAATTACTACCAAGCAAGGTCACTGGGAAGCTGATGCATCGCTTGGAGCCGGACGGATCCATCCGCAGGTGGAGGGACGGAGCATGGGTACTCCGGTGCCTGCCTGGGCAGCAGGGCCGAGGCGGCCTCTGCCTCTGCCTCTGGCACTCGCTGTCTCTGCTGCGTCCCAGTTGGGCCAGCAGTGAACCTGCGTTTCATTCCTCCTTTGGCATAGGACTTCAAAGCAGTCCAGGAACTTATTTATCAAAAGTAAAGGAACTGTCAAAATTATTTGTACATGCATTTATTGTTAAAGGGAGCGAAAGCCAAAGAATGAAACAGCGTGAAGTTAATGTCAGTAATATGATGTCCAAGGCAGAGAGGAAAGAAATGGGGAAAAGCTGAGATACTGGAGTGGGGAAACCAACGTTCACACTGAAAGGTAAATTTGAAAATGAGGCAAGTTTGCGTTTTTACTATCAGAGAACTTCTGTGGACAAATAGAGACTTGTGTTTTTTTCATTCTTAGTGTGGTCTGGCAAGGTTTGGGAATCTCACCAGAGATCTCTGCACTGGGTTTCGCTGAAAGTTCAAGTCTCTCGTCTTTAGAAACCAGTAAAGCAACTCTAACTTAATTCAGCAGATACTCTTATACTGCGGGTACCTAAAATCACAGACACATCACTGCTCAGGATATATGTGGGCAAGAGGGTTACGCTTTGCTCAAACTCTGGTGGAAAACAATTGCTTGCACTCTGCTGGCCTTTATGGACGTGGGGTGGAAAAGCCTTTTACTGTAAATGCCACAGCTACCCACGCCTGGGAAGGCTTCTTTCTTTCCTAAATCCTAGGAAGGCAGGATAAGAGTTTATAAAATTCTTCTCATCTTAAAACTAAATAAGGAAATCTGCATCCTTCCCCCCTGCCTTGCCCCATCTGGACAAATAAAACATAACTACTTCATTTGGGATTCACACCTCAGATGCTAGATGAGGGACTTCAGGTTAAAACTTATCCAATTGTGAGGTTTATCCAGGTCAAGGAAACATTGTTAAAATAGAATCTATAATAAAACATTCAGAATCACCAATGCTTTTACAGCCAAAGCAGTCAAAAGGCTCCTGGTCTCTCCCTCCTCTCCTGAAGCAAAAGAGCAATCCCTTCACAAAACCCCAAGGTGCCTCTCAAAGATCAGGTAATATTAGCTGAAAACCAGCTTCCTTCAGTGCAGAAATGTCAAATTCATCTCTAAGGGGCTAAGCACCTTTTGCTCCCACTTAAATTAGCAGAAATTAGGGCTTTTCAGCACATGGAACTTTCTATTAGCAACAAGTCCAAGTTATTTCCCTGCAGTAAATCTGAGTCCTGTTTCAAACTGTCAGGCCACCCCTGGCTCAGAAGTGGTGAGAGACTTCCAAAAACCCACAGATGTGGACAGGACCTTGGAAGAAGAGGCTTATATGCCTTACACCATCTACTAGGTTTGCACATTAGCATCATTATCCGCTGATTCCTTATCCTCATCTTTTCAAATTGTCATGTGTTTTTGTCCTTTCTGCTGTTCTCATCCCAGTGCTCTTCCCCAGAGGCAGGAAGTTCCTGAGCTCTGGCAATCATTTCCAATTGAGGGTGCAATTTCAAACTTGCCTAACGTGTGCACTGCCACCTCATACTCCAGCAGCCCTGCCTGCAGACCATGGCATGCGCTAGCAGTTTTGGACCTTCTCCACAGTCTCGTAGAACCCAGGTCTAACTCTCCTGATGCTCATCCGTATATGCTGGCATTCCAGGGGCATGGGGGTGTTCGCAGGACTCGTGGTGCACCGGCGCTTCCTTCTGCCCCGCAGAGAGAAGGCTGGAGCCCCTCCATTCTCCTCTTCCACGGGGTAGGATTCATCCACACTTGTGCCTTCATCTGATTGCTCATCACTTTTGTATTTTGCTTCCTTGGCTTTGTTTCCCTCCCTCTCTTCCTTGGCAAGTTTTCTGAAGTGCTCCAGATATTGTATCTTTTGTCTTCTTTCCATCATCTTCAGTTCTTGCTTGTCTGTGAAATCTTCATAGTACATTTTTCTTTCGCTCCTTTGATCTTCAAGAAATTTCCACTCGATGCTAGTCATTTTTATTCCACTGTATTCCTCCAGCTTATTTCTCATCTCCGTGTCTGTACAAAATACATCAAAGAGCTTCTCCGAACTCTCGTTGAATTTGTCTGCTCGCTCAGTAAAAGCATGGTTCTGTCTTTGCTTCCTGGTCTGATACAATCTGGTAAACTCCTCATACATTTTGAGGATAAGTTTCTTTATATTTTGTGTTGCAATGGTGTGCAAGTTGCAAACCAACCAGTGCTCTTGCAGGTGCTCAGCGAGCAACTGGGCTGCATCCTCTTTGGACCGCTGGGCTTGGCCAGCTCTTTTGGGCTGCAGTAAATACAGCATATTCTGAACCACATCCTTCTTGGTCGGCAGGACTCCCTGGGTGAAACCCGAAGACTCTACATACTCAACAGTCCCCAGAGTCTTCCGTGCTCTCACCTCAGTATCCAGTGATTCCATCACTGCTCGTTTATCTTGTAGTTATGACATAATCTGAAAGAAGAAGGGGGCGAGGGGGAAGAAAAAAGAAACAGTATGTCAAAGGAGGCTTTTTTTTTTCCTGCAGCAAAAATAAACAGATGAGAAAATGTACTCAGACCAATAAGATCTGTGGTTTTATGGTGTACTTCGCTGCTGTTGGGTGGCTCCTGTTTTAGCCCAGCCCATTTAAATATCTGCATGTTGAGACCATCTTGCTCCTCTGGGCGGTTTTTAAAACCTAAAACGATGTGTTTGTTCATGTAAACTAGTTTTCAATTGGTTTTGGACTTCACGTTATAAATTACAGTAAATCAAGACCGCCTAGGGCGCCAGAGTTCAGCAACGGCACGCCAACGCCAGCAGCCTCAGCACCGGCAGCGAGGCAACGCGGCACGACTTGTGCGCCGATACGGGGCTGCCGAAAACGGGCAAGCTCCTGCCCTCCGCAGCGCCTCTCGCCTTGCCCCCTCTTCGGGAACAGCCCCCAAACACCAGCTCGCCCTTCACTGTCCTCCACCTCTCCCTGCCCTCTGCCTGCGACACCGCCCGCAGTACCAAGGCCTCGACTGAGGATTACTCATCGCAGTCCGCCGCAGCCCTGCCTAGGCCCAGCCTGCCCCGCAGCATGACTGGCGCTTTTCCCAGCGCGGGGGCCGAAATAAGCGCCACCGCGGTCCGCAGCCCTTCGGCTGCCCCTCGGCCCCTCCACCCAGCGCCGCTCCGGTCGCGGCGGGTCAGGAAAGCCACGAGGCTGGCGGCCGCCTCGGACACGGGGCCCGCCGCGGGCTCGGCAAGCTAACGGGCCTCGGCCGCCCCAGACCCACTCCCCTCAGGCTGGCGTCTCCCAGAGGTGGGGGTCAACAGGACCACCACAGAAGAAGCGGGGACGGGGCCGTCTCCTCTCCGCGGCCCCGGGTCCCCGCAGCGCTGAGTCACAGCACGGAGCTGGCGAGGCCCCGGGTGCCGCCCGTCCGCCCGCCCCGCCTGAGGCCTCCTGTGCGCCCCGGGCCCCGGGCGGGGGTCGGCGGAGCCTGGCGCGCCCTGCCCCCGGCCCGAGCCGGGCCCCTCCCCTCCCCGGGGCTCACCGCCATCTTGGAGGGGGGTCTGCGGAGCCTGCGCAGGAAGGAGCGGGGGGAGCAGGCCGAGGGAGCTGCCGCCATCTTGGAGAGGGGCAGCGCGCGGCGCCTCCTTCCCGCCCGCGCCCGGAAAGGCCTCCCCCCGCCGCTCGCGCGCCGGAAGCGCGCCCCGCCTCGTGCCGGTCCCTTCCGCGCGGCGCCGGCCGCGAGATTGGCCGCGCGGGGCAGAGCGAGCGGCGCGAGAGAGCAAGCGCAAGGCACCGCCCCGGCCGCGGCACCGCCGCCGTGTCCTGCCGCGGCACCGCCGCCGTGTCCTGCCGCGGCACCGCCGCCGTGTCCTGCCGCGCCCCCTGGCGGCGGGGAGGAGGCGCACCCCGGCCCGCGGGCGCAGCTCTCAGGGCCACTGGAAGCGCCGGGGGCACCGGGGTGTGTGGGGTGTGCGTGCCCCGGGCCCGCCAGCGCCGCTCTCAGGGCCGGTGGGACCCCCCGCGGCACTGGGGTGCGGGGTGCGTGTGCCTCCCGCCAGTGGGCGGGCGGAGTGCGGGCCGGGAGGACGGGCGCCGGTTGGCCGCTGTGCAGGCGCCGGGGGGACGCTCGGTGGGCGGGAGGCGTCCTGGCGGAGCGGAACGCGAACCAGGGAGGCTCATTGGCGGATGCTGCCTTTGTGGGCGGAGGAGGGAGGGGGCTGATGGGTGACGGGGGAGGATGGAGGGAGCTCATTGGCAGGCGTACTAGCGGTGGGGCAAGCAGGAGGGAGCTCATTGGTCATGCCGTATGTGGGGCAGGCAGGAGGGTGCTGATTGGTGGTGGCAGGGCAGGGAGGAGGGAGGTGGGTGGTGGTACCGTGACGGTGGGGTCGGCATGGCAGCTGCCTGGCTCCTGCTGTAGGTTACCACACGTCTCTTGCCCTGTGGTGCCAGATCCGTGGTGGCAGCAGGAAAGTGACGGTGACAGCAACATTGGGCACTGGGATGGAGCTGACTGCAGCACGACGCAATGTGTCAGAGGGGTGAGGCCTCAAACCTACCCTGTACTGGTCCCCCCCTTGCCCCCTGTACCCGCTCACCACTTAACCCCTGCAGGAGAGTCTACTTGGACCACAATGCCACGACCCCTCTGGCCCCTGAGGTAGCCCAGGCCATTTGGGATGCCATGCACCATGCCTGGGGCAATCCCAGCAGCTCCCACCCCGCAGGTAGGGAACTGGGGGAGCTGCCACGTTGGCTCCGTGCCGTGGTTAGTCCAAACCCTGTGGCCGCAGGAGCCCATGACGAAGTTGCCGGCTCTCATCCTGCAGGCAGGAACGCAAAGGATCTCGTTGGTAGTGCCCGGGAGAGCCTGGCAAGGATGGTGGGAGGCCGGCCAGAGGACATCATCTTTACCTCAGGAGGCACAGAGGTGGGAGTGGCGCAGATCTCACTGCGGGGCAGTGACCCCCATTTCTGTGTGCCCCTGCCTGACGCCTCCTCTCAGGGTGGAGACGAAGGGCCCTGGACGGGTATTCCCCTCCCTGCTTTTCTTCAGGCAAACAACATGGTGATCCACACCGCCCGTAGGCACTTCTGTGACAGCCAGAGCAGACCAAGGGACAGCCAGGAGATGCCACACATCGTGACATCAAATGTGGAGCATGATTCTGTCCGGCTGCTGCTGGAGCAGCTGGTGAAGGAGAGCCTGGCAGGTGAGTGGCAGAGGGACTGCAGGGGCCAGGCTGAGAACATCTGGCTACAGACTGGAGTTCGCAAGGGGTGCTGTTCTCTTTGGGTGACTCTTGCAGAGGACAGAAACCTGCCTTTTGCTTTCTGCCAAAAATGAGCACCAGTTCTCTACATGGTGCTCCCATTCCCTCCAGCTGGCACTCAGCACTGACCACAGGAGTCACTGTGCTCTCTGACTGCGTGCCTGCTGCCAACACAGCTCTCCTGCTGGCTCTGCAGAGTGCAGGCAGCCCTGGGTGCTGTCAGGCTTTCCAGGAAACCTTCTTGCTTTGCAGAAGCCACCTTTGTACCAGTGTCTCCACAAAGTGGGCGGGCTGAAGTGGACGACGTCCTGGCTGCCATCCGGCCAACCACCTGCCTAGTTTCTGTCATGTTGGCCAATAACGAGACTGGGGTCATTATGGTGAGTGGTGGGTACATGCACAACAGGGTGGGGACACCCTCACATAAAGGTTCCTGGAGCACAGACCTTCTTCCATCTTGCCAGCCTGTCACAGAGCTGAGCCAGCGCATCCGCACCCTCAATGTGCAGAGGGTGGCAGAAGGGCTGCCCAGGATCCTGGTGCATACAGATGCAGCACAGATGATTGGCAAGGGGCGCGTGGATGTCCAGGAGCTGGGAGTAGACTACCTCACCATCGTGGGACACAAGGTATGGCCTTGTTCACTTGGCCCATGTGTTGTTCACCCACTACGACATCTCTTTTGAGATGCCAGGGAGACACTGGGTGCCTCCCACAACTTGATACCTCATCAGTGCCCAAAGTTTTCCCACTGAGTGGTGCTCTGAAAACAGTCTTCAGCTGGGTGACAAGGGTCATGCAAGTCAGGGGAGCCTGTCTGGAATAGGGAGCAAAAGGAGGCCAGAGGTGGGGAACAGCTTCACAGCAGCCTGTGCCTGTGAGACAAGAGGGTGGAGGTCAGCACTGGAGGGCACTCCGATTTGGGCAGTACAGGAAAGGGACATCTGGCAGTGTCCCCAGGGTCACTGCAGCTGTTTCTCCCCACAGTTCTATGGCCCGCGGATTGGTGCACTGTATGTGCGTGGCCCTGGCATCACAACCCCGCTGCACCCCATGCTCTTTGGAGGAGGACAGGAGAGGAATTTCCGGCCAGGGTAAGGTGGCTGGGTGGTGGCCTAAAGATCTGGGCCGTAGGCTAGTGCCTGAACCACACATGGATACTTAGTCTAAGTGGAGTGGGCAGCTTTGTCACCTGCCAGCCCTGGGGCAGGCAGCCCAGTACAGGGAGATGGATATGTGCTTGGAAATGGTGGGAGCCTGGTATGAAAGCTCTGCTGCAGGAGAAAGCACAGGGTGGAATCACCACCTTCCGAGCCACCCCAAAGAGGTGCCCGAGAGTCCCTGTCAGCAGTGAGCAGTCCTGTGGCAGGTAATGTCCATGCTTTGAGATGGAGTTTCTGGTCTGGAGAAATAACTCACTGCTCTCTCCTGCCTTCCAGCACTGAGAACACCCCGATGATTGCTGGCCTGGGCCAGGTGAGTCAATGATTGTCATGGGTGAGTGGTTCCTGGAGGTGCTGCCTGGTGGAGCCAGCACAGAGCCAGCTTCTTGTGCTTCCTGGTCACAAGTGACCTACTGGTGCTGCCAGTCAGTGGAGAAGCTTTGAAGCACTTGCTGCAGGCTGTGCAGCCCTGCTAGTGGACAGTCATACAGTCATGCAGCTCACCTGGCACAAGGCACTGAGAAGTTGTTGGGATACAGAGGGGACCTAGTGACTGCAGAGACTGTTCCCCGTCTCAATTCACATGCCGGGGGGGCCACGTGCAGAGAGAGGTGTTGGGGGGTTGCTGATGGAACCTGTCTGGGTTTTTCTTTCCTGAGGCTGCAGAGTTAGTGAGCAAGAACTGGGAGGCCTATGAGGCTCATATGCAGGGTATTCGTGATTACCTGGAGGCCAGGCTGGAGGTGAGCAGACCTGGTTCCTGTTTATCTCTCCTCTTGAGGTTTCGGTCTGCAGAGTGCAGGACCTGGAACCAGGCAGCATATGTCCCTCTGGCCCTGCTACCTTCTCATCAAGTGGGGCTGCTTGCGAATCCAGAGGTGCTCACAGCCCTCTGATTTCTCCAGGCATCCTTTGGGAAGCAGAGGATCCGCATCAACAGTCACTTTACAGGCTCCAAGCGACTCTGTAACACCTGCAATTTCTCCATCTTGGGCCCAAGCCTTCAAGGTAGCTCTTATCCCACCGCTGCCCATGGAGCCACAGCACTCTGTGGCGAGTGACTGGCAGGTGCTGGGCTGTGGCTTTGGGCAGGGAGACAAGACAGGCAGTGGCCTTCGAGAGTGCCCAGGCGCTGGGAGATCTGTGCTTGTGTGTGCTGCAGGGCGAAGGGTGCTGTCCCACTGCAGGGTGCTGCTTGCCAGCGTTGGGGCTGCCTGCCACTCTGAGGAAGGGGATCGGTAAGCAGCTGGCTTTGCCAGGCCCAGGGCATCCTCAGAGAAAAGTGGCTGGTAGGGAGGGAAATGAGACAGGGAAAGGAATTGTGGGTGGTGGCCATGGGCAGCATCCCCTGGAGCAAAGAGGGTGCAGACCTTTCCTGTGGGGCTGAAGGGCTGTGAGGGATGTTGTTGCAGGAGACACAACTGCAACACTTGACCATTTGGAAGGACTTTATTCCTCCTTGCTTTGGTGATGAACTTGGAAGTGCTCTTCTATGCCCGATGATGCCAGAAGAGATTCTGTGTCTGGCTTATCCACTCAAGCCCAGTTTAGGTTTCCAGTAGGCTCCTTCAGGGGCTTGTGGGGACAAGAAGTGATTTTGGCCGGGTCTAGAGCAATGTCCTGCAAAGCTGCCAGTTTATGGGGACAGGAGACAGACTCCTCCTTGGAGGAGAAGAGGCATATCCACCACAGGGCAACAAGCCTAGCAGAAGCAGGTGCATTTGGAATGTGATCAGGGTTGCCTGGGGTGCATTGACAGATAGGCACCCTCTTAGTGAAGTTTCTGACAATGCATGTGCTTCCTTGGCCTTCAAATTAAACCCACTCACCTCTCTATCTGTTCCAGGCCCTCCTCAATTCTGCTCAGCTGTGGGATCCCCTATGATGTAGCACAGAATGCCTTGAGGCTCAGCGTGGGGCGAGACACCACCCAGGCGGATGTGGACCTGGTTGTGCAGGACCTCAAGCAGGCTGTGGCACAGCTGGACCAGAATCAAGCTTCATAGACCACCAGGGCTTCTTTCCCAGCCATCACCCAGGTCCTTGGGATGGGTTTGGGTTCTGCTTGGCCCCTGGGCTTGAGCTGCCAGTGTCACTTTGGGCTTAGGTTTTGACAGGATTCATTTTGTGCCTGATCCCTAAGTTGAACTGCCCCATCCTGCAGTTTGTGATTATGGATTGGACACTGGGGAGGTGGTGGTTGGTGGTGATGTGAGGAGGAGGTGGCAGGATCATACATTTCAGCAGCTGCATGCTCTTAGTTCTGTTCAGCCATCTATCAGCTTGTGTTCCCAGGGATCCTGGTGGGGCTGGCACACAGCTCTGCAGCATGTGTGGCTCAAGTGCAGAAGGTAGCACAGGGGCTGGAGGCAACAGGGAGGAGGCTTTGCTGCTTTTGGGCTGGGGCAGCTCATCAAGAGCTTGCTGAGGGAGAACTTTCTAATTCCCATTGCATAGTGCCTGCGTTCTGGGAACCTTGGTGTCAGGTGCTCCCTGCTCAGCAGCACCTACCCAGATAACCAAGATGTGCGTGCCTGCATATTGGCATGATGGAGTCTCAGAGCTTGATTCTTTCCAGAGCATAACAGTGGAAGTCATAGGAGATGGAGCCTTTTGGCCTGCTTGTCTTTTCATAAAGGAAGCTCTCCCGCTGTCTTCTCCCTCAGAGGAGGAAAGACCATCTGTCCCAGAGGGAAACAAGGAGCTGATAGAAGCACAGATATTCCAGGCAGGGAGCTGCCCTGCCTGTGCCAGGGCCCTGAGCTGGATTGCGTTACCTGCTCTTCTTCTTTCTGTCCTTCCTATAGTGGCCAAAGCTGTTGCCAGCTCCATGTGCTCCTAAATGAAACAGAATTGTTGGGGCAGCCCTGTGTGCCAACACCTCAGGAAACATGTCATCCCTCTCTGGTGCAGGCACTCTTATCACTGATGGTGGAGGACACAAGTGTCTCATCAATCAGCAGTGTTGCTGGCTGGGCTGACTGGTGTTGGGGAACTTGTTGTTTCTGGCTATTCATAGGAATAAAAGTGATTGCTGCTGTGGCTTTTTCCTAAGTAAAATATATTTTCTCTGGGGAAAAAAAATGGTTTGGCTCATCTCAGTGATGTCTCTTCCCTCAGGAAATGCTTGTGTCCCAGAACAGAGGCACACGTTGCTGGACTTGGTCCTGGCTGGCATGGAGCCCATGGACACAGATTCTTAGGCACAGGCCTTTCTATTTACTAGCCATGTATTAGTGGGGCTAGGAAGAGCATTTGGAACCATAAAACACTGGGAGGGTTTATAAGTCTCAGTAAGTTTAGGTAGGACCAAAGCACTCTGCCATCAGGTCTCTGGGTTCTTGCCAGGCTGTTCAGTGTTACTGCCCCAATCTCAAGTGCAACTTTCTTCCTTTTCCCCCTCCCTTTCCTCCCTTGCATAACAGCTGAAAACTCCTTTAGAAAAAAGTGGTTCCATAGTGCCCTGCTTCAGAAGTAATCTTTCATCTTTCCTTACAGTCCTTGAGGAAGCTTTCTTTCCCAGCTGTGGCAAAACTGGAGATGCATTTTTTGTAGCAGTCTCTCCCCCATAGGAAATCTGGGTTCCTTGCATTGATTCAGGCAGAAATGTAACCACGAAGCACCAAATGCTTTACTTAGGCTTTATGCACACAGCAAATGCAAGTTTTCAGCACAGAAATACCAGCATCACTTCCTGGAGAATATTACAGCCAAAGCACGAGAAGTGTTACAGGGGATATGAATACTCAGTTGAACATTTTAATGGTTTTACTCTTCATTTTCCTGCTACTACACTGCACAGGAGTGAGAGTCACTGGTGAATCCCTCTGTCTCTGTATGGCCTTTTCCAGGGAAGCTGAGGAAGAACACATGACTTGGCCCGCACTTCTGTGGGCCAGCATGTGCCTCCTGCTCACACACCCTACGTGCAGAGATAAACAGCCTTTCTTTTCTCATGTGACAGAACATCTGCTTGTATGCACTACAATGAATTCGCTGTCGTGGAGGTCTGGCAATACCCAACATTGCTGCATCAGCTGTGAACCTGAACAGGAGAGAGGACCTGACCGCTATGCTAGAACACCACAGAGCTGGAATACTTCAATTTCACATAGTCACATAGCCTGAAGCGGATGGCAAAACTGAACTCACTTAATGGAAGAATCCACAATCTCCTGATAATCTTGTCCTAAATTCTTCCAGGACAGTTTATAACAGGCAAGGAAAAAAACACTGACCAAAATAACCACTCCCCCAACAAGATCATAAGGACCGGGGAAGATCCGCAACACAAGGAGCTGCAGCACCATGGCAATGACTATCTCCAGGTGCTGTACAGTGCTGACCAAAGCGGGGTGGAACTTGCTCAGGCCATAGTAGACCCCCAAGAAGGCTGCTGTGGAGCACAGGCAGATGGCAAGGAGATAGCTCCAGGTTTCTCCATCCAGCGGGACAATTGGCTCTTGAAGCAAGAACATAGTGGATGCTCCCCACACTGTTCCCGTCCAACTAAAGGTGAATAGTGCTGTCCACATGCTGATGTTATCTTTGATTGATCTATAGACTATCATGGAAAGAGCAGTGGTCAAACCTGCCATAACAGTCATGGTATAGCCAAAAGCTTCCTTCCAGGTGTTCAGCAAAGAATTTTCCTCCTTAACAATGTTAGGGATCAAGACCAGACAAACGCCAAACACACTGCCAACTACAGTAATTATGTCTATGTAAGCCATTCCTTCATCTATGAGCAAAAAGGCCAAAATGGCACTGAATACTGTAGTGGTAGCCCTCCACATAATGGTCCCATTGCTGGGGGGCACTATAGCGAAGGAGGTGTAAGCACAGGTAATAGAGATAACATTGCAGACCCCATAGAAGAGGAGGCGGAGTCTGTAGCCCTTGGGGCCAAAGGGAGGCTCATGGTGGTAACACACAACAGTAATGGACAGCACCTGTAGGACTGAACGGATAAAAAGCAACTCTAGGGACGGCACTTTGGAACGATCGGAAACTAATCTTGTAATCAGAGCCACACATCCGTGAGCCACAGCAGATCCAAAGAGGACTACCCATGTTTTCCTTGACTGCAGGGTATTTCCTTCAGCAAAATGCTGGGATTGCCTCATCTCGTTGGGTTTGGGCAGTTCTGCTGGCTGAAGCTTGGTGCCTACTGTACCAAAAAAGGTCCTTTCTCTCTTTTTCCCATCACTCAGTAGTCTTTTCTTAGGATTATCATCTATAAATACTCCAGCATCTTCGTTAGCATCCTGATACCCCTCTTCTCCTGGCTGGGGATAATGAGAAGTGTATTTCACTGTCACTGTGTTGGGATGAATTTTCACTCGCTTTTTGATGGAATATTTCTGGAAAGATGTATCCATTTCCTCAGACAAATGTCCTGCTCTTAACAAAACAAAAACAAATGGGGAAGCACTCTCATTTTTGTTTGATGAATACCAAGAGAATCTTCAGGATTTCCACGTCTTTAGTGTTTACAAGATACTTTTTTCAACCACCTCCCAGTATTAGTAGATCATACTTGGTTTTGCTTTACAAGTTAACTTTGATAGGCATTTGGATCTCCTCAAGAGCCAGCCACAGAACCTCATTTAGTCACTAGTTTTTGCAAATGACATATATTGCCTTTGTGTATAGAATGGATAATGCATTCTAGTCTTAGTCCAGTGAGATGGACTCTTGCTAAGATTTTTGGGCAGTAAATACCCTACCATTGTGAATTATTCTTATTGCTAATTGCTCATTAACATTACAAGATTACAGAAGAAATTTGGCTGGAGGAGACAGTTGCCTTGTTTCTAGAATCATAGAATGGTTTAGGTTGGAAGAGACCTCAAAGCTCAGCCAGTTCCAACTGCCCTGCCATAGGCAGGGACACCTCCTACTAGAACAGGTTGCTCAAGGCCTCATCCAACCTGACCTTAAACACCTCCAGGGAGGTTGTGGATGACAGAAGCACAGAATGTGATCTTAGATCACTTCTGTCATCCACAGCCTCCCTGGGTAACCTGTTCTAGTGTCTCACCACCCTCACTGCAAAGAACCCTTTCCTAACATCTAGTTTGAATCTCCCCACTGCAAGTTCAAACCCATTACTCCTCATCCTGTCATTACAAGACCTTGTCAATAGTCCCTCCCCAGCCTTCCTGTAGGACCCCTTCAGATACTGGAAGGCCACTATAAGGTCTCCTGGAAGCCTTCTCTTCTCCAGGCTGAAGAGCCCCAGCTCTTGTAGCCTGTCCTCATAGCAGAGGTGCTCCAACCCTCTGATGATCTGACATCAACACGAGGAGATGGGGAGTACCCCTGAGTGAGTCAGCAGAGTTACCTTATGAATAAACACCACATTTTTGAGCAATGCTCTGGCCCAAAGTTACAGCATTGGGCCAGTTTAATTCAGGCATGAGGATGTCACTGAGATTAGTTTGTTTCTGCAGCACCCTGCACCATTTGTACCAAAAACCCTTCCAAAGGGAGTGGCAGCAGGAGAAATGTGACTTTCCCTGCCTTCTCTTCACCCCAGCAAATAAACACATGCAGACCTTACCTGTGACTGAGATATTTAATCACAAGCCAGAAGAGGAAAGCACCTCTTAGTCATCTACATCTTAGTCCAGGTGCCTAAACAGAAAGAGTAGATGCTGTCAAATAGGAAGTTACAATCACCTCAGTACAGAAATTAATACCCAAAGAAGGCATGAAACACTGTGCTGTTTTTTCAAAGCTGAGAAATGGAGAAGCAGCAGCATACCTTGGAGGCCATGCTCCTGGGATCCAGCAGCGCTGGTGTATTATTATCATCCTGGTGAACTTGCTTTGCTTAGAACGTTGACAAATAGATACTTAAGGGATAACAATGGGACACCAAGCTTAAAAGGAGGAAGATGTGAAAGGAAGATGCAACACAAAGATTGCTAAAATCGTCTAATTACAGTGTGAATATCCCACCCCGATGGTGGGACTTGATGATCTTGGAGGTCTTTTCCAGCCATAAAGATTCTATGACCCCAGGGACAGATTCAAGGTATTGTCTAGGGGAAAAGTGCTAACAAAACTTCTGGATTTCACAACCAAAGGTGTGGAGTGGGAGGTGGTATCACACCTGGGTAAGCCCCAGGTAGTCCCAAAAGATATCTAGATAAGGGAATGGCCGAGTTCTGCCTTATTTTATCATAATTTCATATATGAGACCAGGCTTATGTCTCACAAGGTGTGCTAGCTTCTTGGCATTAGTCTGCTTGCACACAATACAAACTTAATAATAAACTTGTTATCTGTGTGTGTGGATTGGACTTTGCACATTTGATAAAGAATCCATTCCTGGGACATTTCAGCAGGGGGTTGGACTAGAGGATCTCCAGAGGTCACTTCCAAGCCCTACCATTCTGTGATTCTGAAAAAAAAAAACCCAAACCCAAACCAAATAACCCCACCAGTAAGCAAAACAGCAACAACAAAACGTTAAATGGAAAGTGGTGTGATCAAAACCATTCTTTAGCCACCTCTCAGAACTAATGATGGGACTAAGCCAAAGACCAAGTGGTGGGTTTGTGAGGCTAAGGTTCCTACAGCTTAGTAACAAGAACATTCACGATCCTGTGCCTGCTCTCCTGCCTCACCAACACTTTGGAGGAGAGGATGTCTAGGAAGGTGCATCCTCCCAGTCCAGTCACCCATCCCCAGGAGCTCAGGCAGCAGCAGTTTGGCCTCCGTGGTGTCGGTGGGGTACAGACAACCCTGAAGTCCTTGCCCACAGGGAGTGCCGACACACCAGAGCAGAAGGGTCAGGAAGGTGCAAGACCACAGTCAAGTGGACAATGGGGATGAACAGGGAGATTGCAGATCAAAAGGCAGTGTAAAAGTGGATGCAACAGCTCTGCAGAGAAACAATGTAAAAATAAGGTGGCCAGGTTCAGAAACCTTTGCATGTTCTCCATCCATGATCTGTGAAAGCCAAGCACTGCCTGTGTCTTCTGGCAAAAACAATTCACATTCTTTTTCCTGGAGGGCTGTTTAGTGAACCACCAGCTATACCCAAGCCATGCTGTAGGCTCCTTCTTGCAGGCACAGTGAATCCCTAGTGGGGATCGTGATGAACAGCAGTGGGGCAAGGCACCAAGTCTCAGCTCTGAAGGAAGGCAGCAGCACTAGTTTGTACCTGCACCAGTAGGTGAGCTATGCGTGGGGACCACATCACTTTTGCTTTGGCAGGTGATACTCCTAGCCCTAGGACACCTCACTGAAGCAGAGGTCAGTAGGTGTTAGAAGAGAAGGTCTGCAGGGGAGAAATACTCCTGCCCACCCACATTCCTGTTGCCAGCTCATTTTCAGCAAGCTCGGCTGAAGAATCAAAGGATATGCAGTACACCAGTCAAGTGCCCAGTGCTCCAGAGTGCCCAGCAGAGTACTCCACTGCACGAAACCAGAGAGGAACCAGCTGAAACGCCGAGGTGAGTGATAGAGGGCAAGGGCTAGTATCAGCTGTGCTAGTGGCAGTTCAAGTAACCCATCTAAAATCTACCCCAGAAACCTGACTTGCCACTTGCCCTTTTTCTTCAGGGAAGTTGCTAATCTGGGATTCTTTTAATATGCAAATGTAAAATGCACTGAATGGCTCCAGGAAGGCTGCAATTTTCACAAGCACAGCTTCTCTTACCTACCATTTCCATTCTGTTACCAGGTCACGACTCTGCCTTGCACATCTTAACAAAAAAAAAAAGAAGAAAGAGGTTGATTTAAGGCACGGTGTGAGGAGAAGCAGCCAAAAGCTGTGCGACAGGAATTGCTATTGGAGTGGCAGTGGATCTAGGCTGTATAAACTCAGTCATTGCCCTAAGAAACAGCTGAGTACTTGCTTCAACTGTTGGCTCATACAGAACCCAAACCCAAACCAACTGATTTCTGACCATGATGGGGTGCCATCACAAAGCACCTACAGGGTGGCCAAGGGATCAGGCCCAGCCAGCATGGGTTTAGGAAGGGCAGGTCCTGTCTCACCAACCTGATCTCCTTTTATGATCAGGTTACCTGCCTGGTGAATGTGGGGCAGGCTGTGGATGTAGTCTACTTGGACTTGAGCAAAGCCTTTGACACTGTCTGCCACAATGAGCTCCTGGCCAAGCTGGCAGCTCATGGTTTGGACAGATTCACTCTGTGCTGAGTCAGGAACTGGCTGGATGGCAGAGCCCAGAGAGTGGTGGTGAATGGTGCCACATCCAGTTGGCAGTTGTCACCAGTGGTGTTCCCCAAGGATCAGTGCTGGGCCCAGTCCTGTTCAATATCTTTATTGATGATCTGGACGAGGGCATTGAGTTCAGCATCAGTAAGTTGCAGATGACACCAAGCTAGGAGCAGGTGTGGATCTGTTGGAAGGTAGGAGAGCCCTGCAGAGGGACCTGGCCAGGCTGGATGGGTGGGCAGAGGCCAATGAGATGAGATTGAACAAGGCCAAGTGCAGGGTTCTGCATTTTGGCCACAACAACCCCAAGCAGCACTACAGGCTGGGGACTGAGTGGCTGAGAGCAGCCAGGAGGAAAGGGACCTGGGGGTACTGATAGATAGTAAGCTGAAGATGAGCCAGCAGTGTGCCCAGGTGGCCAAGAGAGCCAATGGCATCCTGGCCTGCATCAGGAACAGTGTGGCCAGCAGGACAAGGGAGGTTATTCTTCCCCTGTACTCTGCACTGGTCAGGCCACACCTTGAGTGCTGTGTCCAGTTCTGGGCCCCTCAATTCAAGAAGGATGTTGAGGTGCTGGAACATGTCCAGAGAAGGGCAACAAAGCTGGTGAGGGGCCTGGAGCACAAACCCTATGAGGAGAGGTTGAGGGAGCTGGGGGTGTTTAGCCTGGAGAAGAGGAGGCTCAGGGGTGATCTTATTACTGTCTACAACTACCTGAAGGGAGGCTGTAGCCAAGTGGGGTTGGTCTCTTCTCCCAGGTAATCAGCAATAGAACAAGGGAACACAGTCTCAAGTTGTGCCAGGGTAGGTATAGGCTGGATATTAGGAAGAAGTTCTTCCCAGAGAGAGTGATTGGCATTGGAATGGGCTGCCCAGGGAGGTGGTGGAGGCACCGTCCCTGGGGGTCTTCAAGCAAAGCCTGGATGAGGCACTTAGTGCCATGGTCTGGTTGATTGGCTAGGGCTGGGTGCTAGGTTGGCCTGGATGATCTTGGAGGTCTCTTCCAACCTGGTTGATTCTATGATTCTGTGGCAGCTTTCTTGCTCCCTGAGTTTAGATTATGTTTTCTTTAAAAAAAAAATAATCTAAAATCCAAAACCCAAATTAAAAAAAAAAAAAAAAAAAAAACCAAACACAAACACAAAAACAAAACAAAACAAAAAAAAAAACAAACAACACCAGAAACACCATAGAAAAAGGTATAGGAAAGAGACAAAACGCAGTTGCAAATTTAGTACTGGAGCTGTGTCGTGTACTGGGAGATGTCTCTGGAGGACAACAATAGACAGGAGCACGCAGCTCAAAATGGCTGTCACACGCAGATGCTGCATTCCCCCCAGACCCTTCAGCACGAACGGCTGGATGGGCAAACGCATCAGAAAGGAGAAAGGGAGAAGATGAGAAGCAGCAAAGCACAGGAGTGCTTAACCTGGTATTTAGTATTCTCCAGACAGTGAGTGGATGACAAACGTTCTGCCAGCTCTCACACGGTTGATTTGTACTCCTCGGCGAGCCTGCATTTCTTAAGCACACAGGATTTCAGTGGAGACTGACACTGCTTTATCTCCCCAGCCCACGATGTTTGTCCCAGGCACAAAGTGAAAACAGACAGAAGTCAGCACAGCCTGCACGGAGAACTTGATGCTTCTCTTTCTGCTTGCGCCTTTTGTGGCGATCGCGTTTGGTTTTCTTGGGAGCTGGAACACGAAGCGGTTTGTTTGTGTTTGTAATGAACAAAAGTCCTTTCATTGCGAATCAAGTTCAAGGCAAGGCTGAAAATTAAGCCAAGTTCTCCCGCTAGAGCACTAAACAAACATTCCCAATTCAAACGACAACCTGGGACACCCATGTGAACTACCGGCTATGGAAACTGCAGACTGCTGAAGTGTGAACGCTGCTTTTAGATGGGTGAATAAATAATCACAATGGTTCAACCAAGGTCACAAAGCACCAGCAGAACCTTTCCAAAGAGACACCCCTCCTCCCCTCCCCCCTCACTGCACACAGGCAGAACTAAGCAATTATGCCCCGCTTGGCTACTTGGGGACGGCAGGATGAGCTCTCCGCCTGCTTGCCGTGCCTGAAGGAGCTAAGGCTTTGAGGCGTGACTGCTGATTCTAACCACCCCTTTTCCATACACTCACAAAGCACTCTCGTCCTCTGCCAGATTTGGTCAAAATCAGTCAGCCGACGGAAATGTTACGATGAAAGACTTGCAGACACAGCAGTTGCATTGCCTCTGAAGGCAGAAAGGAGCTGTCTCTCTGCTCTGCACGGCAGGGACTTGCAGGGATGAGCCAGAGCTGCTTCTGTGGCCTCTCCCCTGAATCCTGACCAAGTCAGACTGAGATCACCAGAAGGCTGTCAGCAGTCTCTAGATGGCAACCACAGACTGATAATTTTCTCTGAACAGTATACAGATGGCAGACTCATCCATCCCTGCAACCCCCTGGAGCTGGATTTACAGCAGCTTCCGAGCACTTCTGTGCGCAGGGCACTGCCTTCTCCACCACGCAGGGTATTTGTTCGATTCTTTACCAAGTGCAGGAAAATCTCCTCACTTCCCTGTCCAGCAGCCTCTCCACTGACACACCTTAACCTGCTCGGAGATTCCTCCGGTGCTCGGCAGTTCAGGAGAACGCACATGCCAAGGGATCGACACTGGTGAGGTCTGGAACAAGTGGCAGGAAAAGGCACCACCAGGTGCACAGCAGACGCAGCTGATGTCACCCAGAGCCCACACTACTGCCTGGCTTTTAAACTATCGACAAGGGACATGCTGGAACATCAGAGTACCTGGGGTTTTTTTAGCAAGATGGTCTGATGATATCGACCAACTCTGTTAAAAACATATGCAAAGAACAGATTCACAGAATCATTAAGGTTGGAAAAAACCTCTAAGATCACCAAGTCCAGCTGTCAGCCCAACACCACCATGGCCACTAAACCATGTCTTATGTTGGTTTTGAACACTTTCAGGGGTGGTGACTCCAGTGCTACCTCAGACAATCTGTTTCAACGTTTGACCGTTCTCAGTAAAGGCATTTTTCCTAATATCCAACCCGAACCTCGTCTAGTACAACTTGAGACCGTTTTTTCTCATCATGTCACTCGTCTCTAGGGAGATGAGACCAACATCCACCTCACTACAACCTCCTTTCAAGGAGTTGTAGAGAGGAAGATCTCCTCTCGGCTTCCTTTTCTCCAGACCTCCAGCTCCCTCTGCTGCCTCTCACCAGACCTGTTCTCCACACCCTTCACCAACTTTATTCCCCTTCTCTGGACCTATTCCAGAACCTCAACGTCTTTCTTGTAGTGAGGGCCCCAAATTCAGGGTGTGGCCTCATCAGTGCTGAGTACAGGGGCACAATCACTTTCCTGGTCCTGCTGGTCATGCTGTTCCAGATACAGGCCAGGATGCTCTTGGCCTTCTTAGCCACCTGGGCACATGCTGGCTTGTGTTCAGTGTCAACCAGCACTTTCAGGTCTTTCTCAGCCCAGCAACCTTCTACCCACTCTGCCCCAAATCTGGAGTGTTCATGAGACTGCTGTGACCCAAGTGCAGGACCCAACATTTGGCCTTGTTAAACCCCATACCACTGACCTCAGCCCATCGATCCAGCCTGTTCAGCTGACTCTGTAAAGCCTGCCTACCTTCAAGCAGATCAACACTCCCTCCCAGCTTAGTGTCACCTGCAAACTTAGTGAGTGCTTCAGCACCCTCTATCCAGATCACTGACAGAGACATTAAACAAACCTCACATTTTTATTAAAATGTAATGAATAATAAACAGTATTTAAGAAAAGGGATTACACAAAAGACATATTTAGTACTTAAGCATAAGAGAAACTAACAAACCCGTGTCCAGTGTCTCCAAATGACTCGAGTCACATCCAGTGGTGGTGCCTGAGGGCAGAGCCAGTGCACTTTCAAGAGCACACGAATGCAAACCCAACACTTAAGCCCCATGAATTACCAGCACCTCCCTGGTATTTCACTCCCCCAGTCCCAACCCGTGTTCCTGCCAGCTCGCTACAGTTGCCACATGGGAGTCCAGTGGGATTCCAGGCGACACCTTTACCTCAAGAACCTGCTGTCTGGCTCTATTTGGGCTCCAAATGCAACTGGTATCATGAAGTAACAACTCTTAACTAATTCCTGTGGTTGTGCCCTCCGCTGCACCTCGTGGTGATGCTTGCATGAGATAATTTTGGAAGAAGAGCCACTTCGCCTGCAAACTTCCCATTGCAAAACCCCTCATCCAAAGAAACCCCTTCAGATAGCAGCTCCAGGCTTCCCCAGGCAGGGGAAGAATGCACAATACAGCAACATTCAAACGTAGGTCTCCTACAGCAGATGAAAACATGGGTATCCTAAGTAAGGCCTGGAGTGGCACATCGGAGTGGTCTGCTTGGAGCAGAGCACAGGAAGGCACAAGGGTCGGGTCCCCCAGAGCAGGTGACAGGTTTGGACCGACCGATTTAACGCTGCTGCTTTTGATCTTCTCCCAGCAAACCACCTGGCGAGGCAGAGGGTGAGGGTCCTCCGGGGGTGACAGGCAGACGAAAAACGCGACACAAGGAGGCTCGGGCGAGTCTGACGTGGAGGACGGCACAAGCCGCGACAGCAACTATCCTGTTTGCACCGCTCAAGAGAGGATACGGAGCAGGAGAAACGGGGCCCCTCCATGAGAGCGCAGACAGCGGGTTCTCTAAGGTTTCAAACAGCCTCGCAGGAGCCGCAAGCCCCCGCGGTGGCCGGGGCAAGTCTGGTCTCTCGGCTGGGAGGAAGCGGACGAGGGGCCGTTGTTGCTGCCACTACCTGGGCTCCTTCCCTCGTCGGGCCCTTCCCTTGCCCCCCAGCTCCCGCTCCAAAACACTTACCGGTGCCGAAACACCCGCCCGGCTCCGCCGCCTCCAGCCGCCGCGCCTTCAGCGGCTGCTCCTCATCCCTCCCATGGTGGGAGGCTATCGGCTCCCCTCAGCCCACAGGTCGCATCGCCACAACGCAGCCCACACGAGCCGCCGAGCGGACGGACGCAGCACCAGGCGCACGGGTAGAGGGCGACAGCGAGCACCCCAACACCGCCGCGGCCAAGAGGCACCACTCCCGCACCGCCTTAGTGCCGCGCCCCCGACGCCTAAGCCAGCCGGGGACCGCCCCTCCGAGTAGGGCACCGCCCCCCCGGGTAGGGCACCGCCCCCCCGGGTAGGGCACCGCCCCCCGAGTAGGGCACCGCCCCCCCAGTAGGGCACCGCCCCCCTAGTAGGGCACCGCCCCTCCGAGTCGGGGACCGCCCCTCCGAGTAGGGCACCGCCCCTTCGTGCGGGGGACCGCCCCCTCCGCCCAGCTCGGTCTGCTCCTCCCACGTTCTGTCGCGACAGGCGCCCGCCTCAGCGCTTGCCTTTGCCTTCCCCCTGTCGGTCTCCCGTCGCCCCGGCGATGTCCCGCCCTGCTCCGCCCGGCAGCGGTGTCGGTCGCTCCGCGGGCAGGCAGCGGCGGCAGAGCGGCGCATGCGTGGCGTTTTCGCGCGAAAGACGTTTGCGGCGCCCGCGTGCCGGGGCGGGGTTGTCCAGCCCGCGCCGCTGTCCCCTCCGCTCCTCCGCTCCCTCCCACCTCTCCCGTGCGGCGGCGGGCGGGCAGTAGCGGCCGGCGGGCGCAAGGGGGCGCTTGGTGTCCGGCGGGCGGCGGCGGCTGCGCCATTGGCGGGTCGGAAATGCCGCCAGATGGCGGTTTAGGATTGCGGCTCCGGTGAGCGCGGCCCCCGCCAGCGCCGCCGCCGCCGCCCCGGCCCCGGCCCGCGCCCGCCCGGACCCCGCACGCCAGCCGCTCCGCAGGCTCCCGGGGTGCCGGCCTGGCCCCCCCTCACCCCAGGCGGCGGCTCGGCCTGAGGTGAGCGGGGCGCGGGGGAGGGAGGGCGCTGAGGCGCCGATCCAAGATGGAGGCGCGAGGGGCGGGGGCAGCGGGCCGGGGCCGCTCGCTTGCTCGCTCGCTCGCTCGGTCTACCGCGGCGGCCGGGCCGGGAGCGGGCGCTGCCCGTGCGAGGAGAGAGGAGAAGGGGAGGGGAGGGAAGAGGAGGCGGCGCGGGGCGGGGCGGCTCCTGCCGGAGCAACGGGTCCCCCGGGCGCGGCGCTCTTCGCCGCCATCTCATTGTCCCCGCCGGGGCTGCCGGGGGCGCCGGGCCGAGCTCGGCGGCCTCTCCCACTGCCGGGCCTGCGCCCCACTCCGGGCAGTGGCGGCGACGTTCCTACTGCGCGGCCCAGGGCCGCGGGGGCGGGGGTGGCGACCCGGGCGGCGGCGGGGGATGCTCGGGCGGAGCGGGGGTGGCGCTTCCGCTGCGCGGGGCACGGCAGCGGCCCCCGGCCAGCGGCGGAGTTGGTGCCGTGGCCGCGGGGAGGGAAAGTTGCGGGAGCTGGTGGGCGGCCCACTTCGGCTTGGCCCGGCTCGACCCGATCCGCCACCTCGGTCCGGCCCTCGGGCGGGCAGCGGGAGCGTCCGGGCCCCCTCAGCGCCGCCGGCGTCTGGCTGGCGTCCAGAGAGGGACAGGCAGCGTTGAGAGGCACAGTCCGGGGGTGGATGTGGGCTGCAGTCTTGGAGCTGCGGACCCCTTTCCCGCTGTTTCTGTTGCTTATCCCCGAGTTCTTGCGGAGATGGCGGTGGGGCGGACGGCCCGCCCGTCCTGTCCAGAGGGCGAGAGGCCACTTCTGGGCTTGGCAAGAGAGGCTAGACCCGTGCCATGCCGCTTTGGAGTTCTCCTGACCTTTGGGGTGGGAGAAGCAACGTGTTGAGCCCGAAGCTTCTGATATGTAGGTTGTACCCGGCTAGGGATGCTGGATCTAAGAACCTGGACCTGGGGAATAAGCCCAGTGTAGGCAATGACCTGTTACCAGTGCTGGGAGATGAGAAGTGGCAGAAGCACCCAGCTGGGGTTCCTGAGCCATTGGACAGCAAAATACCACGAACTTGGCCAAGCAGGGTGGAGGGCTTCTGTAGTGGGTACTGGTGACTTGGTGACTGGCCTATGCTGGGAAATGGTGGGCAGCCACACTTGGCTTTCACGATGTTCCTAGGGTGGAGTTAGAGGTGCGAGCTGTGGTTGGGTTGAAGCATGACATGGGAGAAAGGAGGTAGCAGTAATACCCACAGAGAAGCTTAAAGGGATGTGTCTGTCAATATTAGTGTCAAAAAACTTCATTTCTGGTATAGTTTCATTAAACTATATTGAGTGGCTTTGTGGGTTTTGGTAATTACAGCTTGTTGGGGTACCTGATGCTCTGTAGTGTTAGTCTAGGAATCGCATTTACTAAGTTGTTGAGGAACGAAGAGTCTTCTCCAGATCACACCATTGCTGAGCTGTTCTTGCATTGTGTTATGTGTTTGGTGTGATGGATGGCATTAGTGTTGGGAGGTAACGACTTGCTTAACTTTTCCGTCTTATTACGCTAGTGATGGAGTGCTGTGGGAGAAAGATTGGTCCAGATTTTCTGGATCAAAAGTGGTGGTGGTGGTGCTGTATCTAGTGAGGTTTTATTCTTTTTCTTCATCTGTAGACAGCAAAGTGATTCAATGAGCATTACTACATTAAGAGAGCCAGTGGCATCCTGGCCTGCATCAGGAATGGTGTGGTCAGCAGGAGCAGGGAGGTCATTCTGCCCCTGTACTCTGCACTGGTTAGACCACACCTTGAGTACTGTGTTCAGGTCTGGGCCCCCCAGTTTAAAAGGGACGTTGAGATGCTTGAGTGTGTCCAGAGAAGGGCGACGAGGCTGGGGAGAGGCCTTGAGCACAGCCCTACGAGGAGAGGCTGAGGGAGCTGGGATTGGTTAGCCTGGAGAAGAGGAGGCTCAGGGGAGACCTTATTGCTGCCTACAACTACCTGAGGGGAGGTTGTGGCCAGGAGGAGGTTGCTGTCTTCTCTCAGGTGGCCAGCACCAGAACAAGAGGACACAGCCTCAGGCTGCGCCAGGGGAGATTTAGGCTGGAGGTGAGGAGAAAGTTCTTCCCTGAGAGAGTCATTGGACACTGGAATGGGCTGCCCGGGGAGGTGGTGGAGTCGCCGTCCCTGGAGCTGTTCAAGGCAGGATTGGACGTGGCACTTGGTGCCATGGTCTAGCCTTGAGCTCTGTGGTAAAGGGTTGGACTTGATGATCTGTGAGGTCTCTTCCAAACCTGATGATACTGTGAAATACTGTGAAATAATTCATCAGTCCATGGAGAAACCATTGGACCATGAGGCAGAATGTAGGTTGTCTGTCAAAATGTGTCTTGACTGTGGGAGGAAGTTTGTTCTTTTATGGAACTAGAAGGCAGTTTATTCCTTTGTCTTTTTTTTGTGACTCAGCTGTGGTGCATTTATTTAGTCCAAGAAAGTGCACACAATGGGTGCAGAAGTTTTTAAAGTGGTAAGCCGAGCCACGATGCAACAGGATTTCCTGGTGAGCAGGAGTAGAGGGGCTGACTCTGAGGTTGTGACTAATCTGAGAGGTCGTAGCATTTGCATGCCGTTCAGTGCAGCCTTCAGTTTAACTATTTGGTTGCCACTGCTAACAGACACATTTGTGGTGGTTGGAGGGGGTAGTGGAAAATGGTACTTTCTGGAGCTGG
Organism: Pogoniulus pusillus; assembly: GCF_015220805.1. Lineage (NCBI taxonomy): Eukaryota > Metazoa > Chordata > Aves > Piciformes > Lybiidae > Pogoniulus > Pogoniulus pusillus. Next base: position 16,752,265 of record NC_087289.1, read on the forward strand.
TCAAACATGTAGAGCTGGTTTTGGATGTTCCATTAAGGAGTGGACCACATGGCAGCTGACAGCTTACGGCATCTGGTGGTTCCTAACGTTTTACAAACATACCAAAATTGATCAGCTCACTGTAAGAGACACTTATTATGGCCAAATTTCCACGCAAGATATGGCGTGCCAGAAGTTGTGAGGGCAGCTGAAATGCTGATGTTTTGTGATTGGGGTTCTCCAAGCTTTTCAACGACTGTCTCTGTCCTGCCTTTTGTATTGTGCACATTTTAATCTGACCTCTAGTGAAACTGCAGTGCACCTTTTGATAGCTAGGAAAGTTCATAAACCTTAGCTATTGGGATGCAATGGCAAAATTACTTGATGTTGAGAAACTGAGGGAGGGAATAGTTTTTTGTATCAAGGAACCCCTCCTTAAAGAAGAACAGATGCCTGAAGTTCACACTAGTGATCTTGGATTTTTTCTGTTCTTTCACTTTCTTGCAAAGACTTGCCCTGCTACAGGAAAACTCAGTATTGGTATTGTAAACATCATTTCAGTAGGCAGGTGAGCCCATAGCAATGCAAGGATGCAGGAGGAGGGAAAGGCTTAACTGTGATTTCCTTTTTTCCATGGTAAAAACATGTCTGCATTGTAACATTTGCAAATTATTTCTTGGTGAAACACACAGAAGACTCAAAGACCACGTTGAAGTTTTGAAAATGCTCATTCTGTAGTTAACACAAGACATACTGAAAGAGGAGAATGTGTTATTTTGTCCACTTAAGTTGTGCAGGAATGTGGAAGACTAAATGCAGATGCAGGGTTGTCGAAGATCTGTCTGTTGTCAAGTGATCTGGGGAGGCTGTGACTTCTGGTGCTTGGAGTCAAAAGTAGGTGGTGATGCTGAAGTCAGATGCCAAGATAAGGATGTGCCTTATCTAAATCTGATGTACTGGCTTCAGGACTTAAAATTCCAACCAAAATCTGCAAGGCACTTGCTTCTTTAAAGTTTTGAGGGGTTGCTTGTAGTCACTCAAATTTCTGACACAAAGCTCTGCAACTCCCCTTTATAGATTGCTGTCTCCTGCTTATAGTGCCACTGTTTGTTCATTTGGCTAAAACTAGAAAGAAGTAGAGCTGATTTTCTTGCCTGGAATATAAAGGGAAATCCTGCAAAGTTTGAGTTCATCAGCAGATTAATTGCTTTGTTATTCCTACCCAGGACATGTAGAAAGATGCTTTATTCTTAGCCATATTTTGCTTTTCCAATCTGAAAAGCTAAACTTCATTGGTTTGGTCATTGAATATGTGATTAGAATAAAGAGACCTATTTCTTTGTTTCTTGAGAAAATAAGGGGTTGAGAGAACGTTAGGAAGAGTCTCAGTCTGAAAACACTCTTCCAAAACCAAGTGCTGTTCAGGAAAGCTTCACACTAACTGGTTTGGGGTGTTTTGTTTTTTTTAAGGTAGATGCCACTTTCATTTGAAAGAGCTGAGGGAAAGGAGCTGCAAAGAGAATCATCTTGGTTCTCGTTTTGCAGCTAGTTACTAATTTCTCTGATTTGCTCTTTAGCATCTGGTTGTAGGTAATGATTTCACCATTTGTACCTATCACTTGTGAGAGAATAGAGAGTAACTTGGGGCCTTGCTCTGCCCGGTTTTGATAGTTCTGCAACACTTCCTCATTTGCCTCTCTGCAGGCATCTTAGTATTTTGGAAATGCTCTTTAATAATAAGAGCATGCTTGAGATAGCAGGTTGCCTTGGACAACAGATTGGTGCAGTTACCTGAGCCCAGGCTCTGTCACGTGTATCCTGTTTTGAACTGTAGGTTCAATGTCACTCGATAAATTTGGTAGCTCTGTTTTCATGTAACACAACCTCAAAACCACCTTAATTTAGAACAAAATGTCCATTTACAAATAGAGGTAATTCCACTTTTGATACAAATGATGGAAATACAAGGTTGTTCATCCCTTCATGGATACATGCTGCTCTCTGTGTAGCCAAAGATGGAGAGTGATGGCTAGCCAAGAGCTGCCAAAGACTCATCCTACGGTCATAATGTTGGTCCCTGCCCAGGGTGGATTTATAGTCTCATTCTACATGCAAGAAGGCACTGGTTGCATGACACTGTTTGATGGGACAGGCCTCTCAGCCACAGTTGCCAGCATTATTAGACACAAGAGCTTGATGTAGGAGTGTATCCTGGCTTCCAGTTACAAAGTTATTAATCATTTATTGCAGAATTAAAAGCAAGAGGTGGTATTTCTAAGCCTGTCCTCCCTCAGCTGAAAGGCAGGTTGTTTCAGGTGGCTCCCTGAAGTAGTGGTTTACTAGAAAGCAGTATGAGGCAATGTATAGGGTTAACACTCCTGGGGGAGTGACCCTGAACCTGACCCTAGGGGTCTCGGCCCCTCCTCAGGGGTGGGCCACACTCCAGGTGATGGTTAGCCCACTCCCCCCACTTCCTGCGGTATAAAAGACAGGAGTTCTCCTGTCTCTTCCTCTTTTCGCCCTCTTGCTCACTACCTGCGTTCATGACCGCACACACACACTGATACTGTATACCAGCCACGAGGCAGAGACACCATCACACTACTCGGGTTGTATCCATCCCTGTTTTGTATTTTGCTGTTTTCCCTTCCTCATCCTTTGTAAACTCCCCTACCTCCAATCCCTTTTTTCTAAGTTATTGTTAAACTTTTCCTTTTTAACTTCCAAATCGAGTGAGATTGATTTATTGGGGTGTCCCTACCTTTTATCTCTCTCCCTGTCTTTTGGGGAAAGGAGGGGGAGGAGGGGAGGGCACTCTATAAACTCTATAAATTCTATAAATTGTCATTGGGTCTACCAAATTTATAAGAGTCTCTGGGAACTTGCATTTGAACCCAAAACAGGCAACATCAAGCCAGCTCTGTTCCTTGCTGTGCAGGATTTCAGTGTAATGCATGCTGTTTATTCTAGGAATAAGTCTGATCAAGTCTATATTCTGTAACTCTTCATTTAGCAGACTTGTATTATATTGGCTGGCTAACTGAATGAAAACAGTGTTGACAGATTGTTCAGCTCATAGGGAAAAAAATTCTTTGTAGAGTTACATAAGAGTAGACTTTACGTGTCGGAGTTGTTTCTAAATGTCAAATATTTTTTACAATAAAATAATAAAAATCAAACCAATCTTGGATGCATTTTTAATGTACCAGCACATAGCATGTGGTGGTGTTTTTTGAAACAAAAATCAAATCACAAGCTGGGACTCTGTTCTCCCCCACTTAAAGGTTTCTTTCTCCTTTTTAGAGTTAGAACCCCCTGCCACGGGTGGGGTTTCCCAGTACCTACACCTGTTTGGCAGAGGGGAGGAATGAATTAATGCAAGAGGATATTTATAAAAATATATTTATTAAACTCCAATATTTTCAACTCTCACCACCCCCAACCACTCAACTTTAATATTAAATTGTTCTTTACATGATTATGAAGACATTATGGGAATATAAATATCTACAGAAACTTATTAATAACTGGCAAACATTCAAACTATTAACAGAGAGAGAGTTTCCCCACGGCTCAATGCTGCCTGAGGTCTTACACTGTTTGCCCAGCAAAGCTGAGCTGAAAACTGCTCTCTGCTTTACGGCAGAGGTAATAGAAATTACGGAGGCATCTACTCATGATTCTTATCAGTTATTAATCACCCTCCAGGGCTGTGTCAGCCTATTGCAAGTGTCCAATTCTTCAGGGTCTCTGCCTGTGGACTTCGAGGCTGGAATCCTCCGGCGTCAGGGGAAATGGCAGGCTCTGGCCTTATTGCTGCTGGATCCTGCTGGCTGCTCTCTCCAGGGGAGCACAGGCAGGGTCTCCAGGTGCAGAGGCAGGATTCCGTGCAGTCTGAGACAAGTGGGTCAGCTCCTGGCTCCCCACAGCAGTGTGCACAGCAGGCACTCATACAAAGGCAGGCATACAGCTGCAAGGAAGCACGCACACACGCAGGCAGGCAGGCAAGCATGTGGCAGAGCTGCAAGCAATGTGGGGAAGGCCTTGCATGTGAGCCTGTGCACCCCTATTTATCAACTGTGGGCTGAGAGTTGATGGTCTCATTGGCCACTCGAATGAAGCAATCAGGTTGGCAGTCAGCCCAACCCTACCACACTAGGTAAACCCACAGGCCTGGACTCCAGGTATGGGAATCACATGGGCCCAGCACCAGGCAGGCCCGAGCTGGGCATGTGGGGACTTACACAATCAGGTGTCCCTTTGGGCTCGTTTCCCCCTGGTGCAGGCAGAGACATGTCCAGGCAGAGCAGGCATACATATGCCTGCTTTCGGGCCTACAGGCCCTCCACAACACCCCCAAAGATTCAGGATGATATCAACATGTTTGTAAGTGGAAAATAAATATCCATATGAAAAAATAAGTTTCTCTCTGAAATGAGTGATAAATATGCCAGTTTCACATGACTCTTCTTAGATCTGTTCGGTGGGGCAACAAGAGCTTGTTCCTGCCAGTGGAATTGCACAAGATGGTTGAGCTGATGTGCCAGCAGCTGAGAAACACATCTCTTTCTCCAGAGCTGCACAGTTCCTGCCTTTCCTTTGTGGCAGTGGTGCTGCTGCTGGCTTGACCTTTCCTTGAGCTAGTGGAATTCCCTATCTGGCAAAACCCATTTGCTTAGGAAGTGTATTTTTCTGCCAGGTGACTTAATTCAGTCAGGCAAATAGAGTAAGGTGTTAAGACAGGTGATGCAAGGTCAATGGCAAGAATATTTTTGTCAGAGGTGATTCTGGAGATGGAACCTTTGTTTGTTCAAGTGGGAAAGCCAGGCTGACTCAGCTGCATGTGCTTGTCTTGTGTGGCTGAGTTCAGTGTGGAGCCATCACTCTGTGTGTGACGTTGGCATTCCTGTGGGACACTCTCTTACTGAATTCCCTCTGCCAGCTTTGCTGTGTGTAGCCTGTGTTGATTCTTGTAGCCTTTGCAGCTGCTCTTGTCTGCCTTACCATGAATAACTTGGTGTTGTCTGCCCATTGACAGCGTTCACCTCCTCCTCCAGATGGAAGAGTGTCTCAAACAATTTGGGCTCCAGCCCATTCCTGTGGGACTTCGCTGGTGGCTTTACTCTATTGTCAGAAACAGCCATTTGTTTTGTTACTTGTTTCCTCCCTTTTAACCAGATAACCTGCCCCAACAAGGCCTTTTATTGCCATGGCAGCTTCATTTCTTTGAGAGCCTTTTGTGGAGAATCTGGTTAATGTCTCTTGAAAAAGCAGACTGAATCAAGTAGAGTCTGTCAGTGTGTAGGTAGGGGAGATCTTCTTGAAAACTCCTGTGCCTTTGTGGAACTTGACTTTCTTGTACAGAAGTGGAGCTGATTTCCTGCCTAGATGCTGTCATTCCTTTAGCTGTCTACTGATGCATCTTCTAGAATCATTTCTTCTAAGTTAGCCTTACTAGACTGTTAGGTGAGAGAGTAAACACAATTACTAAATGTGCTCAAACATTTGAAGCCTTTTCTTTTCATGGAATCAACCAGGTTGGAAGAGAGCTCCAAGATCATCCAGTCCAACAGGCGTCTTTAGTGTCGAAGAATTTTGTTTTCCCCCTAGCCTTACTTTACTAGGGCACTGGGAGAGAATGAAGCTCTCTTCTAAGAAAAGTTAATATTTTAAAAAAACTAGAGAGGAGTTTAGATGCTTTGGGATCCCCTTTTTCCTGAGGTCTTTGGAAATCAGTCTAGGAACTGGCAATTATTGATAGTAGGAATTAGAAGGACAGGGAGAAGAATCTGTACACAGAGTACAGTCATGTAGGCCTCTTGCTGCTGGATGCTGAGCTGATAGAAGCCCCCCACAGAACAATATAGTTTCAGTGATGTAAAACAAACAATGTAGCACAGGGAATGCAAATCACTACTGTAGAGACTCTCCTTGCTTGCAGAGTGAAGTTTCAAGAGTCTGCCTTCCTTGGATGACTACTGAACTGTGCTCAGTGACCTGCAACATTTGTATTCTGTCATGCATAATGGTCTGAAGTTGAGAGTGAGTGAAGACAGAGTCAAAATGGTAGGGATTGCTGCCAAGCCTTTTGAATGACTTCTCTGGAAGATTGTGACATGTTGGGTACTCTGCCATTGTAATTACAGATTATGGTTTGTTTTTTCTTTATCTCCTTTCAATTCCACGCTTCCAGTGTTGTTCTTCAGCTCTTTGAGGCTTTTCCTATTTTAGGACTAGTGGGTCGTTCTGTCTGATGCTCCTGCAGGGTGTCCTTTCTCATCCTCAGGATCTGTGCGGGCTTGTGCATACTTTTGCATTCCTTGGTCACATGGGTGACTTTGTTTTGTTTCTGTAAGCTCAGTTTGGAACAGTTTTCTCTGCCAAAGTGGTAAGGTGGGGCTGAAATTGAATTAATGTTTCAAAACGTTGCAGGGAATTTTGAAATACTAATTATTATGCTGTTGTACCTGGAGAGGAAGAGGCACGTGGTGCATCCAGCACCTGAAGAGACCTGTGGAATACTGTACTGTTCCGTTAAAGATGTCCAGTCTGAATTCTGGCAGTGCTGACCTTTTGCTGAGGTCGAAGAGGGGGTGATAGGTATTGGCAGTGAGAACTTGTGATTGAGACCTGTCAAATATCCCCAAAGCTGGAGTGTGACAAGTGGAATCATCAGAGTGGAGCAGAAGAAGAGAGACTGTTCTGTACAGCCTTGTCCCACGGCTTGAAGATCTCCTCACTCAGCTGTGCTGTTACAAGTGAGTGGGAGAGCACAGGCAATGAAGTTAGTCGAATTTCAGATATAACCTGTAGTGTCAGCACTGTCAGAAACTGAATGGAAATTAAATGCCCCACTTCTTGCCTTTTCTTGGGCATGTTTCAGTACTGAACTGTTGTGGTTTGATTTTCTCCTGGGAAGAAACCAGAGAAGTTACTTGTTCTTTTGTTTTGCAAGAGGAAGTTTATGCTTGTTTCTGTTTGTGCATGACTGTGGAGCACCTGTGCTATGGAGTGAAGGCAGGGATGCCTGGCTTGCTGCATTCTTACTGCCTGGCCGAGGTGTCTGTGGAATTGTCAATTTCTTGTCTTTGAGGTGAAATGTTTCATGTTGTAGCCATTAAAGGTGGTAAACCGAACTCTTCTGTTGGCATGCTTTGTTTTTCTGGTTTCTCATTATTGTTTGTTGACTTAGAACTTGTTGGTGTCCAGGTAGGAAATCATGAGGGAAAAGATGAGAGCATCTGTAGGGAGTAAGAGTCAAGGAAAGAAGAGGGGCGCATTGGGGTGGCAGGGAGTGGAACTGTGTGTTGTAGCTGCTACTGTTATTTCTTAGGTATTCTGTTTTCCCTAGGCAAAGATGTTGTTACAAAACTTGCAAAATCTGAAAATTTATCCTTTTCAAAACTTGGGGATTTTTTTTCCCCTAGATACTTCCGTTGAGACTTCATATATGAGCAGTTCTAGGTCTTTTTCAAGGGTGATGGTGTTCACCAGTGTCATCCATGGCATTTGTGCAGAACATAGATGTCTCTCTCTATGCCAGGGTATGCCACTAGCACTTTCTGTAGTTACTGCTGAGGTATTGCTCCTGTATGTCACTGGTGTAGTTAATTTTGTTGTGAAGTACACAGCTAAGAAGAGGCTTCTCACATCTTACTTGCTCATAAATTTTTGGCAGTCGGATGCTTTGTTGTCTCTCTCAGTTTCCTTGACCTTAAGTCATGCTTTGGTAACGCCCACATCTAGAGTTTAACTATTGTATCTGTCTCTGTCCTGAAGGCAATGTGTGCTGCTCCTTTGTAAGTCATGTTTGCATTCAAGCTGTGTCAAGGGATAATGACTTCCTGTGACAGTAATCACAAAACCCATTCAGCATGTGGGGCAGTTGGCACTGATTTGTAGTTCCTCAGTTCTGATCTCTTCACCTACAGGATTGGTAAATGGCAAGAAGCAGCCTTCCAAAAAAGTGCCATTAAGTTTGTTTGTCCTGTTTGAATCCTGAGTGCATGCACAGGTTTGCCAGTGCTGGCAGGGGCGAGCTCCGCACGGAGAGGTGCATGGAACTAAGCTATGGTGCAACAGAGTATTGAAGACCATGAAACATTGACTGGCAGCTTGCTAGAAGCAGTAATTGCATGGAGAGCTTCCTTTGGACCGAATGAGGTGGCGAGGGTGAATGAAGCAGACTGCTCCCAACACGTGCTGGTGGCAACTGGTGCAGAAGTTATAATGCCAAGTGACTACAGCTCCGGCAGCTCTTTGCTTTTCTTTGAAAGAGCTTGGTTTGTGTGTCTGTATAGTGAAAAAAAGAGCCAGCCCTTTTCACCCGTAGCCATTCGATTGCTGATGTTTGCTGCATGTCGGACTCTTTCAGAGGTGATGCAAAAGAATGTCTCGGGTTAGTTTAAGAGCTGTTCTGTTCTTCCTGCAAGCGCCTGCATCTGATGTCACTGGCAGAGTTCTCTGAAATGGAGGCTTAAGTCGAGAAGACAAAAAGGTGTGCTGAAGAAAGGAAAGGACATACTGGTAGAAGGTTAGCAATTACCTGAATGTCATTCTTCTGCCAGACTTTCCTTTTTCACAGCAACAAAGACTGAAGCTTTAAGATCCGGAGGAGAGCCTTGTTGATTTTTTCCCCCCTCAGCTCTAAGGTCAGGTGCTTAGGGACTCCAGCTGCTGGGGAGCTTTTAAATCCTAAAGGGGGAACTTTGGTTACTGCATTGTTAATAGATGGCTCAGATGAGAATGCCTGTGGCTGAGATGGGTATTGTCAGACAGTTGCTCAAATGTTCTTTACAATAATATATACCTCTGGCAAAACAAAGTATTCAGAGGGGAAATTCCTGTGTTAGATTTTTATCTGCAGACCAATTATTTTTGTTGCGTTTCAACAGTAATCATTCAAATCAATGCTTGTCTGTGAAATCAAGGAAGTATTTTTGACTGTGGTAAATACCTTTTCCCCACTGAATTTCAATTGGAAACTCCTGCTGAGTTTTCCTGCTTGAGGATAACGACCTGTAGCTGACTTGTTCTGTGACTTTAATGTGGTAGCTGTGAGTTGTGACTTTGGGGGGAAAACAAAGTGAGAAAAGCCCAAAGCAAAGAGTTCATAAAGCATGACCAGGTTATGTCTGCAGAGCAGTGAATAGGGATGACAAGGTGGGATTTCTGGAGTGGATCTGCACTTAGCAGATTTCATTACTCTGCAGATTTGGCATTAGGAATGGATTACCAGCACCACTTTAAGAGTAACCTGAAGGGTATCCTTCCAACTCTGGAAGGACAGGAGTTTGAGGGATACCAGTCTGTTACTATGTAAACCAAAGCCATTTCCCTAACTTCCAGGGTTTGAAAACTAGGCCTGTATGAGAACAGGCAGAGAATTTAAGTTACTAAAAAGCAGATCGTGCCAATCAGGTATCTTTTGTGCTATACTCATGTTTATTCCAAGGAATGTAAGCTACTGAGAACTCAAACGATGAGCAAATGTTTTTCTTAGCTTTGTTTAGGAGAGAACATTTGTTTTGGCTGAAATCTTCCAGAACAACTGAAACAGACACTAACATGGGAAAACTACTACAACTACCAGGATATGACAACATTTTTGTTTGGGCAGTTCAAAATGCCATAGTGCAGTATGAAGTAAAGGAGCAATGTAAACTCCTTTTAGTTCTGCCCAAAGCTAGATGGTAATGCTGAGATCGTTGTTGGTACATTAGAGGGTATTATAAAGATGAGCAATACTGTCCAAGTGTAGAACATCTCAGTTTTGCTATGATACCCAAGTGGAAAGCTGCTAAGAAACTTTTTTGGTTACATGGGTGTCAGTGCTCTCACTAGCAGAGCCCAGTGGCTTTAATACTGTGTTGTTTTTTCCCCCCCTTAATTCTAGATATCCTATTAATAGCTGATGGGAAAAATGGAGGTCTCCCTGCCCCCTCTGTCTGCTGTTCCTTACAATCTTTTTACCTTATTCTCCAATTCATCAGAATGTTCCTATTTTACCAACACATTTAATGTTACTCTATGTTTTCTTGGGGACCACTACCTGAAAGGTTCGAGTGGTTAATAGTTTCATGTAATATCTGCTTTGCAGTCTTTTAGCACCTGGCTTTCAAGTAGAAATATGCTGGTATTTTGTCCTGCAGTTTTTGTCCTTTAGAAATTGTAGCTTATTTTTTAAAACCTGACAAATGTTTATCATTTAGAGGCTTTCATCCTCTGAGACATGCAGTGTTGTGAGAATATATGCTGTAAAGATTCTTACTGTTGAGGTTTTATTTGATGAAAGGGCTGATGTTGGGGAGATTATTAAAATGTGCTTCTCTAATTATTTTCTTTGAAAATGTTCACAGATACTTTGTGTATGCACTGTTGGAATCCCTAGTGACAGGACTCTACATCCAAATTCATGTTGCTTTTACAGCCACTAAGGGTATTAAAACTCTAAGGGGTATTAAAACTGCGGTGTTCTGGTGTTTTACTGTAACAATGGACTTGTACTACAGTGGTTATTTATTTACTTTTACTTTTGTGCTTCTGCCTGGGCTTTCTTTGTTCCTGGAAGAATGCTGAAGAAAAAAAAAAAAGAGACCTCGAGTTAATCCCTTTCTCTGTCTTGGGAAGATCATTTACAATGTTCTTGACAGATGCTTGTCTAATCTCTTAATTGCTGGAAATTCCACTGCATTTCTTAAGCAGCTTATTCTAGCACTTCATAGTCTTACTGCTTGTTTTTTCCCTCATGTTTAACTGACACAGTTTTCAGTAAACTTCGATTTTTAGTTCTTCACGTTCAGTTGTATCTGATGTACCTGGAGGTATTTAAGCTATCTTTATTTTTTTCCCCCTAGATCCTTTCTCTATCACAAACTATTGTCATTGTATTTGAGTTTCTCAGGGTTTCATCACAGATCTTGGCTTCTTCTGATGCAGCTGACTGCTTTGTACACTTGCTCCTGTTTGTTCTTATCTTGAAGGCAGGAACCCTGAACTGGGCATCTTGTTTAATGATAATTTGCTAGTGCTAGGTGGATTGTTCTGAAGAGCTCTTCACAAGGCTCCACTGTTCTATGTTTATCCTTTTGTTTGTAGTTCATGTAAAGATGTAAGGCTTTGCCAGCAATTCCAGTGTCTGAGATGCTGTGTTAGCCTGTACTTGGTTGCATATCTGGATTCACTTTTGGTGTCTGTTGCTGAGAGGCATATTAATCCTTCTCGCAATTGTGGAATGAAAAGCAGGAGCAGAACCAGCATAGGAAACAATTGCCACTGGTGAAACAAATTGATATTTGCCTGTTAGTAAAACCAGCTTCCACTATGTGGTTAGCAAAATGTGCACATAAACATTTGATTAGTTTCTTGGATGATGTGATTTCATCAAATGGGAGCTGTGGGTTTCTTATTGCTCCTGCCTTGGAGAATCAAGTCTCTTCTTTTTAATGTTGTTGCCTGATGCAGTTGTCTGGGTTGCCATTTGATTAGCTGCAGTCTTCAATATTCATGAAGAGCAGTGAAGAAAGAGCCTGCCTTGTTTGTTCAGCGTCAGGCTGTTGAAAGCATACATGGAACATCTCTACGTCCTTTGATTTTTAAATGCGGTGGGGTTTTACTACTGTGAAATGGTACAAATCTTCATGACTGCTTCTGACAATACAGAAAGAGGATTTGCTTTTTCCTGGTAAAACTTTAATAGCAACTTCAAGGGAGAGGCAAAAAAAAAAAGCTGGGAAAGAAATTTTTTTAGATATATGTCTAAATGAAAAATGGATACATTTAATCTGAGTAGAGACCAATTTGACAGTCTTCTATGAACTTTACCTAAGAACCAACTGTCTTCCAGCAGTACTTGCAGCTTTTGTTTCTTTCAGACTGTAGCTATTTTTGTTCCAAGTAGCAGTGTTTTGAGCTTCGAAATAGACATTCTAGTTATGACTTAATTAGCAACCCTTGCTTATTAACTATTTGGATCCTGACTTTTTCAAGTAACAGTATTTGTTTCCTACGAGTGTGTAATTTCTGGTGAACAGCTTCAGACCTAGGTCTGGATTGTTGTTCTGCTGTTTTAAACGCCTGCTGACTTGAAATTCAGATTTTGTTCCTTGTTTGCTTCTTTTGAAACTGTCTCTTACTGTCTTTTACAAGATGATTTTTCTTGGGAGACTTGTTAGAGGTAGGATGAAGATTTAGAATTGCAATGGAACTAGTTGGTGTCTACTGAGTTCAGTTCATTTAGTTGTTTTGTATTGATTAACATGCCTAAGTGCCTTCTTAAGTGCATTTTCGTTCTCGGTGTTTTCTCACCTCTTTTTTAGGTGACAGTAACTCTTGTCACCTTTGTTGCTCTCTTGTCACCCCAAGCATCTGCTTTTGACTGATTAGCCTTTATTTCCTCCACCCTTGTCAGTGCTTCCCCCACATGGAGTTTGGCTCCTGATTGGAGCAGAAGGCCATCTGCCTGGCAGGACTGAGGGAATAGTTCCAGGCCATGCCTTCCTTGTAGGGAACAAGTGCTCTGTACAGCTCTCAACAAAAACCAGGAGGTGTTGTATGTTTGGCTTAACAGTTACAACGCAGCCTGCATTTGCCAGGTTCTCAGAAGCCTCTAAGTTTGCAATGTTTTTTTTGGAAGCACACTGAATGAATTTGAAGTTTGTCAGTACTTTCTTGGTCAGCAGTTGAACAAGTTTTTCGGCAGTGAAAAAAACTAGGAGCATCATCTCTTTGAGCCTTGGCTCCCTGTCAGGATCAGCTGTATTTTGCTCTGCTGTTTCTTTGAGGGTAGCTGTTGGTAAAGGCATGTTGGAAGACTGGTATTGCTTCAGGTTAGAATAATTGGTGGTCTAATGTATAATAATTGTGATACTGAGGTTTGTTTGGGGTGAAGCAGTTGGCGTTTCGATTATGTACTTCTGGGCAACCACATTGCTTACTGTGACTCTCAGCCTCATGCTTGGTACTTCAGTTGACCAGTTTATTAGATGTAACACATTGTATTGCAGGAGTAAATTCTTTTGACAGTGTGGATTTCTTCCTGTCATCGCAACTGGGAGACCATCAGTACTTGATTCTTCAAATATACCACCTGGGGAAACTCTAATCCTCCATGACTGTATCACTTACCAATATAGTGTCCTGTTTAATAGGCTAGGAAGAACCTAATCATCAGTCTCTTACTTTGCATTGTTAGAGCTCTCAAATATCCAAGGGAAGAAAAAGAAAAGGAAAGAAAAGGAAGGAAGGAAAGGAAGGAAGGGAAGGAAGGGAAGGAAGGAAGGAAGGAAGGAAGGAAGGAAGGAAGGAAGGAAGGAAGGAAGGAAGGAAGGAAGGAAGGAAGGAAGGAAGGAAGGAAGGAAGGAAGGAAGGAAGGAAAGGAAGGAAGGAAAGAAAAGTGTTGTCTGCTCTGATTTCTTGAGACTTTGGCACTGTGTGTATAAGGTGCTTGAGCTTTGTGTTTACTTCAAAATCCAGTCAGTTTTATGGCATCTTTTGCTCTGGTTTCACACACAATTCCACTCAGTTTCTTTTCTGTTTAGACTTTGCAATATTTTGAAGACTCTTGTCCTTGTTCAAGCTCCAAAAGTGTGTTGTGTTGTTGGTTTGGTTTTTTTTTCCCTTGCCTCTCCATAGCAGCCTGGAGAGGCTTTCCACAGTGGGAATCTGTGAGTTCTCAGTTAATAGTTACTTGGTGAAATTCTGTTTATTTTTAAAGACAAAAAAAAAAAAAAAGAATAAGTTGTTGTTAATGCTTTTTCATCACAGACTTGTAGCTCTTTCTTATCTGAAATTGAAGTAAAAAAAATGAACAAAGAAATAATATAAAGCAGAACACAACAGCAACCAGTTGGAAGGGGAAGCTAAAAGACTAAACATGGAGTATGACAAGTAGAATCAGAATTTCTTGCTTCTGACAGCAAAGAATTAGATGTTTCAGTGTTAGGAGCGAGAATCTCATCAGCTAGCTGACAAAGTGATTTGTCCTTGAAATCAGCCACTGTGGATAGGAACTGTCTTTTTGACCTTAAGGATTCATTTTCCCTTGTAACCTCGGGGGTTCTGCTCACAAAAGAGATTATGGACTTTAAATATTCATTTCAATCTTACCTTGGGCTTGTAAAGACAATTGGTTGTTGATTTCAGGAAACGATTTTATATTAGTAAGTCAGAATGTAACTACCATTCTCATTGCTTTCTCTTCCATTTCCCTCTTAACACAGTTTAATTTTATCTAAGGCTTCATCAGTCTGGGAGTTTTAAAGCAAATCAGAAATTGAATTGTACATTAGAGAACAGTCACTAATAAACATCTCTGTAAATGTTGACATTTAAATAAAAAGGACTGTAAATCCTCTGTCTATAAAAATAACACTTGAGGATGTGTTCAGGTTCCTCTTTTCAAGCAAATTCAATTCTGATTCTGTTTTTTTTTCTCCTCCATTGGCAATTAATCTTCTAGCTCATGCTCTCAGATTGTTCTCCAGGTGGTTGAGTGATGCCCACAAATACTCAAGATGACAATCTTTGTTCAAAAGTGGCTGACAAACTGCATTTGCATGCTGGAGAATGTCTTCAAGAAACCATGGACACTGCTGTTACAGAAACTTTAACTGGTCCATTTCTGCTCACTGGTGTTGATGGATTGCAACTCCTTCATTTGGGGAGTAGTTGAGAACTTGTGGAAGAGACTTTCATACCCATTGTTAAGGAACTCTGAAGTTCCACCTCAATATGAGGAGAAACCACTTAAGTGTGAGGGTGGTGGAGTACTGGAACAGGATGCCCAGTTGTGGAGTCTCATTCTCTGGAGACTTTCAAAGTCCACCTGAATGCATTCCTAGGTGATCCTGCTCTGGCAGAGGGGGTGGACTCAATGGTCTCTGAGGTCCTTTCCAATCCCTAACATTCTATCATTCTACAGAACTTATTCTAGCATAAAATACAGATTTTCTTGGCATTGCTTCCTGAAGGTAGGTGAGATGTTTTAGCTTCAGTGTAGGAAATTTTGCCATTTGACATTCTTTTCATCTGTGCAGTGTATCTGGAAGGCAGCTGTATTGACTGCAAACAATTTCTGAGTAAAACAGGCTCAAAATTGTTGAAGAGCTCCTTGCATTCTGACTGCAAAGGAAGGTTCAGGGTTTGGGAGTGCTGAGTGTTGTGCTTCACTGGTGTGTTCATCAACAGACTGGCATTAAACCAGGCTTTTCTGTAAAAGCTGTGCTGTCCATAAGTTCCCTCAAACAGAAACAAGCCTTTGAAAGCAGTGCCTTTTGATCCACTGATGCTGCTGTGGTGTCTGTCTGTACCTTCTACAGGCAAAGAAGAGATTTCAGTGTTAATACAGCGGAGCAGCAACTGAATTGCATTGGTTCAGTGTGTACCAGTGAATGTGCTAATGCTGCATACTCCATATGCTATTCTAGGAGCCTTTTTCTTGACTGAGAGTCTAGTTCCTAGATTTATAGTGGGAGTGTTGTTACTGTGAAGGAGTCTGGGTGTTCCTGTGGTCAAACATGGGTTGGCAGCCCTGCAGGGGAGGGAAAACTGGATAGATTTTATGTCAGTGCTGTGTGCTGGATAGGTCATCACCTCGTAGCATAAAGGCAGCAGGAAAACTGTGGTTATGTGTATCAACAAAACAAATGCAACATCCAAATTCAGCTACCACTGAAGAAGACAGGTGTGTGAAGAGTGTGTTGTGTCAGATCTGCTCATAATACTCCAGTCTACTTCTATACTGTTTAGTCCTTATATTTCTGGTTTCGAATGGTACCTGCAGAAATAAAAAGGTTTAGGCATAAATCAACTCCACACTTTTTTTACTGAAATGATACAAAGAAAGAACCCCAACAACCCAAGCATTTAAAGCTCAAATGTTGGCAAGTGTGGTGTTTTTGCTAGATGTCAGTTCTCTGAGAGCTCCATATTTAAGAGTTTGTTACTTATGATGGATTTGTGATTTTCAGCGTGTACGTTTTAAAGCATTGACCACTCCTGCTTTAAGAATGCAGTGAAGCCCAAGTTTCAGCCTGCAGGTAAGAAAAGTGCTTTCCATGGGAAATAGAATTCCCAGAACATAAGTAATTCTCACTGTTGCTGGAAAAGAGCAGTTAGCCTGAAGAAGTTAGGTTAAATAAGGTAGTGTGTTCCAACTTCTCTCTTTGCGGAGAGGCTGATTGCCATTGGAATGGGCTGCCCAGGGAGGTGGTGGAGTCACTGTCCCTGGAGGTATCACACAGTTTCACAGTGTCACCAAGGTTGGAAGAGACCTCATAGATCATCAAGTCCAACCCTTTACCACAGAGCTCAAGGCCAGACCATGGCACCAAGTGCCACGTCCAGTCCTGCCTTGAACAGCTCCAGGGACGGCGACTCCACCACCTCCCCGGGCAGCCCATTCCAGTGTCCAATGACTCTCTCAGGGAAGAACTTTCTCCTCACCTCCAGTCTAAATTTCCCCTGGCACAGCCTGAGGCTGTGTCCTCTTGTTCTGGTGCTGGCCACCTGAGAGAAGAGAGCAACCTCCTCCTGGCCACAACCACCCCTCAGGTAGTTGTAGACAGCAATAAGGTCTCCCCTGAGCCTCCTCTTCTCCAGGCTAACCAATCCCAGCTCCCTGAGGCACTTAGTGCTGTGGTCTATATGACTGAATAGGGCTGGGTGCTAGGTAGGACTGGACGATCTTGGAAGTCTCTTCCAGCCTGGTTGATTCTATGATTCAGCAGGGTCAAGACCAGATTTTTGAATGTTTTCTATGAAGGAATGTTAAAATCAGTGATGAAATTTGCTGTAGAGCTGCACAGCTTTTGAAGCATGCATTTGCTGTTTTGTTGATTCTCCCTGCCAGATACGGCAAGGCCATTTGGCAATGTAGCACATGTGTTCCACTTTGGAAGTGTTTAGTGGGTTGGATTAACTTGATAACCTCGGTTGCTAAAGATTCTACACATTAAAGCACCATAGCTGTATTGAAAAACATTATTTAAGAGGCACGATATGACAGAGGAAGGAGAATATGGTGGAACTGGTCAGGCTGAATTAGAGAATGAGATCAGGTTGCTGTTATCCTTCCTGCTGGTCATGGCACCCTAATTGATTAGGGTAGTGAGGGACTTGAAATGTGTAATTAATGATGAAAAGGGCCACTAGCAATTTGGACTGTATTGAACATAAAGTGTGTAATGAAGTAGGGAGGTGAGCTCCACCACATTAAATGGGAGAATCTGTCACATCTGTGATATTAAAAAGCTGTCTTAGTGTTAGAGGAGTACAGTGGTAGAGTAGTCAGTAATTTATTTAGCATTAAAAACCCGAATGAGATAGTTAAGGGTATTAAAATGGCTGCAATACAATTTGGATATTCAAAGTTTATAAAAGCTCTAAACAGTAATTAAGGATACTATTTTAATATCCAAAATTCATTAAAATCAAACAAAGAAAACTCTTGCAGCTCATAAGGGAAAATGAAAAATCTGTTTTTTAACTTCTTATCTCTGTACTGGATTTAGTTAAATAACTGAAAAATGAGAAACTAGACTTCCACATAGTATAGTGTGGGATATCCCCATGCCCTTGATAGAACTGGAGATGGTAGTCCTCAGCACATTTATCTGATTTTATACTTCACTTGATGGGGAATTAGAAACTACATTGTGAAATTACTTTGTCTGCTCTGTATTTTCTGAGACTTTTTTGTGGTTTAGAGCTTCTGAGATCATGGTTGAAATAAAAGCTATACTTTCCTGCCTGATCAAGCAGCTTCCTTCTTTTCAGCTGGTGAAAGATTTTTTGGCACCTTTTTTTTTTGGAAGGTAGGAGAGCCCTGCACAGGGACCTGCACAGGCTGGATGGGTGGGCAGAGGCCAATGGGATGAGATTTAACAAGGCCAAGTGCAGGGTTCTGCACTTTGGCCACAACAACCCCAAGCAGTGCTATAGGCTGGGGACTGAGTGGCTGGAGAGCAGCCAGGAGGAAAGGGACCTGGGGGTACTGATAGATAGTAAGCTGAAGATGAGCCAGCAGTGTGCCCAGGTGGCCAAGAGAGCCAATGGCATCCTGGCCTGTATCAGGAGCAGTGTGGCCAGCAGGACAAGGGAGGTTATTCTTCCTCTGTACTCAGCACTGGTCAGGCCACACCTTGAGTACTGTGTCCAGTTCTGGGCTCCTCAATTCAAGAAAGATGTTGAGGTGCTAGAAGGTGTCCAGAGAAGGGCAACAAAGCTGGGGAGGGGCCTGGAGCACAAATCCTATGAGGAGAGGTTGAGGGAGCTGGGGTTGTTTAGCCTGGAGAAGAGGAGGCTCAGGGCTGATCTTATTACTGTCTACAACTACCTGAAGGGGCATTGTAGCCAGGTGGGGGGTGGGGGGTAATGCTGGAAATGTTTTAATTTGCTCCATTACTATTTAAATTTATTTGGCATAGAATCATAGAATCAACCAGGTTGGAAGAGACCTCCAAGATCATCCAGTCCAACCTAGCACCCAGCCCTATCCAGTCAACCAGACCATGGCACTAAGTGCCTCATCCAGGCTTTTCTTGAAGACCCCCAAGGACGGTGCCTCCACCACCTCCCTGGGCAGCCCATTCCAATGCCAATCACTCTCTCTGCCAACAACTTCCTCCTAACATCCAGCCTATACCTACCCTGGCACAACTTGAGACTGTGTCCCCTTGTTCTATTGCTGGTTGCCTGGCAGAAGAGGCTTTTCCTTGTATGAAAAAGAAAGTGTTTTTTTCTTGTTCCATGTGGCTGCACAAGTGAATGGATATTATCTTGACCACTCAAATTCTCAATGAAATAGTGCCAGTGCTCTTAGAGCACCACTTTTCTGCACTAGTTTAATGTGCTCTTTAGCATTTCTCTTGGCAGGACTGTGATCAATACAGTACTTCATAATCACTCAGGATAGACTCAGATTTGGTATGAGTATTCCTGCAAAAAATTCAGGATTCAAAGGGGATAAATAAATATCCTCTGGAAATAATTATGCTGTTGGATCATTAGGAAGATAAAACTGACTTGTTCTGCACCTGAAATCTGCCTTTCATCCTGAGCCCTTCTTTATCAAGCTGTCTGCATCCACTGATGTATTCTGTTTCAATTACCAGAGAACTTGTTAATAGCTTCCTCTTCTCTGGGATTGTTATAGTTTCTTAAAAGACAGTTTTATTTAAACAGCAAAATACTTGTAAATGATCTGATCGTTAGTATAGATGAAGTGTAACAGGCATGGGTGTCCTTGACATACATATCCCTCCTAGGTCTTGATGTTTGGGCAGGGGAGTATTTTTAAACCTGTAATGTTGAGCTGTGCTTTCACTGTCTGGGAGTTTACTTGTAAAGGAGGTAGTCCCAGATAGTGGAAAATGAATTGAGATGGGTTAAGCTGTGTATTTGAGAGGAACACCTTCCATTTAGCAGCTTGTAAATTTTACTTCTTATTAGAAGGCACTCCTGCACATGGTGATGCTTCATTCACTGTTTTACCATGGAGAGCTGTATGGTAGCTTCCTAATTGTTTTCCATGAGGGCAGAGCAGTTTTGTGGGGCTAGACATTACCTAGGAAACTACACATGGGGCTGGGGGGGGATATCTCGGAGCATTTTCATAGCTATTTGTTGTTGTAGTTTTGCTGGGTTAGGAACTGGCTGGAGGGCCAGACCCAGAGAGTGGTGGTGAATGGTGCCACATCCAGCTGGCAGCTGGCACTAGTGGTGTCCCTCAGGGATCTGTGCTGGGCCCCATCCTCTTTAACATCTTCATAGATGATCTGGATGAGGGCATGGAGTCAGTCATCAGCAAGTTTGCAGATGACACTAAGCTGGGGGCAGATGTGACTGGGTTGGAGGGCAGAAGGGCTCTGCAGCAGGACCTTGGCCGCCTGGAACAGATGGGCAGAGTCCAAGGGGATGGCTTCAATAGCTCCAAGTGCAGGGTGCTGCACTTTGGCCACAGCAACCCCATGCAGAGATACAGGCTGGGGTCGGAGTGGCTGGAGAGCAGCCAGACAGAGAGGGATCTGGGGGTGCTGATTGATGCCCACCTGAACATGAGCCAGCAGTGTGCCCAGGTGGCCAAGAGAGCCAGTGGCATCCTGGCCTGCATCAGGAATGGTGTGGCCAGCAGGAGCAGGGAGGTCATTCTGCCCCTGTACTCTGCACTGGTTAGACCACACCTTGAGTGCTGTGTTCAGTTCTGGACCCCCCAGTTTAGGAGGGACATTGAGATGCTTGAGCGTGTCCAGAGAAGGGCGACGAGGCTGGGGAGAGGCCTTGAGCACAGCCCTACGAGGAGAGGCTGAGGGAGCTGGGATTGGTTAGCCTGGAGAAGAGGAGGCTCAGGGGAGACCTCATTGCTGTCTACAACTACCTGAGGGGTGGTTGTGGCCAGGAGGAGGTTGCTCTCTTCTCTCAGGTGGCCAGCACCAGAACAACAGGACACAGCCTCAGGCTGCACCAGGGGAGATTTAGGCTGGAGGTGAGGAGAAAGTTCTTCCCTGAGAGAGTCATTGGACACTGGAATGGGCTGCCCGGGGAGGTGGTGGAGTCGCCATCCCTGGAGCTGTTCAAGGCAGGATTGGACGTGGCACTTGGTGCCATGGTCTGGCCTTGAGCTCTGTGGTAAAGGGTTGGACTTGATGATCTGTGAGGTCTCTTCCAACCCTGATGATACTGTGATACTGTGAAATGTATTTTTAGTTTTTATCAGCCAAGAGAGTGCAATGTTTTAGATTTAAACCTTTTAAAGAGTTACAATCTGCTTGCTAACCTATAAGCTAGTAGGAGAATGTAACTTTTCTTGAGTAAGATGGTGTGCTTGCGAGGGAAAAACGCTTGTCATGTGGAAATACTTCCTTGAGCCATCTCCTTTCCCTAATTTTTGAGCCCTTCTTAGTTCTATAAATAAATAAGCAGAAGGGCAAAATGATGATCATTAAATGTGCTACTAAAGCTCTGGGATATTGGAAATTCCATCTTTATTTTTTGAATTATTCAATTCTGAAAGATTTTTGAAACAGACCTTTGAAGTAAGGAACATGTATGAGTATGGAAACAGAGAAGTCAGTCCTCTAAACTAGTTCTGCAGTACGCATCTAATTCTCTGTGTGCGCTCCGAATGCAAAGGAGCCTAAAGATTTTTGGCAAATGTATGCTGCTAGGATAGAAACAGAGGAATTTTAACAACTGCTTTCTTGGGGGGTTGTGTGGTCTGCATAATTTATATCCGTGCAGGCAGTCTGATGTTGCCTTTTGAAGATTCGTGGGTTTAAGTTTGGTTTTCTGAGGGCATGCAGCTTAGCAAGTGTGTCAGTTGCTCCTTTGCCTCCCAGGGCAATCAGGTGGGCAGAGAATCATAGAATCATAGAATCAACCAGGTTGGAAGAGACCTCCAAGATCATCCAGGCCAACCTAGCACCCAGCCCTAACCAATCAACTAGACCATGGCACTAAGTGCCTCATCCAGTCTTCTCTTGAAGACCCCCAGGGACGGTGCCTCCACCACCTCCCTGGGCAGCCCATTCCAATGCCAATCACTCTCTCTGTGAAGAACTTCTTCCTAATATTCAGCCTATACCTACCCTGGCACAACTTGAGACTGTGTCCCCCTGTTCTATTGCTGGTTGCCTGGGAGAAGAGCCCAACCCCCACCTGGCTACAATGCCCCTTCAGGTAGTTGTAGACAGTAATAAGAGGTTGGGAAGCTCCTTACAGGAGGGGACAAGGGACATGAGTCTGGGATGCTTTTGTGTTGTTAATTTTGGGGTTGTTTTTTATGGTAAGACATGATGCACAAATGCAGTAGAGAGGTTGAGTTGTTGCATGTCTCTTCAGAACCAACCTCATTGTAATTTGAAGGGTGTGGGGAGTGTCCAATAGTGCGATGCCTGCAGTTTCTGTGAAGGTAGATAAGTGGTTACTGTGTTAATATCATTCCCCTGCCTCATCTATTTCCTACATACACATACTCCTCTAAATAAATGCACAGGCAGGATTTAAATTGTGGTTACATATCTAGAGAACCCACACAGTTACAGTACAGTAATCTGTTGAGAACCAAGCTTCTTTGTTTCCACAGCTCATGATAGCGCTGGAAAAAGCAGATATGGGGGAAGAGTAAGTATAGAGCAGTCTCAGCTGAGCAAGCAGCAAAAAGAGAGCTCTTTTATCAGCATGGCAACAAAGACTTTTGGGTTAGTGATTCTTGCAAACAGAGAGCATGTTCATATGCTAGAAGAAAATCTTCAGTACAGTGTAGAACAGAGCACTTGCATTCTCAGAAGGAACAGCAAAATGCATCCATACCTTCTTGGCAATCCCTTTGAAGCAGTTGATCAGATGCAGGGTCTCACTTGGTGGTTCATGTGTCCTTGCAAATTCCTTGTTGGCTTTGCTGCTTTTTGTTTGGTTTTTTTGAAGTGGCTTGTCTGTTCCAAAGCTACATTATCCACTTACTGCACCGACTGAGGGGAATCCACATGCGGGAGCAAAGTATCTTTACTTGAGATTTTCTTCTTGTCTGGGTGAGGAGTTGCTTTCACTGATTACTTTTTCAGTAGTTGTTACTATTGTTCCTTGGGGAAAAGGGACTAAGACACTTAATGTGTCACCCTTGGGCAGCGAGGGGGTTGCAGGATGGGAAGCATGTTGGTCAGTGTCACCTGAAGTAAGGATTTATCCTACTTCATTAGTAAGGTGTCGAATTGTACAGATTAATGTTTTACTTCTAATTTAAGAAGGAAAAAAATCAGCTTATTTGAGGTTTCAGGTCAGATTCAACACCTGTTTTCTTCAGTGCCTGTGACAAAGGGAATCCTTGCTAGATTGCTAACAAATACCACCTTATATAGGTTGATGATAAAACCCCAAAACAACAAAGGCAAAAGGGCAAAAGCAAAAACCAGAAGAAAATCTGATCCTCAAATAAGAGGAAGTCCTGAGGAGTCCCACAGTCTTATTGCTAGTACCTTTTAGGAATTAAAAAGTGAAAATTACCTGTGTGACAAATGGTTTATTGGAAAGAAAAGCCATGTAACATTCATTTAAACAGTCTGTGTTCCTATTAGTGCTAATGCATTCATTTCATAAGAAACTGTTGCCTTGTGTTGTGTTGGTGGGATCTTCATGGCAAAGCTAGTATTAATCATAGAATCATAGAATCAACCAGGTTGGAAGAGACCTCCAAGATCATCCAGTCCAACCTAGCACCCAGCCCTAACCAATCAACTAGACCATGGCACTAAGTGCCTCATCCAGTCTTCTCTTGAAGACCCCCAGGGACGGTGCCTCCACCACCTCCCTGGGCAGCCCATTCCAATGCCAATCACTCTCTCTCTGAAGAACTTCTTCCTAATATCCAGCCTATACCTACCCTGGCACAACTTGAGACTGTGTCCCCTTGTTCTGTTGCTGGTTGCCTGGGAGAAGAGGCCACCCCCCACCTGGCTACAATGCCCCTTCAGGTAGTTGTAGACAGTAATAAGATCACCCCTGAGCCTCCTCTTCTCCAGGCTAAACAACCCCAGCTCCCTCAACCTCTCCTCATAGGATTTGTGCTCCAGGCCCCTCACCAGCTTTGTTGCCCTTCTCTGGACATGTTCCAGCACCTCAACATCTTTCTTGAATTGAGGAGCCCAGAACTGGACACAGCACTCAAGGTGTGGCCTGACCAGTGCTGAGTACAGGGGCAGAATAACCTCCCTTGTCCTGCTGGCCACACTGTTCCTGATGCAGGCCAGGATGCCATTGGCTCTCTTGGCCACCTGGGCACACTGCTGGCTCATCTTCAGCTTACTATCTATTAGTACCCCCAGGTCCCTTTCCTCCTGGCTGCTCTCCAGCCACTCATATGGCCTTTTGACTTCCATCTGAAGAAAAATGGGAGCCAGAAAACCACTTACATTTTCTATGTTAAACATTTCAAACTGTTAATGATAGTGGCAAGTCTTTGTAGAAAGGAAGCAGTGGGAGTTTGTAAACTGGATCGTGTTTGTGTGAATGCCAGCACTGTGTCTTCTCCAAATAATAAGACAGAAGCAGAGTAGAGGATAAAATTATAGAGACTCATTATGGAGTAAAAAGAACCCTAGAAGTGCTTGAACTTAAATCTTTGGGGCCACAAATAAGTTTTGGAGGGGTTTATGACTTACAATTCAACAGTATACTTCCCCCAGAGTGGCTACAGGCTGCTGCTGGAAGATTGTGCTAGTTTAACACAATCTTTTTCCTGCAACACACAAGTGACAGAAATTAACACACACAAAACTCTGGGTTGAAATAAAGAGTTTACTGAATAAATGAGGTAATCACACAAATTCCCAGCTCTCCTGTTGCAGAAAGAGCACAGCAGCAAGCAGAAAGCTTGTGAGCCAAAAACCCAAGGCAGGGACCTACTCCTCGTTCCTGCTGCCATCTCAGCAGACACAAGCCAACACCCAAATCCCCAGAACCCAAAAGCAGCAATAGGAACAGGAAACCTCTCACGTTACAGTCTGAACTTCAAGCCCCATAGTACCTTGCTCCAGACAGCACTTTCAGGTTGAAGCAGGCATGAGGCAGGATGATGTGAGTATCAGTGAAACAGAATGCAACATCAGACAAAGATGTACCCAGTTTCTCCTCCTTCCTTCTCCCTTCACTTTTTGAACTTTGTGTTCTTGCCAGCATAGTCTGTGGCTTAGCAGTAGTTAAATTTCCAAAAAGGAATATATTCTACAGTTGTGATTGTAACATTTATCAGCTGGAAATGTTTACTATTTGGAAGGGCAGGCCTGGGAAAATCTCTGAAGTATTTGAGAGCAAGGTAGAGAAGCAGACCCTCAAAGGTGATTTTGCTGGTAGACCACAACTTGGTAACAGGAATGGGGGCACAGACTTACAAATGAGTGAGGTGATGGGGCAGAAGGGGATGGGATCTTCATTTCTGTTAGCAGAAGAAAAGGGAAAGAAGTTTGGCTTCTGGCAGGAGGTATTAATCTTCTGGCTGAACCTGGTGGCTGAAAGTGAAGGAGAGGAACCTGCACCAGGCAGTATCTGTGTGATCAGGATTCTTACTATGAGCTGTGGGGAGGAATCAGCTTTCCTGAAGATGCAAAGAAGCAGGAGAACCATCTGGCATGGTCTGACTGCTTAGATGGAGAGCTGGAGCTGGCCATGGCATTTAGACTGCTGAGGGGTACCTGCTCTGTTGCTCCACCTGGTGCCTGGTGATCACAGGGGCCATGCCAAGAAGATGAGTGGGGATTTTCATAAAGGAAAAGATCCAGGAGAGAAGTAGATGTGGAAAGCAAAGAAGAGCAACTGTAGCATTAAATGTAGATGGTAATGAAAGATGACTTGGTTTGTTTATTGTCACAGTGTTTTCTTGGAGTGGGATGTAATGACATTTTTGATTAAAAACCAAAAAGCCTCAAACATAGAATGGTAAATATCAGGGAATTACAATTATGAAGGATAACTGCTATGAAATTTAATGGATGTAAATGCAATTGGGAAGATGAGGATTTAGAGAGTGTTCTGGGGCAACATGGCTACACACAAACACTTAACACTTGTGCTCTACTTGGGGCTTTTGGCCTTAGTTCAAGTACTGCTCTTTCTTCCCAGGATCTTCTTCTGCCCAGTGGGGTGCTTTTGTTACAGTAGATGTATTTATATCAGTGTTGGTTGTGGGGATTGTTTGGTTTGTTTTGTTGGAGGTTTTTTTGGTTTTGTTACAGTATCACCAAGGTTGGAAGAGACCTCATAGATCATCAAGTCCAACCCTTTACCACAGAGCTCAAGGCCAGACCATGGCACCAAGTGCCACATCCAGTCCTGCCTTGAACAGCTCCAGGGACGGCGACTCCACCACCTCCCCGGGCAGCCCATTCCAGTGTCCAATGACTCTCTCAGGGAAGAACTTTCTCCTCACCTCCAGCCTAAATTTCCCCTGGTGCAGCCTGAGGCTGTGTCCTCTTGTTCTGGTGCTGGCCACCTGAGAGAAGAGAGCAACCTCCTCCTGGCCACAACCTCCTTTCAGGTAGTTGTAGACAGCAATAAGGTCTCCCCTGAGCCTCCTCTTCTCCAGGCTAACCAATCCCAGCTCCCTCAGCCTCTCCTCGTAGGGCTGTGCTCAAGGCCTCTCCCCAGCCTCGTTGCCCTTCTCTGGACACGCTCAAGCATCTCAATGTCCCTCCTAAACTGGGGGGCCCAGAACTGAACACAGGACTCAAGGTGTGGTCTAACCAGTGCAGAGTACAGGGGCAGAATGACCTCCCTGCTCCTGCTGACCACACCATTCCTGATGCAGGCCAGGATGCCATTGGCTCTCTTGGCCACCTGGGCACACTGCTGGCTCATGTTCAGGTGGGTATCAATCAGCACCCCTAGATCCCTCTCTGTCTGGCTGCTCTCAGCCACTCCGACCCCAGCCTGTATCTCTGCATGGGGTTGCTGTGGTTGTTGGCTTTTTTTTCTCCCAATAGTATAACAGAAAAGGACATCACTTTAAAAACCACTTCCAAGGTTAAGGCACTTTGCCTCATTCTCAGTTATTTAAAGACTTTACTCCTAAAACTGATCAGCTAAATTCTGGATTTAAAAAAAAAAATCTAGTTAAAAATTCTTGTTAGAAAACTTAGAGAGTTGTGGTTACTGCTGTATCACTGGAAAGGTTAAGTGAAGCTTGATTGTCATATTTAAACAATATTGCTTAACAAGTTCTGTGCTTCATGACTACTGCCAGCTGTCCACAGGCAGCAGGGGAAAAAATTCTCCCATCTTGATGTGAAAAAAAAGAAACTTTCTTAGGCAATGCTTTTCTTGCTGTTCTTCAGAGCATTAATTAACTGGAACTAGAACATTGGTGGTTTATGCTCTTGCCTGCTTTGCACATATGAACTGACTGCCAGGTGGCTGTCAGAGAGAAGTGCTCTTGTACCCTTGTCTCCAGGCCTTGCTGTTTAGTTAGCTTGGAGAGATCTCACAGCTCTCTTGTAATGTATGCATATGTGTAAGGATCAGACTTTCAAAGTGGGTCCTTTTATCCATGCTCAAAGGATTGGTTGTGGTTGAATTTAAAGAAGATACTCCCTGTTAAATCCCAGGTAAGTGGAAAGTCCATATGGAGATTGTTACGTGTGTGCAACCAACTCAATGTCTGTGGTAGAGCTCATCTAGACTGAGCTGCTTGCTTCCAAGCAGTGTATCTTACTCTGTATTTTGGTACCTAAGGTGTCTTCCTGAAAGATTTTAAGTAGCATCAATACTTTGGTCAAAGACTGGGTCCTGTGAGAGCTTGATGTTTATCCCAAAGCAGAACATGTGATGGCAAAATGTTCTTTATCTTTGTCATGGGAGAGCATGGTTTGAACTGGGTTTAGAGAATGTGAGGAAGGAAACTGAAATGCTTTTCAAGGTCATGGTGGAGTTGAGAAGTTGCTGCAGTGTTTGTGTATCACTGACACAGGCAGCACTTGGTGATCATAGAATGGTCTGGTTTGGAAAGGATCTCCAAAGACTATCTAGTCCAAACCCCTCTGCAGTGAGCAGGGACATCCTCAACTAGATCTGGTTACCCTGAGCCCTGTCAAGTGTCATCTTGAATATCTCCACCGATGGGGCCACAAATACCTTCCCAGACAACCTGTTCCAGTGTTCTACTACCTTCATGGTAAAGAACTTGTTCCCAACATCCCATCTAAATCTACCCTTCTCTAATTTAAAACCATTGCCCCTCATACTGTCAGTGCAGGCCTTTATGAACAGTCTCTATGAACAGTCTCTCCATCCTTCTTGTAGGCCCCCTTCAGGTACTGGTAGGTGGTGATTAGGTCTCCCCAGAGCCTTTACATCTCCAGACTGAACAACCCCACGTCCTTCAGCCTGTCTTCATAGCAGAGGTGTGAGAAGGAATCAGCTTTCCTCAAAATTTTCATGGCCCTCCATCAGATCCAGTGTCTTTGTAAAACTCTCTGCTTACCCTTTGTTTTATAGAGAAAGAATATTCTCCACTTTAAAATGCACTCACCCTTCAAAGATCAGACAGGACATCTATGAAGAGGACATGAGGCATTTATCACATGCACTTCCATGAAAACAACCAACTCAGAATAAGGCAGGGTTTTGAGAGCTAACAACACTAAATAAGCTACTGGTGGCAATGCTGCCAGACTCAGGATTTTCAGTTGAGGCAGCTGAATTTTCCTGAAGTTTCCTTTCCAGGAATAACCAGTTGGCATTTTAGATGTGTACTTACTGACTGTGGTCAGGCTTTGCATATAAAGTTATCACCATGTACACTGAGCAGAAAGTGCTAGATACCTAGACCTGGAGAAAGAGTGTGAGTCACTGAGTTGGGTAAGTAGTAAAACTCACCCAAGTCATACATGAAGCACAGTGAGGTTGAAACTGTATATTCCATTTTTGGTTTACTCAGTGTATTTTAAAATACAGTGAGGTCATTGCTTATTGCAGGGATTTTACCCAAACTGGAAAAAAAAAAGTTATACTTTCTGTATGCTCCTGTAGATGATTTTACAAGTAGGTTGGACTTGCTTAATGAGATTATTTAATGACACCTATGAGTGATTTCCCCCCTTCCAGATTGCAGCAAAGTTTCTTCATGCTTCATCAAATTGGTGCACTTAAGTAGAAATACAAGAGTTAGATCTTGGTGCTAATTATGTGGTCTGTTTTATTATTGGTAGTGAGTCTAAGCTTGTGATGGATTGCCAGATATTCCCTTTTGCAGACATAAAGCCACAAGGTTTATCTTGTAACATATTTGGTGTGTGTGATACGTCGCTCCGAGCCGTGGTTATTAATTGACAGATGAGTTACTCTATGATGGCACTTAAAATGCACAACATGTATTTCTGAAAGCAGGGGTTGCTATAGCAACTTTCTAGTAGGTCACTGGCAGTGTTGTGTGTGAGTGTGTGTACGATTTGGCTGTTAATGCAGACTAATACCGATAGAAAAATGAAAAATGGGAGAGTCAGAAAGAAGGTAGCCCTTCCCCCCTCCCCATTCTCTCCCCTTCAAAGCTCAGGAAGGTAAATTTGTGGAGAAAATGCTTTCTTAGGATATTGCATGTGTTGGCAAGAACCTGTCATCTCCTCTAATGAGATGCTTTCTATTTATGCAAAGATTATTAAGAAAATCCCTGAAATTGCCTTAGTCTTGTTCTGCTTTGACGCCTTTAGAGTTTGCTTGGGAAAGCAATATGTAGTCAGCTGGCCTGAAAGCAGTGTGCATTATGTAGTGAGCATGAAGGTCTGCTTTTAAAGACAAGGCACATCTGTATTACATGCTGAAAGTGAAAATGGTGATAAATTGCTTCGCTTTCCTCACTTGCAAGATCATTCAGCAAGGTTTCATGCACTGGGCCCCCCAGTTTGGGAGGGACATTGAGATGCTTGAGCGTGTCCAGAGAAGGGTGACGAGGCTGGGGAGAGGCCTTGAGCACAGCCCTACGAGGAGAGGCTGAGGGAGCTGGGATTGGTTAGCCTGGAGAAGAGGAGGCTCAGGGCAGACCTTATTGCTGTCTACAGCTACCTGAGGGGTGGTTGTGGCCAGGAGGAGGTTGCTCTCTTCTCTCAGGTGGCCAGCACCAGAACAAGAGGACACAGACTCAGGCCGTGCCAGGGGAAATTTAGGCTGGAGGTGAGGAGAAAGTTCTTCCCTGAGAGAGTCATTGGACACTGGAATGGGCTGCCCGGGGAGGTGGTGGAGTCGCCGTCCCTGGAGCTGTTCAAGGCAGGACTGGACGTGGCACTTGGTGCCATGGTCTGGCCTTGAGCTCTGTGGTAAAGGGTTGGACTTGATGATCTGTGAGGTCTCTTCCAACCCTGATGATACTGTGATACTGTGATACTTTCATAGCACTTCAGGCCAGTCAAAATCTGGTGGTCTCATTCTGCCCTGGATGCCTGTGTCTCTTCCCTAGTGCCAGTTCTCTGCTCGTGTGAACAAGGCAGGAGCTGCTTCAGGAGCTAATCTGGGTACCACCAACTTAAAATTCTTTTTTAGATGGCTAAATGATTTCCTGAATTGTGTCAATGGGCAGAAGGCCACAGGCCAGGCCAGCCATAGGAGTGAAGGGCCTTGGGAGCCACAGTTCAGGTACTGACTGTACACAGATGGTTTTTGAAGAGGCTGAAGATGTTATTTCCCACTGACATCTGGTTTTAGTTTGCTCTCAAGTTTAGCTGGAAGTATTGTGTCGAGGACTCTTTCCCAACCTCTTTGCATTTGTGTTCTTCCCTGAAATAGTTCTCTAATAGTATCTTCTGTTTATGTATATGTATATGTATGTACTGCTTTTAGTAGAGAACATTCATGTATTTGTTTTAGAGAGATCAACCTATTCTCAGGCCATTATTTTCAGTCTTGAATTCACATTGCCTCAAGATATTAGAACACTCATGATTTCAAGTAACACATTCTAGATTCTAAGTGGAAATGTCTAGCAGGTATTTTGAGATACTGTGACCCACTGGATGTTTTTTATCAAAATTATAGTTGCTTTTTAAAAAAAAGTATAGTAAGTGTAGTTCTTTTGTGTTGGACTCACTTCTCTAGAGGAAAGGAACAAGCCATGCTACAGCTGCAATTAGAGTCACTGTGATAGAGTTGTTCTGCTGTCTGGATGGGAGCGGTGAGAGATTGTAGTAAGAAGTGAAGGGAAGGCAGTAGGGCTTGAGCTGCTTGCTGCCATCTTTTCCATTGTCTCACAGTATCACAGTGTCACCAAGGTTGGAAGAGACCTCACAGATCATCAAGTCCAACCCTTTACCACAGAGCTCAAGGCCAGACCATGGCACCAAGTGCCACGTCCAATCCTGCCTTGAACAGCTCCAGGGACGGCGACTCCACCACCTCCCCGGGCAGCCCATTCCAGTGTCCAATGACTCTCTCAGGGAAGAACTTTCTCCTCACCTCCAGCCTAAATCTCCCCTGGCACAGCCTGAGGCTGTGTCCTCTCGTTCTGGTGCTGGCCACCTGAGAGAAGAGAGCAACCTCCTCCTGGCCACAACCTCCCCTCAGGTAGTTGCAGACAGCAATAAGGTCTGCCCTGAGCCTCCTCTTCTCCAGGCTAACCAATCCCAGCTCCCTCAGCCTCTCCTCGTAGGGCTGTGCTCAAGGCCTCTCCCCAGCCTCGTTGCCCTTCTCTGGACACGCTCAAGCATCTCAATGTCCCTCCTAAACTGGGGGGCCCAGAACTGAACACAGGACTCAAGGTGTGGTCTAACCAGTGCAGAGTACAGGGGCAGAATGACCTCCCTGCTCCTGCTGACCACACCATTCCTGATGCAGGCCAGGATGCCACTGGCTCTCTTGGCCACCTGGGCACACTGCTGGCTCATGTTCAGGTGGGTATCAATCAGCACCCCCAGATCCCTCTCTGTCTGGCTGCTCTCCAGCCACTCCGACCCCAGCCTGTATCTCTGCATGGGGTTGCTGTGGCCAAAGTGCAGCACCTGGCATTTGGAGCTATTGAACTCCTGTCCCTCCACTCCCTGGTTTGTTGAGGGATAGCCCAGTAGCACAGCTGCTTTTAAGAGAGGGAGCCAGAAAGTGGCCAGGACTCTACCGAAAAGGAAAATATTTGTTCTGTGTTTTGGTGTGGGGTTTTATCCCCACCCCCCCCAAATGCAGTGATGTTCTCTGTGTTTTAAGAACTTGATTTGTGAAAGTGCTAAGTGTTGATTTAACCCCAGAAAAAAAAAAACCAACCAAATGACTTCCTTGACATGTGTAGTATTTAAATGATTGTTGCATGATTTATTAAGTGTATTCCTGTGCACTGTGTACTCTGGAAAAGCTTGCTTTAACTTTGTCTCAAGGATGAAGGCAAGGCTTACAGATTAATGTTTAAATGTATTTGAATCATTTGAAGGCAGATGAAGGTAAGGTCAGGCAGAAGAAAGATTAAAGCTTGTGTCTTCTTTATGTTTTCAGTAAAGAGTTCTTCTAGAATAAATGTTCCCTTATTTAACTCCTGCGGTTGCAGTTAGGACTTGTTCTTGTCTCATGGGAACTGAGACTCTGTTGAAGGAAATGCTTCAGAGTATTCTCACTTCTGCTCTTAAAGTATCCGTTACCATATGTATGTTCATTTGATGGAACTGAAAATCCTCTTCCTACCTTCCTGTAGTACAGGAGAAAGTGTCTGTCCATTTTCAGCGTTTGAAACTACAGTCTGATCCCTGCTCTGCAGAAACAAAAGCCAACAAGTGTTAGAGGGGAAAGTAACTTTTTGTGTGGATCAGCTGCTGGCATTTCCTCTCTGGCTGGAGAGCCTCAGCTTCTGGTGATGGCAGTTTCTCTCTTGTACAACTTCTATGAAGTTTCACTCATCTTTACCAGCAGTGCTTAGGGAACTGTACTTTTAATGCTTTTCAATATCTTATGTTTCATGGTAGTGGTGAGTCAGTGCAGTTCTTTTTTCCTTGGTCTCCTGCTCGCTGCACAGAGATTGGTAAGGCTGTGTGTGTCTAAGCAGAATGCTGATATTAACAGGCCTTTTACAGACCATCATTGCAGCTGCACAGGGACTTCTGCAAGCAGCAAGTGTTTTCCTGCTCCAGTTGTTGAAGGTAGTGTTATGTGCAGCTTAATTTTGCCTCTTCCTCTGAGCAGAGCTGTGACCTTCCAGGGACTTGTGAAACCAGGCAGATAGCCTAAGCCCCAACACATTTTAATCCAAGTTTTGGCTATATCAGGAGAGCTTTGGCATTCCAAGTTGTTCCTTGGAGGAGTTAGTTTGTGCAGCATGGCTTCTGTAGGTAGAGTAGCTGCAGAGAGATGTCTCAGAGAACAGAGGCTGCCAGATGAAATTAGGTATCTGTTTCCAGACGGTTGGTAGTTAATCCTCCATTTCCTTTCTCAGTTCACAGACAAGGTTAACTCTCTTACGGGAGTAGAGAGGAGGTTTGGTTTCTTTGTATTTTTTTTTGTTCAGTGGGAAGGGAAGGGATTACTGTTTGGGTTGTTG
This sequence comes from Pogoniulus pusillus, assembly GCF_015220805.1. NCBI lineage: Eukaryota > Metazoa > Chordata > Aves > Piciformes > Lybiidae > Pogoniulus > Pogoniulus pusillus. The sequence goes on from NC_087289.1 coordinate 16,785,227, forward strand.
GAGAAGCCTATGTTCTAGCTTTCCAGTGGCACTAAGTTTCTTCTCTCTGTGTCTTTAGAAAAATAAAGTGCTCTGCCAGTTCCTGCTGGAACTCTTCATTACCATTCTTACGGAGCAGCTTTCATCCAGTGGCAGCCTTTCCAATTGTGGCAAGATCTCATCTCTTTTACATGGTCTATTTTGGCTAAATGTTGTCTGAGCTATTTCAAAAGACCTAACAGCTGCATTATCTCAGGGTCAAAAAGTCTTCCTTGAGGAGGAAGGACTTGTGTCAGTGTTACTAGGAGAAAGCACTTGACTAGACCTGAAAGTGGAACAGTGACACAAACATGGATGATGCTTCTCTGGACACAGTCACACTGTTTCCAGTTTTTATCATCTCCTTGTCAAAGTAACTGTTCAGAAATAGAAAAAGATGTCCCATATTTCCGTAAGCAATGCAAAATACAGTAAAAACACCCCCAAACAGACAAAACCCAACAGAAAATCCCACAAAACCACAACCAAAAACAAACTGAAAGAAACCAGGCTGGATGAGGCTCTGGCCAGCCTGATCTAGGATAGGGTGTCCCTGCACATGGCAGAGGGGTTGGAACTAGATGATCTTTGTGGTCCCTTCCAACCATGACTGCTCCTATAAACCCAGGAGCATCAGGGTTTGCACCTTAGAGTTTGGGCATCAAAGTACATTTGTAATAGTTTATAGCCTGAGTTGTTGTCATATCTTCAAATAAATGTTCATACTGAGTCATGAGGAAAGAACATCTTAAAGGGCCAACAGGAAGATAGTTAAGTTGCCTGGTCAGTGGAGCTCATGAAGCCTGTTTGGTAACCCTGTTCCTTAACTGCACTAAGTCCACTAGTTAACTGTGTCTGTGCAGGCTGCCCACCCTGACTGTAGCACCTCTACTGCAGTATTGTGCACCTCAGCATCTTCCCTGGGCTAAGCAAGGCAGCACCCATGGGTGACCAGCTCTAAGCTATGTCCTGGTAAACAGGGCAAACAATAGCTCTGATCCTGGCTCCTCTCTCCACCCTCTTGGAAGTGCTAAGCTCAGCCAGTATTTCTTTTCAGAAGCCAGCTCTGGAGGTACCTGCCCTTCTGGCAGATCTGCCTGTGTTTGGCAGTGTTCAAAATTGCCAGAAGATGGAGGGCAAATGGCCTGGTTGGATGTGAAATCCTTGGGAAATGAACCTGAATCAGCTTCTTGTCCAGTTTGTGCATTGGCTTCTCTGTTCTTGCCTCTCCTCTGTGTATGTGAGACAACTTGTCTGTTTTTTCCAGTTTGCCCATTTTGGAACTGGGCTTTAACGTGGTTTTACAGGGTGCAGTTGTCTTCTTTCTAGGTGCAGTCATCATTCCCCTCTCTGGAGCAAGGAACAAGCAATTAAAGAGATAGCTTCTTTCCAAGCATTTTTTCCCAAGAAAGGTTCCCTCTCAATACATCTATTGTGATGTTTGTGATGTTTTGAAACAGCAAGGAACAGACAGTTTCCCCTCCTGATTCTTCCTAGGGTTGTTGACTAACCAAAATTCATTTCAGCACTGAATGATAAAAGCTTTTCTTCAGGATTATTTACTGAGCTAAAGGAAATCTTGTTCCTGGGTGCTAACTTGTCTTTTCCCTTGTGATGTCTGCATTTTGCACTATGCAGAACTGTTTCCAGCTCTGTACAGCCCTTGATAATAGCTTTTCTCCTGTTTCTCATATTTTCATTGATTCCTTGTGACTGGTGTGGCAGGGAGGTCATTAGGGAACGCTGGTGGGTAGCCAACCTTGTTTAGCTTGTCTTTAATTTCTGGAGTCCTCAGATTGCTTTTTTCCCTCCATATCTCAGGAAAGTCTTGTAGGTAGAGGTGTAATGTATTCTGTAAGTCAGTTGACATTGCTGTGAGAAAGTAAGACAAGGTTCTGGACCAGTCATTTTTAGCCTGAAATAAAATTGCAGTTCCTCAAGCTCAGTACGAGTAGAAGGCAATAAATTGCTGTGAGCTCTGCTTATAGTAGAGGGAGGATGTTGAAATGGGTATTGCCTGTGGGGCAGAGAGGTAAGTTATAGGGATGGAGGATGCTCACATGTAATGAAGCCTTTTTGAGTCAGTTGTTTTAAATTATTATGACTTCTTAATTTCCAGGCATTTGCTTTCCCAAGTCTTTTGGATCAGGAGTGAGAAGTTGGAATGGTTTTGTTCTGTGAAGTGTTCTACTGCTAAATCATCATTTCAGGGATTGGTGCTAGTCCTGCTGCTGTTGTTCACCTGTGTAGTTTCAGGGAAGTCATCTTGGGGCTTCAGTGAATTGTGTGAGTCTGGGATGTGTGGGTTTGGATTTGAATTTTGATTGCAGTGTGAAGCAGTTATGGTCACTGGGGAAACTGCAAGGCTTTTTATTTTTAGCTCCACCATGGTTTTGTGTGCTTATTGGAAAAATGTGCTTCTCCTCACAAGTTTGCTGTGGTTGGGTTCTTTTAAGGGTGGAGAATGAGAGGACAGCATTTTGAGGTACGCTTTTTGAGTAGAGGTTTTAACTGGAGAGCTGACTTAAGGCATGAGCTGTGCCATTCATAATAAGGGAGGACATGCAGTCAGGAGCAGCAGCAGCTATTGGAGGACAGTTCAGTGGTGCTTGATTAACTTGGTCAAACTGTTGGAGAGTGTGTGTGTATATGAAAAAAGATGTTGGGGCCCTCACTGCAAGAAAGGTCCTGGAGCAAGTCCAGAGGACAACAAAGCTGGTGAAGGATCTGGAGAACAGATCTTGTGAGGAGCAGCTGAAGGAACTGGGGTTGCTTAGTCTGGAGAAAAGGAGGCTGAGGGGAGACTACCTTACTGTCTACAACTCCCACCTGGCTCCAACCTCTTTTCAGAGTGTTGGTCTCTTCTTCCAAGTAACAAGTGATAGGATGAGAGGAAATGTGCTCAGGTGGCACCAGGGAAGGTTGGATGTTAGAATAAACTTATTCCTTGAAAGGGTTCCAAAGACTGTGTGATGGTTTGGGTATTCCCTGCCCCCCCACACTTTAGAAATCACCCAGACTAGTCTCAGCCAGCTCTGGGAATATAAATGAAGCTATTTATTTACAGCTAGCACAATATACAAGCAGATAGTTACAGCATATACAGTTATAGACAGAAATATACAAAGTAAAAAGTAATATAGAAACACAACTCCCCTCCCAGAAACCTGAGTCGCCAGGAGGGGCTCCCAACCACCCCTGCACCTTCCCCCTGCCCCTCTCAACCTTACCCCAGTCCCAAGGAAGAATGGAGGTTCAGCCAAGAGGTTAAGAAGCAAAGGTAAGTGGAAGGTGAGGTTAGGGAGATGCAGCTCAGTCAGAGCCCAGCCAGAGAGTGAGTCAAAACGGCGAGAGTGTTATCTAATGTTTTGCTTTCTTCTTCAGCAAGACTCTGAGGGAAGCAGACATCACCATTGCTTTCCTTTCACAGCCTGTGATCTAGTTCTTCTCACCAAAACATTCTACCCTGCTTCAAACTAGCACAGACTGGAACAGGCTCCCCTTGGAGATGGTTTAATCCCCATCCCTGGAGCTGTTTAAAGGATGCAGAGATGTAGTGCTGAGGGACATGGTTTAGCCACAGACTTGGTAGAGCTAAATGTTTGGACTTGGTGATCTTTAAGGTGTTTTCCAACCCAAGCAGTAGTCTGATTCTATAGATTTGTGTAGCTGTCTTTGGGAAGAAATCTCTTCAGATCAGTGAAGGAATGCAGTGATGAGCACCCTCACAGCACAGACTGTGTATCCTGATACACTGCATCACAGTTTGTTTGACTTAGATGTTGTTGTTGGGTTTGTGATAGTAGGGGTGTTGGTCTGGGGGACAGGAAGTAGTATCACAGTATCATCAGGGTTGGAAGAGACCTCACAGATCATCAAGTCCAACCCTTTACCACAGAGCTCAAGGCCAGACCATGGCACCAAGTGCCACATCCAATCCTGCCTTGAACAGCCCCAGGGACGGCGACTCCACCACCTCCCTGGGCAGCCCATTCCAGTGTCCAATGACTCTCTCAGTGAAGAACTTTCTCCTCACCTCCAGCCTAAATCTCCCCTGGTGCAGCCTGAGGCTGTGTCCTCTCGTTCTGGTGCTGGCCACCTGAGAGAAGAGAGCAACCTCCTCCTGGCCACAACCACCCCTCAGGTAGTTGTAGACAGCAATAAGGTCTCCCCTGAGCCTCCTCTTCTCCAGGCTAACCAATCCCAGCTCCCTCAGCCTCTCCTCGTAGGGCTGTGCTCAAGGCCTCTCCCCAGCCTCATCGCCCGTCTCTGGACACACTCAAGCATCTCTGTGCTGGGCCCCATCCTCTTTAACATCTTCATTGATGATCTGGATGAGGGCATCGAGTCAGTCATCAGCAAGTTTGCAGATGACACTAAGCTGGGGGCAGATGTGACTGAGTTGGAGGGCAGAAGGGCTCTGCAGCGGGACCTTGACCGCCTGGACAGATGGGCAGAGGCCAATGGGATGGGGTTCAATAGCTCCAAGTGCAGGGTGCTGCACTTTGGCCACAACAACCCCATGCAGAGATACAGGCTGGGGTCGGAGTGGCTGGAGAGCAGCCAGACAGAGAGGGATCTGGGGGTACTGATTGATATCCGCCTGAACATGAGCCAGCAGTGTGCCCAGGTGGCCAAGAGAGCCAATGGCATCCTGGCCTGCATCAGGAATGGTGTGGCCAGCAGGAGCAGGGAGGTCATTCTGCCCCTGTACTCTGCACTGCTTAGACCACACCTTGAGTGCTGTGTTCAGTTCTGGGCCCCCCAGTTTAGGAAGGACACTGAGATGCTTGAGCGTGTCCAGAGAAGGGCGACGAGGCTGGGGAGAGGCCTTGAGCACAGCCCTACGAGGAGAGGCTGAGGGAGCTGGGATTGGTTAGCCTGGAGAAGAGGAGGCTCAGGGGAGACCTTATTGCTGTCTACAACTACCTGAGGGGTGGTTGTGGCCAGGAGGAGGTTGCTCTCTTCTCTCAGGTGGCCAGCACCAGAACAAGAGGACACAGCCTCAGGCTGTGCCAGGGGAAATTTAGGCTGGAGGTGAGGAGAAAGTTCTTCACTGAGAGAGTCATTGGACACTGGAATGGGCTGCCCGGGGAGGTGGTGGAGTCGCCGTCCCTGGGGCAGTTCAAGGCAAGGTTGGATGTGGCACTTGGTGCCATGGTCTAGCCTTGGGCACTGTGGTTAAGGGTTGGACTTGATGATCTGTGAGGTCTCTTCCAACCTTGGTGATACTGTGATACTGTGATACTGTGATCTCAATGTCCCTCCTAAACTGGGGGGCCCAGAACTGAACACAGTACTCAAGGTGTGGTCTAACCAGTGCAGAGTACAGGGGCAGAATGACCTCCCTGCTCCTGCTGACCACACCATTCCTGATGCAGGCCAGGATGCCACTGGCTCTCTTGGCCACCTGGGCACACTGCTGGCTCATGTTCAGGCGGGTATCAATCAGCACCCCCAGATCCCTCTCTGTCTGGCTGCTCTCCAGCCACTCCGACCCCAGCCTGTATCTCTGCATGGGGTTGTTGTGGCCAAAGTGCAGCACCCTGCACTTGGAGCTATTGAATGCCATCCCCTTGGACTCTGCCCATCTGTCCAGGCGGTAGTAGTAGCTCTGGGAGCAGTGTAGGCTCTGGGAGCAGTTTTATAGAGAAGTGCTTGGTGTCATGCTGGATGACACTTGACAGAGTCTGATTTTTCTGAGTAAAACAAACATGTCATCTGTATGTTTTAGGAGAAGTGGAGGCTTGGCTATAGCTTTAGAACCTCTTTCCTTAAGTAAGGCCATGAAAATGTCATCATATTTATAGGTCTGAGGTAGTGCCAGTTTAGGAGGGATTGAAGGTATGGAGCAGTTGATGGATTCTGGAGTTATTCTTCTTAAGGCAAATAGGGTATCACAGAATGAGAAATTGGTGATCTGACTTCATAGATTCGTGGTAGCATTGATGGCTTTGGAAGGGTGAATTAAATTTGGTGGTTTATTTAGTCTGTCCTGAAGATAGCTGGCTCACTGAGTAGTAAAGGATTTAATGAGTTCTGATGGGGTTTCTTTTCTGTTGTACATGGATTAAAGACCTACCAGGCTTCTTGATCTTGGTGAGCATGTCAAAACATTCCTGGAGTAGGAGAATGTGGTTGCTGGTTTACTGGGAGGAGAACTTGAAACAAGTTTCAAGGTGAAGAGGAACCCAGTCAGAGTTCCTGACTCATTCTGCTGCTTGTCAGGGTGTGCAACTGCCTGCATCTCTTCGGCGTCAAGGAGGCTGTGGGATTTAAGGCTCTTTCTTCCCAGAAAGACTGCAGTTGTGGATTGCTTCAGAGGAGGGATTGTAGTGGTGCTAGATGTAGGTGAAGAGTGTCTGGTTTGATACAGGATTTGATTTCCTCAGGAAACTATTGGGGTTGGGAGGTAGGGTTTGCTTCTTCATTAAAATATTTATCTATATCTATTTAATTATTTTATTGGCCAACATTATCTTTTCTGGTCTGCCTCTGCTGATTTGTTTTGCTCTTCAGTTTTCATCAACCTTTTAAGAACTTAACAGGTTATTTGTGTATCTGCTCACAAATAGAGAGGGGCTGGTGGGGGATGTGGTGTTCAGAGGCTGCCTGGGGTCCAGTGACCATGAAATGACAGGTTTTTCAATGTATGGTGAAACCAGGAGGGACATCAACACAACCTCCACACTGGACTTCTAAGGGGCAGACTTTGGCCTATTTAAGAAACTGACTTGGGAAGTTCCTTGGGAAAGAGCTCTTAAAAACAAAGGGGTCCAGGAAGGTTGGACCTGCTTCAAGAAAGAACTCCTGAAGGCACAGGAGCAGCTGTGCCATTGTACTGGAAGATGAGCTGAGGAGGGAGGCAGCCAGACTGGATGGGCAGGGAGCCACTGAAGGGACTAAATATAAAAAGAGAGTATATCACCTTTGGAAAAGAGGGGAGGAGTCCCAGGAACAGTTCAAGGATGTTGCTAAGTTTTGAAGGAAAAAAAATAGACAGGCAAAAACTCATTTGGAGCTTAGGCTGCCACTGCTGTCAAGGAGAATAAAATATGTTTCTATAAGTATATTAATGGCAAGAGAAGGGGCAAGGACAACCTCCAGTCCTTATTAGATGTAGAGGGGAATACAGGGACAAAGGATGAGGAAAAGGCAGAGGTGCTTAACACCTTTTTTGCCTCAATCTTCAATAGTGGGACAGGTTGTCTCCAGGAGAGCTGGACTCCTGAAGTGGCAGATGGAGTCAGGGGCTGGTATAGTCCCCCTCTAATCCATGAGGAAGAAGTAAGGGGTGTGCTGAGTTGTTTTCATCCTCACAACTCCATGGAACTGGATGGGATCCATCCTAGGGTGCTGAGAGAGCTGGCAGCTGAGCTGGCCAAGCCACTCTCCATCATCAACAGTCCTGGCTCACTGGGGAGTCCCCAGAGACTGGAAGGTGGCCAATGTGATACCCATCCACAAGAAGGGCAGGAGGGAGGAACCGGAGAACTACAGACCTGTGAGCCTGACCTCAGTACCAGGCAAGGTGATGGAACAGCTCATCTGGAGTGCCATCACACAGCACCCACAGGATGGCCAAGGGATCAGGCCCAGCCAGTGCAGGTTTAGGAAGGGCAGGTCCTGCCTCACCAACCTGATCTCCTTTTATGATCAGGTTACCTGCCTGGTGAATGTGGGGCAGGCTGTGGATGTAGTCTACCTGGACTGCAGCAAAGCCTTTGACACTGTCTGCCACAACAAGCTCCTGGCACAGCTGGCAGCTCCTGGCTTGGGCAGATTTACTCTGAAATGGGTCAGGAACTGGCTGGATGGCAGAGCCCGGAGAGTGGTGGTGAATGGTGCCACATCCACTTGGCAGCTGTCACCAGTGGTGTTCCTCAGGGATCAGTGCTGGGCCCAGTCCTGTTCAATATCTTTATTGATGGTTTGGACAAGGGGATTGAGTCCAGCATCAGTAAGTTTGTAGATGACAGCAAGCTAGGAGCAGGTGTTGATCTGTTGGAGGGTAGGAGAGCCCTGCAGACAGACCTTGCCAGGCAGAGACCAATGGGATAAGATTTAACAAGGCCAAGTGCAGGGTTCTACAGTTTGGCCACAACAACCCCAAGCAGCACTACAGGCTGGGGACAGAGTGGCTGGAGAGCAGCCAGGAGGAAAGGGACCTGGGGGTACTGATAGATAGTAGGCTGAGGATGAGCCAGCAGTGTGCCCAGGTGGCCAAGAGAGCCAATGGCATCCTGGCCTGCATCAGGAAGAGTGTGGCCAGCAGGACAAGGGAGGTTGTTCTTCCCCTGTACTCAGCACTGGTCAGGCCACACCTTGAGTGCTGTGTCCAGTTCTGGGCTCCTCAATTCAAGAGAGATGTTGAGATACTGGAAGGTGTCCAGAGAAGGGCAACAAAGCTGGTGAGGGGCCTGGAGCACAAGGGAGGGAGCTGGGGTTGTTTAGCCTGGAGAAGAGGAGGCTCAGGGCAGACCTCATTGCTGTCTACATCTACCTGAAGGGAGGCTGTAGCCAGGTGGGGTTGGGCTCTTCTGCCAGGCACCCAGCAACAGAACAAGGGGACACAGTCTGAAGTTGTGCCAGGGGAGGTCTAGGCTGGATGTTAGGAGGAAGTTGTTTGCAGAGAGAGTGATTGGCATTGGAATGGGCTGCCCAGGGAGGTGGTGGAGTCACCGTCCCTGGAGGTGTTCAAGAAAAGCCTGGATGAGGCACTTAGTGCCATGGTCTGGTTGATTGGGTAGGGCTGGGTGCTAGGTTGGACTGGATGATGTTGGAGGTCTCTTCCAACCTGGTTGATTCTAAGGTGAGCAACTCATTCTAATGGGAGATGTCCCTGCCTATGGCAGGGAGCTGGAACTAAATGATCTTTGAGGTCCCTTCCAACCTAAACCATTCTGTGATTCTGTAATTTAGATCCTCTCACTATAAAAATAATTTGGGCTAAAAATAGTTAACAATGGAAGGAAAGCAACTTACTTGTGATTCTGTTTGAAATTTATACCTGCTTAAATGAAAAGTACCTCTGTGATGATAGTGCAAGTTAAAAATGTTTACTAAAAGCAAGCATATTGTGATGGTTTGGGTGTTACCTGCCCACCCCCGTGGAAATCACCCAGACTAGACTCAACAGCTCTGGAAATTGAATGAAGCTTTCTATTTACAGCTTAGCACAATAGACAAGCAGATAGCTACAGTTATATACAGAAATATACAAGTTAAAAGGCAATACAGAAACACAACTCCCCTCCCAGAAACCTGAGTCCCCAAGAGGGCTCTCAGCAGCCCTTCCACCTTTCTCCCACCCCTCTACCTTACCCCAGGTCTTGCCTTATGCTCAAGGAAGATTGGAGGGTCAGCCAGGGGGGTTAGGAAGCAGGTGGATTAATCACAGAGATGGCAGGTTAGATTAGAGAGAGATGCAGCCCAAAGGCCAGACAGAGAGCAACTGTCTTATCTATATTTACATTCTCATACATCTCAGCAAGCCTATGAGGGAAGTAGACATCACCATTCTTTCCCTTTCATAGTCTGTAACCTGGTTCTTCTCACCAAAACATTCTAGCTAGCTTCAAATTAGCACTCATATTTAGATGGCCTGAGTACAGAGAGATAGCACTACTTAGAGTAATGCCTGCTGGGTCTTTGTTAATCCCCTTGTTAAATTCACCTTCTCTTCTGAGGAGCTCAAACACAAGGGATTTAATGTTTAAAGAGCCACATCCCCATGTGCACACAGAAAAAAGGGCTTCAGTAAAACAGATGCCAATGAGTTATGTCAGGCTGAGGGTTAAGATGGATGTGAATCACTGGAACAGGTTGCCCAGGGACGTTAATGGATGCCTCCTCACTGGAGGTGTTCAAGGCTAGATTGGATGAGGCCTTGAGCAACTTGGTCTAGTGGAATGTGTGCCTGCCCATGGCAGGGGGACTGGAAATAGATGATCTTTGAGGTCCCTTCCAACCCAAACCGTTCTGTGATCTCTAACCTGTTAGTAGTAGTAGAGGAATCCATGGGGTTTTGTCATGTGAGCTTTCTTGAAGTCCCTGCCTGGGTAAACTCATACTCCAGGATCTTCAAGTTCCTGCACTGATAACATTTTAAAACTCTTGGCCTAGAACTTTAGAAGGATTGTCTCTGGAGTAGGTATGAACACCTTGCTCATGCCTGCTGCTGTCCAGAAGTCATAGAATCAACCAGGTTGGAAGAGACCTCCAAGCTCATCCAGTCCAACCTAGCACCCAGCCCTGTCCAGTCGTCTAGACCATGGCACTAAGTGCCTCATCCAGGCTTTTCTTGAACACCTCCAGGGATGGTGACTCCACCACCTCCCTGGGCAGCCCATTCCAATGCCAATCACTCTCTCTGGGAAGAACTTCCTAACATCCAGCCTATGCTTCCCCTGGCACAACTTGAGTCACTGCTGTTTGTGGCACTTGGGTCATCACACCTCTGCAAGGGCAAGGATCATGACATGTGAAGCAGCTAAGAGATGTTTGGAGCTGCTTCTCGAAGCTCCGAGTTCAAGAGGTGAGTAGTTCTAGCAGTGGGAGTGCTTTAGCATAGTCCTTCCACACTGCCATCTTCTTTTGAAGACCTTTATGTCTTCATGTTCTTTTGAGGGGCCTGTGAGGGAACTGGTAGAATCTTGCACTTTAGCCTGGTTTACATGTATGTGGTAAGTGCAAAATTCTCTCTCTGTTAATTATTCTTCTGTTAGGAGCTCTGTGAAATTGGAAGCTGCTGTTTTAGTGAGCTTGTTTTCCACAAGCCTCTGTGTACATCCCTCTTGAGTTCACATGAGTGGCAGAATTAGTTAATTCTCAAAGTTTTAATTCATCTGCCCCTTCAAAATGCATCTTTTCTTTGATAATCTACACAAAATATCACAGTATCACAGTATCATCAGGGTTGGAAGAGACCTCACAGACCATCAAGTCCAACCCTTTACCACAGAGCCCAAGGCCAGACCATGGCACCAAGTGCCACGTCCAATCCTGCCTTGAACAGCTCCAGGGACGGCGACTCCACCACCTCCCCGGGCAGCCCATTCCAGTGTCCAATGACTCTCTCAGGGAAGAACTTTCTCCTCACCTCCAGCCTAAATTTCCCCTGGCGTAGCTTGGGGCTGTGTCCTCTTGTTCTGGTGCTGGCCACCTGAGAGAAGAAAGCAACCTCCTCCTGGCCACAACCACCCCTCATGAGGGTAGTTGTAGACAGCAATGAGGTCACCCCTGAGCCTCCTCTTCTCCAGGCTAACCAATCCCAGCTCCCTCAGCCTCTCCTCGTAGGGCTGTGCTCAAGGCCTCACTTCCTCCTGGATTTTCATATCAGAATCTCACCTGAAGTAAAAAATAAGGCAAACATGCCCAAGGAATGAAATCTTGAGCTGCCCTGGGAGGTTTTTCCATCCAGCACTCTGTATGTCAGGCTTTGCTGCTTTCTGTGAAAATGGGTTTTACTGTTGGCAGTGTTCCAGATGCAGTGAATAGTAGAACACCAGATGTCCACTGCTGAGAACAACTGCAGATGAGTAAACACTGCCCTGAGATAGCTGAACCCTGCTTCTGGTGTGCCTGTAGACAGTGGACACTCTTGGCCTTTGTGCTGAAAACCCAAACCTGGTTGTGAGCACCTCAGAATGTTTGACTACAGCAGGGATTGCTTCCTGCCTTCATTTCCATGTGGATCGTTTTGTGGGAATAAGCAGTCACTCCCTGAAGTGCTTGAGTCTGAATTTAATCACTGGATTTAATTGTAATTATTGTTGCACATGGAGTGCAAGAGAAAGAGTAGAAGAAATGAGGGTAAGAAGAGATGTCAGACTTGGTCCAGTTTTGACCCTTTTCTCTCCAGCAGGCAGTGTGTTAGGTCATGCTTTCAGACCCAAAGCAGGCTGGGTTCCCACTGCCTTGCTTGTCTTTCCCCAGCTCTTTCAGTCCCTTGGGAATACTACCACAGCCTTTGCTGTGTTTGTTGTAAATGGTCCCAAGTGTGACCCAGGCATTTGGGAAAAGAAGAAGTCCTCAGTGGTGGTGAATTTGCATGTTCTGGCACCAACTGTGGGAGTCCCCCCACAGTCCAAGTTTCAGTGTCTCACCTTGCAGCAGTTTAAACCCATTACTTGTCCTGTTCTGTCCAAGTGAGTTTTTCTCTCCCTCTCCATCACCTTTGCAGCAGTTTCTGTATTGCAGAGGTCACTCTTCTGCAGTCTTGTCTGTGGCCAGCTGTGCTCTCCCATTGCTTTGCTGTGCACAGACCTTCCTGAACCTTCTGGAAGCCTGGCTTGAGCCACTAAAAGTAACCATGCAAAACCTGAAAACTTTTATACTTTCCAAGTGAGCTGAAGTGGCTTACTAAGAAATCAACTGAACAGACCTATTTGGGGCAAAACATTTCAACTCAGCTATCTTTTAAAGCATTATGCTGAGGTGGTGAGCACCTGTGCTGTCCAGGTCATTCAGTCTGTGGCAGGTTTTCATAAATTGCTCAGGCTTTTGTTTTGAAGGTGACCTTTCAGTTTCTGTGACAAGTAAAATCATAGAATCAACCAGGTTGGGAGAGACCTCCAAGATCATCCAGTCCAACCTAGCACCCAGCCCTAGCCAGTCATCTAGACCATGGCACTAAGTGCCTCATCCAGGCTTTTCTTGAACACCTCCAGGGATGGCGACTCCACCACCTCCCTGGGCAGCCCATTCCAATGCCAATCACTCTCTCTGCCAACAACTTCCTCCTAACATCCAGCCTAGACCTCCCCCAGCACAACTTGAGACTGTGTCCCCTTGTTCTGTTGCTGGGTGCCTGAGAGAAGAGACCAACCCCACCTGGCTACAGCCTCCCTTCAGGTACTTGTAGACAGCAATGAGCTCTGCCCTGAGCTTCCTCTTCTGCAGGCTGCACACCCCCAGCTCCCTCAGCCTCTCCTCACAGGGCTGTGCTCCAGGCCCCTCACCAGCTTCGTTGTCCTTCTCTGGACACCTTCCTGCTCCTCAACATCTCTCTTGCATTGAGGAGCCCAGAACTGGACACAGTACTCAAGCTGTGGCCTGACCAGTGTTGAATCTCTTGGCTTTGAGATGAGGCTGACACTCTGTCACACTGTGCTGCAGTTGAGTGAGACCTGGAGAGTTGGGCTGAGGGGAACCTTGTAAGTTTGAAAAGGGCAGTTGTAGAGTCCTGCACCTAGGTGGAGTAGCCCTATGCACCTGTAGAGGTGAGAGGCTCACCTGCTGGAAAGCAGCTCTGCAAAGAAGGACCTGTGGAGGTCCTGATGGACAGTAAGTTCACCATGAGCCAGCAATGTGTCGTTGTGGCCAAGAAGGCAAATGATATTCTGGGATGTATTAAGAAGAATGTGGCCAGCAGGTCAAGGGAGGTTCTCCTTCCTCTCTACTCTGCACTAGTGAGGCCATACCTTGAATGAATATTGTGTCCAGTTCTGGGCTCCCTAGTTGAAAAGAGACAAGAAACTACTGGAGAGAGTCAAGTGGAGGACCACGAGGATGATTAAGGGAATAGAACATTCCTCATACAAGAAAAAGGTGAGAGATCTGAGGCTGTTTAGTCTAGAGAGGAACAGACTGAGTGGGTATCTTCTCAATGTTGATCAATATCTAAAGGGTGGAGGTCAAGAAGATGCAGCTGGGCTCTTGTCAGTGGTGCCCAGAGATAGGTCAAGGAGCAGTGGGCACAAACTAGAACAAAAGAGGTTCCACTTGAACATAAGGAAGAACATCATTATTTGGAGGGTACCGGAGTGCTGGAGCAGGCTGCCCAGAGACATTGTAGAGTCTCCTTCTCTAGAGATTTTCCAAACACACCTGGACATTGTGTTCCTCTGCAGCCTGATATAGGTGACCCTACTTGAGCAGGGAGGTTGGACTATGATCTCTGTAGGTCCTTTCTGACCCCCAGCATTCTATCATTTTGAGTCAATCTGTAGTTTGTCCCATAGGCTTTCTTGTGACTCCCAACGCTCTTGCATCATCTTAAGATGAGTGACTTTATCTTCTCAAGACTCTTCCTGAGTCTTGGAAATGTAAGTACAGAGAAGCAGAAGACATCATGGCCCTACAATTTGAAGGTAGTAGAACCTGGCTTTCTGGAGCTTTTTTTATTATGGCTTCTTTATGTTCAAAACAAGTAGATAGGAAGTTAGCAGATAGCTGACTTAGTCCTAATGGACAGATGGCAGGGAGCAAGTTGTTAATTTAGACTTTAATCATCCTGATGTTGGACTAGCATGAGAACTCAGTGCCTTAACTGTTAGTCTTGTGCAATCAGACCATAATTATTTGCCCTCTGAGTGACAGAGTGCCCATAGCCCCAAATGATCTCAGTCACAGTTGTGAATGCTCAGTGCTGCAGAAAATCAGGTCAAGTGTCTCACTGGGTGTCCACAGAGTGAGGAGCAGCTAAATCTGAAGTGTATTATAACAGTGAAGGGAAGGCAACCTTGTTTTCATATTCTCAGTCCATCAGCATTTTTTGTTCTATAAACAGAGTAATCAAAGGGCAGAATTTCAGTCTTTGAGCAGGACCCATCTACAGGCAGCATTTGCACAAAGCATTTGATTTGATACCTTCAGTATTAGACATCCTAGGCATTAAAAGAAAGCAGTATATGGTGGTGTAATTGAAAACTACTGAAGTAAAACACCAGAGGTGATGAAACAGAGTTCTCAGTGATGTGTGACATTTGAATCAACTAGGCTGTTCTAACCATTGACAAAAGATTGTGTCAGCTTTCCTGTGCCATCCTAGCGCCAGTGCCTCAGCACAGGCGTGCATGGTACAGGAATTAGTGGATGTCTTCTGGATAGGGTAGCAGAAGATACAGGAAAAACTGATTAGTTTTGCCAGCTGGCACATTTTTGGACAGAAAATGAAGCATTAGAAATGTGTTAGTATGACCTGGAGGTTTTTGTCATTTAAGAATTGTGTTCCCAGCTCTGCAGGAAGCGATTGTGTAACCTTTCACTGTGAGGTCTTGCATTGGTAATTGTGAGGAGCACAGAATGACATTGCTCACTAGCAAGTGAGATGACAGATTATTTTTCTCTCTGACTGAGCAGGACCTTCCTAGGCTAAAAGCATTTGGTGAGAAGCAGCAGCAGCAGCTGTCTTGCCTGTAGAGTCCATTCTACATGTTGATGCAGCAGAGGGGAGAACTAGGACTGCAGGCAACATTGAATGGCCAGCTAGGGGCTGCCAGGAAATAATCCTTGTTGCTACATGGATGTGTGACATGTCTGGAGATGGTTTTAAGGAAGGGATTGGTGCTGGGGTTTGAGCAGAACTGAAGTGCAAAGAGCAGGCAGAGTAACTGAACAGACTTAGCTCCTTCTGATAAGGAGGCACAGCTGCAGAAAGGTGGCCTTGGGAGGCTAGCAGAGTAGCTGCTCTCTGTAGCTGAGCTGTGCGAGGAGGGCAGGCTGGGCAGCCCTGGGAACGGGAAAATGTTGTGGCTAGCTGCACAAAGGGGGCCTAAGGGGGGTAGTTGGTCAGGTCTGCCTCTGTGCATGTGGACAGCCCATCTCTGCTGTGTAAGTGCCCCTGTGCTGAGCTCCCCGAGGCAGGCACCACGCTTAGCTTCGATAAACGATTGACCACCTGCGCACCATGTTGGTATCAGTCAGCATCTTTCCCGCTCCCGCGTGGCCTAAGTGAGGTCAGCTCCACAGAGAGGAAAAGAAAAGAAACTATAGTCAGTGGTAATGGACATTTGCTAAATGCTTTAACTTTGCATGCAGTGTCAGGTTGTTCTTGGGTTTCCTTGTGTTATGCACATTTCCCCTGTGCACTTACTTGCCTTTCTTTGGATGCTTACTTCTTCTTGACATCATCTGGGAAAAATCATAGGATCATAGAATCAACCAGGTTGGAAGAGACCTCCAAGATCATCCAGTCCAACCTAGCACCCAGCCCTAGCCAGTCAACTAGACCATGGCACTAAGTGCCTCATCCAGTCTCCTCTTGAACACTTCCAGGGACGGTGACTCCACCACCTCCCTGGGCAGCCCATTCCAAAGGCAAATAACAATTGTCTGTCCTTAACTTGCTGTTCTGATAACTCCATCCTTCTGACAGACCCTGAGACAAACTGTCTCTTTACTGCAAACAAAAATATGTCTATATCTCTCTTAGGTACAGGAGAGTCCAGCACTGGACACAGTACTCCAGATATGTCTCACCAGTTCTGAGCAGCAAGCAAGGATCACCTCCCTTGATCTGCTGGTGGTGCTCTGCCTAAAGCACCCCAGGAGATGCTGTTTGCTTTTGCAGCAAGAGTATATTTCTGGCTCATGTTCAAGTTGTTGTCTACTTGGTCTCTTTTGGAAATGCTGCTTCATGTTCAAGTTGTTGCCTTCTTGGTCTCATTTGGAAAGCTGCTTTCCCAACTATTGGTGCCAAAACTCTGCTGAGGGACAAGGTTAACCACCAGCCTGGGTAGAGTTAGATAATGGTTGGACTCAGTGATCCTAAAGGTCTTTTCCAGCTGAAACCACTCTGTGTTTCACGTTTATACAAGCCATGCATCTGGAGTTCTCAAATTGCCTTTGGGCCTTAGCAGGATGAAGCAGTGTACAGCTCTATCATTTTTCAAACAGCAAAAAAAAACACAACAGGGAGCACCAAGGGAGAAAGGCAAGTAGTTTTAAATGGAAAATGAACCTCTGACATACAGGCATTACCAACTAAGCAGCAGAAGATCCTGCTCCATTAGTATAAGCTGCTGTCTGTCAAGGTCACTTGGTCAACAAGAAAAGAGGTTTTTAGCCTGGAGAAGAGGAGGCTCAGGGGTGATCTTATTACTGTCTACAACTACCTGAAGGGGCATTGTAGCCAGGTGGGGGGTGGCCTCTTCTCCCAGGTAACCAGCAATAGAACAAGGGGACACAGTCTCAAGTTGTGCCAGGGTAGGTCTAGGCTGGATGTTAGGAAGAAGTTCTTCACTGAGAGAGTGATTGGCATTGGAATGGGCTGCCCAGGGAGGTGGTGGAGGCACCGTCCCTGGGGGTCTTCAAGCAAAGCCTGGATGAGGCACTTAGTGCCATGGTCTGGTTGACTGGCTAGGGCTGGGTGCTAGGTTGGCCTGGATGATCTTGGAGGTCTCTTCCAACCTAGTTGATTCTATGATTCTATGAGTAGAGTCAGTTGAATACCACTTACCTTTTAGGTATCTTCTGGGTAATGGAATTAGTAACTATGTAACTTTCACTGCTAGATGTGGTAGTTGGAGTGGGAGTCTGTTTGTTTTTAAAGTTTTGGCACCAGAGAGGCAAATAAGCAATCTAAAGACTGCAAAAAATAGAGGTAGCTTTTCACCACAGTAGCCAGTACAGAAACTATTGATGGAATGGATGTGTTGGATTCCTTGTTATAAAACTGTGTAGAGCATTTTGTAAAGCTAAGATCATTATGAGATACATCAGAGAAAAGCCATCATGAAACTGACAATTTACTGCTTTTCACCCTTACTAGTTTTCCGCCTGGGTGTTTCATCTGAATCATGTCTTTCACTGCCTGCTTTGTATTCCTCTCCATGTCAGTTTTAACTGTGCCAACATAAATGTGTCATCTTAATGTGCAGATTAATAAAGGCTGCAAACATGCTAAGGTCATTAAAATTGGCATTAAATCAGAACATCAGAATGATTATTATTTTTAAATACCTAAAATAGAAGCAGTTGACTGCAAGTTTAAGGACTTGTTCAACTTAATTAAATTCTAATAAACATGATAAACTCAAGATGCAGAAATTTGAAGTGTTTCTCCCACTTCTTGAGGACAGAGGTGACAAAATGGGAATTTCTCTCAAGAATTCTGTATCCTTTATCCATTCTCAGGCTGAATGAGACAAGGAGAATTTGATTTTCATAAGAAGCAGCTATTTCTCTTATGAGAGCCAGAAAACAAAGTTGAAATTCACATTTGTGTAGTCCTTAAGGATCAATGATTTTTGCCACAGTTGTTAATTATATGGCTAAGTTGAGAGCAGTGTTCATCAGTCACTGCAGTGCCTGGTTTCCCAACCAAGCCTAGGAAACATAGGTGATCATTTAAGACTGACTTGGGAAGCAAATGATGGTGGTTCTGTGAGCATAGAGGAGTATTGCTCTTGAAGTAAGTTGCCAGGCAGTTATCCTAAGATTGTGAAGGGTTTCCTAACATGAGCTGAGTATCTGCTTTGAGAAAGAGTTAGCATACAGATGCCATAGCCAGCAAGACTAGTGGACAGGTAAGGGATAGAGGTGATGGGGATTGTGGAACAGGGAGGTGTTACTCCATGCCTTTAAGGTTCTACTTTGGGTTAGTCCCAGAGCATGGGCAGGTTTGTACCTTTTCTTTTTTGGACTTGTGGCTCTGAGTCTGAAGGTGAGACTCAGTGTGGCCCTGGGTAGCTTGATCTAGTTGGAGGTGTCCCTCCGGATTGCAAGAGGGTTTGAATAAGTCAACCTTTGAGGGTCCCTTTAAAACCAGTGCAATCTCCATCTGTGAACTTGTGTCTTACTGTGAAACTAGAGAATTTTTACATCATAGAATCATAGAATCAACCAGGTTGGAAGAGACCTCCAAGATCATCCAGTCCAACCTAGCACCCAGCCCTAACCAATCAACCAGACCATGGCACTAAGTGCCTCATCCAGGCTTTTCTTGAAGACCCCCAGGGACGGTGCCTCCACCACCTCCCTGGGCAGCCCTTTCCAATGCCAATCACTCTCTCTGTGAAGAACTTCTTCCTAATATCCAGCCTATACCTACCCTGGCACAACTTGAGACTGTGTCCCCTTGTTCTATTGCTGGTTGCCTGGGAGAAGAGGCCACCCCCCACCTGGCTACAATGCCCCTTCAGGTAGTTATAGACAGTAATAAGATCACCCCTGAGCCTCCTCCTCTCCAGGCTAAACAACCCCAGCTCCCTCAACCTCTCCTCACAGGGCTGTGCTCCAGGCCCCTCACCAGCTTTGTTGCCCTTCTCTGGACACCTTCCAGCACCTCAACATCTTTCTTGAATTGAAGGGCCCAGAACTGGACACAGCACTCAAGGTGTGACCTGACCAGTGCTGAGTACAGGGGCAGAATAACCTCCCTTGTCCTGCTGGCCACACTGTTCCTGATGCAGGCCAGGATGCCATTGGCTCTCTTGGTCACCTGGGCACACTGCTGGCTCATCTTCAGCTTACTCTCTATCAGTACCCCCAGGTCCCTTTCCTCCTGGCTGCTCTCCAGCCACTCAGTCCCCATCCTATAGCACTGCTTGGGGTTGTTGTGACCAAAGTGCAGAACCCTGCTGTATTGGTGAAAAATCACCCACTTTGTTGGTGCTGGAAGGGTACCTTTAATTCCAGACAAACTTTCTTTTGTGAACATTGGTTTTGCAGCAAAGTGGCTTGCTAATGGTAGAGTAGGAATAATGGGCAGTGAAAGGACTGTGTGAGTGAAAAAAGAAAAGTTGTTGATGAGACTGCAAATAAAACTTTTAGTAGCACAAAGTAGTAAGTAACATGTTTGGTGCAGGTCGTGTTGCCTCTTCCTGGCTTCATCCTCTGCCTGTCTTGTGCATAGCTACTAGAGCACAGATGAGGACACTACCCCTTGAGAAGAAATTGAATATTTAAACAAAAGAGATTTAAAACATCCTATGTTTTCAAAACATGCACCTTGGTGCCCATTGCCATTGCTCAGGTGGGGTATTCTGGGATGCATTTAGAAGAGTGGCCAGCAGGCTGAAGTCTCCTCTGCTCTGCCCTGGTGAGGCCACACCTGGAATATTGTGTCCAGTTCTGGGCTCCCCAGTTAAAGAGAGACAGAGAACTGCTGGAGAGAGTCCAACAGAGGACCATGAGGATGATTAGGGAACTGGAGCAGCTGTGTTATGAGGAGAAGCTGAGAGAGCTGGGTCTGTTTAGCCTAGAAAGGAGCAGACTAAGGCGGGATCCTCAGTGCTGAGCAACACGTAAAGGATGGAGGTTGGGAGGATGAGATTAAGCTCTTTGCAGTGGTGCCCAGAGATAAGTCAAGAGGGCACAAACTAGAACACAGGAGGCTTCACTTAAAGTGAAACTGCTGTGAGGATGTTGGAGCACTGGAACAGGCTGCCCAGAGATGGTAGAGTCATCTTCTCTAGTGACTTTCAAAACCTGCCTAAACATTGTGTTCCTCTGCAACTTGCAGTAGGTGACCCTGCTTTAGCAAGGGGGTTGGACAAGATCATCTCTGGAGGCCCCTTCCAACCCCCTACCATTCTGTGATTGTGTCACTGCAGGGCTCAGTGCAGCTGTTTATATTGCCCTAGGATCTATAAAAGGGGAGAAAGGCATGAGTCATTGTAGCTTCTCCAGAACTTGCATTTATGGATGAATGGGCTAACAGCTTTATGTTCTATTGCATCTGTCACATTGGCTGTTATTTAATGATCAAGTCATGCTTGCTGTCATTAGCTCCTTGATTAGTCTTTTAAGTAGATGTTACTACTGGGTGTAGTGGTAGCACTGGTGCAGTCTAGTTTGTTTTCTAGACTTGCAACTTGGGCTTCTCTGGGTCAAAATACTTTCTACTGCAGTTAGACATTTGCACAGCTTCACACTTTTCCATATAGCTTAGTCATGTAAAGTTGCCAGCCAAGGAGTCTGGGTGAACAGATGGAGTTCCACTAAAGGGAATGTTACCAGGAAGATTCTTTTACCTGATTTATCAAAACCTGTGTGATTTCAGGTACAGAACTTTTTGTCTTGATGGACAACTAGGAAAGACTGTTTTTCATTAAAGCAACCAGTAAACTTTTGTCTTGCAAGTTTAATGTGTTGTATGACTAGAAAATAACTCCATTCAGTCTCAGGTGATCATATTCTCTGGTAGCTTAGGCTTATGTGTCTCATTGATTTAAACTTTGTCAAAGTTGTGCTTGTGTTTTTACATGAGAGTTACCATAAACAAATGTGGGAGGTAGTTTCAAATATTTTGTTCAATTGAAAAAGCAGCAATAACCCAAACAGAGTAAATTTTCCTAAACAGAATTGAATTGGAATGGGCTGCCCAGGGAGGTGGTGGAGTCACCAGCCCTGGAGGTGTTCAAGAAAAGACTGGATGAGGCACTTGATGCTATGGTGTAGTTGACTGGATAGGGCTGGGTGACAGGTTGGGCTGGATGATCTTGGAGGTCTCTTCCAACCTGGTTGATTTTATGATTCTATGAAAGCATTGAATGGAGAAATGGAATGGAAAAATATGGTTAAGCTGTCCCAGGGATCATGCATCCCAAAATTCATGTGGTTTAATATTGATGCCACTTCAAAATGGGTTCTGTTGGTTTACAGTACTTTCTATTCAGTGTGTGACTATTTTGTAATCATATGAACATTTTTTTCTCTCTGTCTTTTGCAGATTAGACTTTGACATTTCATGAAAGAGGTCTCCAAGTAGTTGTCTTATAAGAACTTTGAGAAGAAGTTCTATGTAGCTCTTACTTTCAAGAGTGCTGCAAAAATGATTACTTCAGATTTGCCAGTACTACAGTGAGTATGTTTCTCTCTATATTTGAAATCTTCAGCTTGAAAACAGTTGAAGTAAACAGAGAGGTGATCATGAGGATAAAGCACAAGCTTGAGAGAAGTGCAGATTAATGTGACTGTTCTAAGCCTCCTGTGTTGTCAACTGTCAAAGAAAGAAAACAATGTGGAAGTTATTTCTTCTTATATATGGAGATTTAACTTTGCTGTGAGAAGCAAAATGAGGTCTTTGCTACTTTTATGCTTGTGAATGTTGTGAGATTTCAGAGATGTGTGTGGGCTTCTCATAATGACCATGTTTGTCTGTTCCAGTTGCATACTCTTCTTTCAGTGAGCTGGGTGTATTGTGCAAAAAGCCCTTGGCTTCTGCAGTTGAAGACAGCAAGCGGCATTAGAATGGTTTTGATCGTGCTGGGAAGTAAGAGGGGCTTACACAAACAGGAACATCACTGTGCTTGAATCAAGTGAATGATTGGAAAGAATAGAGAGGAATTCGAAGTGGGAGGAGCTGGAGAGCAGATTGAGTGGAGTTAAGAATGGAATTTTAGGAGAGGGAACAAAATTGAGCTGTAGTTGATGTGCTGGGTTGACAATGTCTGCCAGGCGCCCACTCAGGCACTGTCTCACTCCTCAACAGAGCAGGAGGAGAAGACAAGATGAAAAAGCTTATGGAGCAAGATAAAGACAGAGAAATCAATTGCCACTTGTCCTCCCAGGTGGACCTGACTTGACTGGAGAAAGTTATTGCCATTTAAAAAAGATTTGGACTTTGAGAAACAAAGACAAAACCTAAAATGTGTTTCCTCTCCTCCCTCCCTTTTTCCCTAGTTTGCCTTCACCCCTTCATTCCCCACTCCTCTGCTCACACCCCTGGCATGGGGCCTTCCAAGGGCTGCTGAGTGGATACCTGCTCCAGTGTGGAATCCTTGGGGTCAGCTGTGCTTGTGTAGCAGCAGCTCCTTCCTCCTGCTGGCTCCGAGGGCTGTTCTCTTGCCCCTCCTGGCATACAACTGTTCTTTCAGGAGCTCTCACAAGGGCCAAGCCAGCTCCTCAAGCCCACCTCTGCCACCACATACAACAAATTACATTCAGTAATTACCTAATGTTATTGTATGCTCACAGTGTAAAAGAGGCTTAGTTGATGAAGTTTGAGTGGTGTTCAACAACTAAGATTTCAGGTGCCCTTTTTGAAGAACTGAATGCTTGGACAATTGCACAATTGTCTGATCTTAGCATGAACATCTGAAAAGGTTAAAAGCTCTTTCAGAAGTGTTAATTTCTGCTGTGGGTGAGCATATGGGTGAAGACAGGAATGATCCTGCTAGATAGAACTGCTGCTGGAGGGACAACCCTGGGGGCAGATCTGGTTAGCTTTGAGGGTCGTTGTGGAGAAATTTTTCTTGGCTCATATTTTCCTGGATGTGCCACACTGAAGAAGTGAGAGTGTGCTTGTGAAATGTGCCAGGGATAAAAAGTGAGGAAATTCTGTCAAGACACCAGGGGGAGAAGGATATTCCTGTTCCCAGTCTGAGAAGCTAGATATCCTTAAGTGAATGAAATCTTGTAGAGCTTAAGGTTAAAAAGCACTTGTTAATGGATTGGCAACTCTACACACCCAAAAGATCCAAGGGACATTAAAGATGTTAATGTATTCTTCAGTATAAGGATGCAACCAAATTCCTTGCTCAAAAGGTCTAAATCAAAAGATTGTGAGCCACCAATGTTATACAACACGAAGAAAGTGAAAGCAAACGTGAAGAAAGTGAAAGCAAACGTGAAGAAAGTGAAGGCAAACATGCTTGTTGCTTTCTGTCTAGTAGAGATGGGAATATTTAATGCCACTGTGCAAAATAGTGGTGTGAGATTATCAGTATTATAGATAATTTTAGTTACTCATAATCAAGATATGGCCTTTCTTTTTACAGAAAAATCAGCAGGATTTGTGTGTGAAGCTTTTGAGACTCTCCCAAAGGCTCAGAACACTAAGTGAAGAAAGTGACAGCCTCAAATTCAATAGGTCCCAGACAGACTTCCATCATAAGAGTCTGGCCTAAGGACGAGAACCTGAAATGGTCTTTGATTTTTGGAGTATTAGCTTCACACATTTAGATTTTGGAATTGTCTAGTTGCACATACAGAAGCCAAGGTTTTCTTTCTAGCTCTTAAATAAGCAGCTTTGGAGGATTATTGTAATCTACAACTCCTGTACCTTATTTCTTCTTGTTCATAACATTTGCTAATCTTTTCAGCTACCCCTTTTAAACAAAGTGCTAAAATCAGTTGAGTCTGATAAGCTCAAGCTATGCCAGGGGAAATTTAGAAATTTAGGCTGGAGGTGAGGAGAAAGTTCTTCACTGAGAGAGTCATTGGACACTGGAATGGGCTGCCTGGGGAGGTGGTGGAGTCGCCGTCCCTGGAGCTGTTCAAGGCAGGATTGGACGTGGCACTTGGTGCCATGGTCTAGCCTTGAGCTCTGTGGTAAAGGGTTCGACTTGATGATCTATGAGGTCTCTTCCAACCTTGGTGATACTGTGATACTGTGATACTGTGTGTGATAAGGTCCTTTGCTTAGGACCATATCAAATATTCTCTCTCAGATTCTTCTCTCTTGACATAACATGGAAGAGGAAGTCTTCAATCTTTCTGGATTCACAGAAGTGGCTTCAGAATGCAGTGAAGACAGGATTTAACTTACTGGTGTTACAGATGAAGGGAAAGAAATCTCATCCCTCTGGTGTGTTTGACCTGGGTGACTGACTGTTAGGAGTCTTCTCTCAATGGGGTGACTCATAGTTATTGTGAGACATGTTGCTCTTTAGATTTTGAAGATCAACCACGAGAGCTGATTCATCCATGATTCATGACCCTGTGCATTCAGCCATTTTTCTTCATGAATGCTTTTTTTTTTCACAAGACTGAGTCCTCTGGTTTCAGTTACTGAATTTGACTCTGCCAGAACCTCCAGCCACATCAGCAGTGCCATTAAAAGCTTACAGAGGTGTTTTCATTTCCAAAACATGAACATTGTTTTTCTGGTGTGAGGTGTTTTTAAGGGAGGTGGTATAAACTCTAGAGCTGGGGCTTTATGTAGTAGGAGAAGGAGAGTAAATTTGTTTTCATTTGTTTTGGAGGGATGTGGAATTTACTCTGTCTAGAAAAATATGTGCCTCAGAAGCATGACATAGTGAAGGACTGCACAATAATCACTTGTTTCTTCAGTGCCCTGTGGTTAGTTATGATAACTTCAGAATGATACTCAGAGTTTTTAGGGGGTGATCCTGGAGTTACAGCTTTTTTTTCCTATGATACTTCACTGTCATAACAGACATCAGAAGGAAAAGCAGAGTAAAGTTGAGACCTTAAAAGACATTGTCACTTGTCTGCCTTACTCTGCCCACCCTGTTCTTGTAGGTCTCCCACACTCTGCACTATTTTCGATTCTGAAAGGTGTCGTAGAGAGGAAAGGTTTAGCCTTAGGCAGCAGCACCACCTCCCCTATTCTTAGATGAGGAAGGTTTCCTTAGGCCCAGATTATTTTGCTTTCCAGCAGCTTCAGGAGAGTGAAGTTGTGACTAAGCCTATGTTTTTCCCTCAGCTGGTAGTGACACACATGTAAAATAGAGATAGGATAATTTTGGTCAATTAAGATGTGGGTGACTGCCACTGGATAGATTACTTCCTAGCAGTTCTGCAAGATGTGTAGAGAATGAGGAGGTGGATGCTGGCCAGATTCTCTTCCCAAAGAGTGCTAAAAACCTGACAGAACTGCAGACAGTTAAGAGACACTTTGCATCTTCTCTAAGTTCAGGAATATGGACAAAAGGGGAGTGGGAGGTGCGTCCAGAGCAGCTGTGCAGCCTTGACAGAACATCTCAAACCAAAGGGGCTCCAGGCTGCAGGGGAAAGGAGTGTTGGTGCAGGAGTTGCATGATTCAGGGAAGCAATTCTCCCTCTGTACTCAGCAGTGGTGAGGGCACACCTTGAGTACTGAGGTCTGTTTTGGGACCCTCACTACAAGAAAGACATTGAGGTGCTGAAGTGTATCCGGAGAAGGGCAACAAAGCTGATGAAGGGTCCAGAGAACAGGGCTGAGAGAGCTGGAGTTGTTTTGTTTGGAGAAAAGGGGCATGGAGGGAGACCTTCTTGCTCTCAGTTACCTGAATGGAGGTTGTAGTGAAGTGGGTGCTGGTCTCTAGTCCCTAGTAACAAGTGATACAGCAAGAGGAATTGGCCTGAAGTTGCACCAAGAGAGGTTCAGGTTGGATATTGGAAGAAACTTCTTCCCTGAAAGGGAAACGCTGGGACAGGCTATCCAGGTAGGTTGTTGAATTGCCATCCCTGGACGTGTTTCAGGGAGGCAGAGATGTGGTTCTGAGGGACAGGGTTTAAGAACCAGGCTTGATAGAGTTAGATACTGGTTGGATTTGATCTTAAAGGTCTTGCAACCAAAATGGTTCCCTGATTCAGACAGCATTCACTGCTGTTTTAAATGATGGAGGGTTTTTAATGTTAAATCAGGCAAGGGGTGTAGGTTGTCCTTGATCCTGTCCCCCCTGCTCCAAGTAATACGGGCCTTGAAGGGAGCTTTCTGATGTTTTCCTCTTTACATACTTTCACTCTTTGCCATAAATAAATCTCTCAGCCTCACATATTGTTAGGGGGAGATTCATCTTACTTAATTTGAAACATTTATGTGTCTAAATCACCCTACCATCAGTGGGGAGGCAACACTGTAAAGGTAAATTGTCTGACCAGTTTTGGACACTGACTTTAGCATGAGGTGTGTTGCAACTTAGCATTTTCTACATGCTATACGTCTCCAGTTTACATGAGCTGGACCTCACCTTTAGTACTGATTTATTGAGCCTTTCACTGTGTGGTGGTTTAGGCTGTAACCTGCCCCCCCCACTTTTGAATTTACCCCAGCTAACTCAGACAGGCTCCAGGAATATCAATGAAGCTATTTATTTACAGCAGCACAATATACAAGCAGCTCTTTACAATATATACAGTTATATATAGAAATATACAAAGGATAAACAATACAGAAGCACAACTCCCAGAAACCTGAGTCCCCAGGAGGGGTTCTCAAACCACCCCAACACCTCCCCCTGCCCCTCTCAACCTTACCCCAGTCCCCAGGAAGAAAAGAGGTGCAGCCAAGAGGTTAAGAAGGAAGGTTAGTGGCAGTGGGGTTAAGGAGATGTGGCTTGGTCTGAAGGCAAAAGCAAAGAGAGAACAAACTGGAGAATGTTATCTAATGTTTACTTCTTGTTCCCAGACTTCTCAGCAGGACTGTGAGAGAAGAGACACAACCATATTTTCTTTTCATAGCCAATTATCTAGTTCCTCTCACCAAAGCATTCTAGCTTGCTTCAAACTAGCACACACTAAGAGCTTCCAGCCAGCTGTAGAAGTTTTCCCAGGAAAACGAGAGCAGCATGGTTATCAGGTTTAAGACAAAAGTCCAAGGTGAGAGAAAGAGTGTAATAATCAAACTGTGCAGTGTTCTGAAGATACTTACATTTCCAGAACTAAACACTCAAATTGTAGCAGGTTTTATTAGACCTGGACAGAGACTGTACAAAGTTGTGCTCTGTGGACTAGGTGCATGCAAAATAGTAGCAGAGGGCTGAAGCACCTCTCCTGTGAGAACAGACTGAAAGAGTTGGGGCTGTTCAGTCTGCAGAAGAGGAGGCTCCCAGGTGACCTTCTTGTGGCCTTTCAGTATCTGAAAGGGGCCTAGAAAAGCTGGGGAGGGACTTTTCAGGTGTGATGGTTTGGGCTCTTACCCACCCCCCCACACTTTGTATTTGCCCCAGCTAACTCAGATGGCCTCTGGGAATATAGATGAAGCAATTTATTTACAGCTAGCAGAATTTACAAGCAGCTATTTACAATCTATACAGTTATATACAATTATATACAGAAATATACAAAGGATAAACAATACAGAAGCACAACTCCCCTCCCAGAAACCTGAGTCCCCAGGAGGGGCTCTCAAACCACCCCAGCACCTCCCCCAGCCCTTTCAACCTTACTCCAGTTCTCAGGAAGAAGAGAGGTGCAGCCAAGAGGTTAGGGAGCAAGGTTAGTAGGAGCAAGGTTAATGAGATGTGACCAGGTCTGAAGGCAAAGGCAGAAGAGAAAGACAAAATGGAGAAAGTTTACTTCTTCTTCCCAGAGCTCTCAGCGTAACTGTGAGAGAAGTTGACATCAATTGTTTTCATTTCACTGCCTGTTATCTAGTTCTTTTACCAAAACATTCCAGCTTGCTTCAAACTAGCACATCAGGATATCAGGGAGTGACAGGACCAGGGGGAGATAGGTAGGTCCAGGCTGGATGTGAGGAGGAAGTTGTTCATCACAAGAGTGGTGAGACCCTGGAATGAGTTGCCCTGTCCCTGGAGGTGTTTAAGGCCAGGCTGGATGGGGCTCTGGCCAGGCTGCTCTAGGGTAGGGTGTCCCTGCCCATGGCAGGGGAGTTGGAACGAGATGATCTTTGTGATCCTTCCAACCCTGACTGATTCTATTCTATTTAATTTATTTATATAGCTGTTGTGTTTCCAGAGAAGTGGTGGAGCTGTTTGCGTAGCAGGACTGCTGAGTCTGGTTTTAATAGAGAAAAATCTTTCCCTTGATGGTATAAGGAGTGTAGCTGTGTAAGCTAGCAAAGTTACAGCATTTCCCCAGCTAAGAGGTGTTTCTTAGACCATATTATGCCAAATACATTTCCAGTAAGGATCTTTGTAGACCAGAGAGAGGCTTTTTTTTCTACAGAGAGCAGGAGAGAATGCCTTCAGTTTTGCTGTAGCAAGAGAAAGCTGCAGATATCTTTATGGAGTTCCTCATTTCTGTATTGAAAGGCAATTAAAAACCCAAGAGATTGTCACTATGAGGCATTAAGCATTTTTGTCAGAGGGAGCTGCAGCACTGGTGATTGGTCTTTAGGTAAAGGCTGGATCTTTCCAACTGCACAGACATTGTTTTCAGGCTGCATTCACTGCATTGCTTTTCAGCAGTGTGGTCCTATTTTGCTAAATACTTTTGAACTATGTGTGGGGTATCTTTTTATTTGGCTTTAGGATTTTTATAGTTGTGGGTTTTTAAAGGTTTATAGCTTGAAATGGAATTTTTTCTAATTTCATGGTTTGGGAAGCAGAAAAGCAACTTCTCTTTAGTTTTCAGTGCTTTGGAGAGATCCTGCTTTACAAGCATATGATTTGGGAACTGAAATGTGCTTGCATACTTAGAATCATAGAATCAGCTAGGTTGGAAGAGACCTCCAAGCTCAGCCAGTCCAACCTAGCACCCAGCCCTATCCAGTCATCTAGACCATGGCACTAAGTGCCTCATCCAGGCTTTGCTTCAACACCTCCAGGGATGGCAACTCCACCACCTCCCTGGGCAGCCCATTCCAATGCCAATCACTCTCTCTGCCAACAACTTCCTCCTAACATCCAACCTATAATTCCCCTGGCACAACTTGAGACTGTGTCCCCTTGTTCTGTTGCTGCTTGCCTGGGAGAAGAGCCCAACCCCACCTGGCTACAACCTCCCTTCAGGTAGTTGTAGACAGCAATGAGCTCTGCCCTGAGCCTCCTCTTCTGCAGGCTGCACACCCCCAGCTCCCTCAGCCTCTCCGCATAGGGTTTGTGTTCCAGGCCCCTCACCTGCTTTGTTGCCCTTCTCTGGACACCTTCCAGCACCTCAACCTCTCTCTTGCATTGAGGAGCCCAGAACTGGACACAGCACTCAAGGTGTGGCCTGAGCAGTGCTGAGCACAGGGGCAGAATAACCTCCCTCGTCCTGCTGGCCACACTGTTCCTGATTCAGCCCAGGATGCCGTTGGCTCTCCTGGCCCCCTGGGCACACTGCTGGCTCATCTTCAGCTACTCTCTACCAGCACCTCCAGGTCCCTTTCTCCCTGGCTGCTCTCAGCCACTCTGTCCCCAGCCTGTAGCACTGGTTGGGGTTGTTTTGGTTTTAAATCTAGGATGTCTGGTTTTCTGGGTTGTGTTAGAGTGTTTAGGGCTAATCCATTGAAATTACATCAGAAAAGGAGATTAATACATATGCTGCTACTTGTCCAACGTTCCTAAATGGTTCTGTTGACCCCATGGTGATTTTTTGCTTGCAATTTGGGAAATCCTGTTTTAATGATAGGAATTCATCACAGTTCTGCAAAACTGACTTAAAATAGACCTAGAAGAATACACTCATTTCAGTGAAGTATCAGAACATTCTTGATTGTCATACTAGGATGGTTGTATCTTTTAACACTGCTAAATAGCTTTCTTGGTGGTACTGCAAACTTGTGAAGTATTCCTCATTTAAAACAAACAAACCAATGACAAAATAAAACCTCAACCAAACAACAAAATAATAAAAGCCCAAACATAAAAGAACCCACCCAGAGTGTGAATGATCTGTCTTAGTCTTGGCTTGCTGAAGCTTCTCAGTTTCTTTAAAACAGTCCTTTAATTCCAGCTCTGTGTTTGAGGCTGTATAAGATAATGGAATAGGTCTGATTTTCATCTTCCCCTGACACAAGTTTTACAGCTCTTTAATTCTTTTCACTTGAAGGAAATAGGATTGAAAAAAATCTCTGCTCAGAGCTGGACTTAACTCTGAGTAATCTAGGACATTATTATAGTTACTCCTAGTTTACAGAGCTCTCATGCACTGGGATCTTGCAAAGTAAAAGTAAAGCAATCAGTAGCAGGTCTGGCTTGGATTCTGCACTCTTACTGGGCAAAATATAATGCCTCAGATGATCAGTTACAAACAAAGAGTTTCTTCAAGCAGGCAGGGCTGTTCAAAAGGCAGAGAAGTGCCTGTGCACCTGGCCGAGGTTGGGGGGCAATTGGAGTGATGTTTTTCCCTTACTTAATATCATCTCTTAAGTCTAGACCAGGAATGATTGACAAGTGATACTGTGTGTTTCTCTGCTAATAATGTCAAGGCTTTTTTCACTGTGTAAGTGAAAATGCTTTTCTAACTGGAAGAATAATCAATGTCTTCAGATTGAAGTGTGTTCTCTGGTTTGTTCCTCATGGTCTGTGTTAATCCTCTCTTTATTAACAGCTGCACAATACCATAGTCTTCAAGTGTGACTGAAAACATGGAGAAGCCCAATTGGGAACTTGTGTCAGTGCTTTAATGATGTGCTAGCTGGGCTGTATTCCAGTTTGCTTTCAAGGCTGTGAGAAAGCATCTGGGAAGTAGCTACTAAGAGTAAAAGGAACATCAGACTAGTGAATATGCTGAGGGGTGGATATATTGAGAATGTGCTGTTTAATATAGCTGGGTTTTGAATTGTAACATGGTCTCAGAAAGCCTTGTTAAGTTAATTATCTTCCAGTCAATCAAGTGATATTCCAGCCCATCAAAAGGTAAGGGCTAACAACACTTTGCTCCGTAGTTTGCAGAAGAAATGTGACAAACCTTTTAATGTCTCTTTCTGGTTTAGAACTAAATATTTAACCAGTCACTTACAGCTTACTTGTTGATTTCAAATCATTTTAATTTATCTAGTGTTTTTCCTCCCCCCAGGGATTCTACAAATGAAACTACTGCACATTCAGATGCTGGCAGTGAGCTTGAAGAATCAGAAGTCAAAGGAAAAAGAAAAAGGGGCCGTCCTGGCAGGCCTCCAGTATGTGTAATTTAGTTTTTGTTATGCATCTGTTTTAAAATGACTCTAAACTGTTTTTCATCTCATCATCTTGTGGTCACATAAATTTTTAATGAGCCCTGCATAAAACTTTCTGAAGACTCTAGTATGAAATGTTTATGAGGTTGATATGCAAACAATGTTTGGAGTGTTTAAAAAGAGACAAAACTGAGTTCATAACAGCTATTGCTTGTTTCTTTTGTTCTCTACTTACGTGAAGATGCAGCTCTCTTATCATTGTCATATTGCAACCTCCTTCCAGACATGAGCGTCGTCAGCAAGCACAGCCCCTGACTGGTTTGGAAGTTCTAATGAATTTGAAGTGGAAAATGACATCTGAGCCTTTTAATAACTGATAATCTCTTAATGTGAATTTCCACACAGAGTTGCAGCACAGCATTAACTGAATGCCTCAGAAGATCTATTAACACATTTTAAACATTGACATATTCAGTGCCCCACATATAGAGTGGGGACTTCAACCTGTTCTCTAGCATTGTTGTCTGCTGTGCAAAATTTAATGTTCTTGACTGGTTTTTGCCCATTGCTGTCCCATGAAGAGGAGTATACAGAAACAACCTGGTTGCTAGCCTAGAGGTTTGGAGTGTGAGAGTTGAAGTTGCACAAACACTAGTGGTATTTTTTACACACCACACAGTCACTGGGACAGAGAAGTAGAGAAGTGAATGTTACAAAAAGTGTTCCTCATCCCTCTATTTGAGCTGATTAGTAGCTCCTATGGCAATATTTATGAAAGCACTCTACAGATCTTGCTGTGAAGTTTCTACAGCAGCCAATTGCACATTATGCTTAGAACAGCTCCAGGCTCTTCGAGTGTACAAGATAGTGCTGAGCATACAGAGAAGGTGGCTGTGGCTTCCTACGTAAAGTGGTGGGCTGCAGGCTGACCATTCCTGCTAAGGAGAAAGACCAATCACAGATTATTCCATGAAAGCATCATCCAAATGCTCAGTAGAGGTCAAAAATCATCTTAAATCTGAAGAAGAGAATAGGGAATAAAACAAATCTGTGTCTGTCTTAAAGCCATGGTCTGCCAGAACTTGGAATACTTTCCATCATTCCAGTTTTGCTTTTTCCCCTCTCAGCATCCACCCCAACATCTCAAGACAGGTTTCTAGGACTGGAAGAGATTCAGAAAAGACAAACAGTGATGGTCAGTCATGGAATCTTTCCAGTGAGGGATGGTGGGGCACTGGAATGGATTGCACAGGAAGGTCAGGGGTGCCTCCAAGGTGTCCAAGGCCAGGCTGGATGCGGCCTTGTGGAAGGTGTCCTCTGCCTGTTACAGAGGCGTTGGAATTAGATGATCTTTAAGGTTCCTTCCAACATAAACCATTCTGTGAATCAGGGTGGGAGGGACCTCAGGAGATTTCATTGCAACTTCCTGCTCAGAGCAGGATCAGCTTTGGGATCTGACTGTATTGCTTGCTGCTTTTTCAGTCTAGTCTAGAGAATTACCAAGGAGTGTTACCTGTCCCTCGACTACACTGGCAATCCTGTGCTGAACCCTCTCTTACACTGAGAGGGCCAAAACTGGATATGGGACAAGAAGCATGTAGAAGGGCATGATCACTTCCTTGGTGTAGTGCTGTGCTCTCATTTGTATAGGCCTGGGTGCTGATGGGCTTTGCTGCTCAGGCACATTGTTGCCTTGTGTCTAGTTCACTGTCTGCCAAGACCTTGCAGTCCTTTCTTACATAGTTGCTCCTGGACTTAGCTGCTCTCCAGCCTGTGTTGGTGCAGGAATTTACCCCTTTGCTAAGAGCAGGTCGTTGTGTTTGTCTGTGTTCAGTTTTGTGTGTACTGTTGGCCTCGTCCTTCAGATTGTCAGCAGCAGCCCCTGCCACTTTGGTGCCATCTGCACACTTAACAGGACCACACTCTCTTGTTCTTCTGGCTCTTTGATAAAGATGGGGAGCTGAACCTGTCCCAGGTAGGCTTCT
The DNA here is from genome assembly GCF_015220805.1 of Pogoniulus pusillus. Classification (NCBI taxonomy): domain Eukaryota; kingdom Metazoa; phylum Chordata; class Aves; order Piciformes; family Lybiidae; genus Pogoniulus; species Pogoniulus pusillus. The sequence continues at coordinate 16,818,407 of NC_087289.1, forward strand.
GTTATACTCTGTCATTGCCATTCTGCATGTAGAAAATGACCCATTAATTGCTGTGCTCTGAGCCCAGCAGTTCAAATACTTGTCCACTTCTCTAGTTATCTACTCCTCCAGATCACAGCTTCCCAGCTTGGATGTAAGAATACTGCATAAGTCTGTTGAAAGCCTTGTTAAGATAAATGGCATTTGTTGCTCTCCCATCCTCCAGAAGTCCAGTCATTTTTATGTCATTTTTGGCTCACTTGACAAAATGTCTATGTTTGGCTGCACAATCAAATCCTTCATAATGGATACTGCAGCAACAGAAAGGAATAAATAAGACTGATCTGCATAAAAGTGACCAAAGGAAGAAGTCACTCCATGTCTTATATCTTTGAGGAGAAGTGCAAGCAGCTTGAGAATTCTAGGCAATTGCATTCATGACATTAGTTGATATTAAAATTCATAGACTTAGTGCTTGAGGTGCTGGTTTTGCAGATACTGTGTTTTGCTTCCCCCTCTTCTCCACGTTGCTCACCTGCCCATGGTGCTAACTTATTGACTTTCCCCAGGTGAATTATCTGCTTCACATGGGAGGTGCAGCTGTGACATTGCCCCCTCACTCTTGCATCTTCACAGGTCCCACCTACCTTTATTCTCAGATGTGAAACAGGTTAATTAATTAAATTCAGAGCTGTTTTTCTCAACTCATCTTTAGCTTTGAAGTTTTCAACTTCTATTATACAGGCTTTCCCATTTTCTGGGGGTATTTTCCCCCTAATTCCATCTCTCCCAGTGAGTGTTGATTTTCTGGTATCCTTAGGCCATCACAGCCACAATGACACATGTGCCATTAACCCAATGACCTCTTTGGGAAGGTTTACTCTTCTGTGCTCTGTTTTGCTACATGGTTCTATAACAAAGCAGTACACAATGCACTTCTACGATCTAGCTATTGTTATTCTGCTCTAGTGTTAGAGAATCAACCTGACTATTTGCCAGAAAGATGAACTACTACTACTAGAGGAATTTCCAGGCTTTTTTCCAAAGAAAGACCTTCTTCTTCACAGATTGGAGACTTGTGGGAGGAGATGGTCCTCATTTGAAAAGTTGCCATTTGTAGTAAATACTTCTTCACTTCATGGAGGACCTCTTGGGGAACCTTCCCTTCCTGAAAATGCTGCTTTCCAGTTTGCTCCTCCACTTCTGTAAGAGACTGTTACTAATGAGTGTTTGGCTGAATAGACTAGGCAGTCAGTTTACAGAGAGGGTAAGTTCATTAGTCCTTCAAAATAACTCTCAGAATCTAATCCATTTGTTCTGAATTGACCAAACTTGCAGTGAATTTAGCAGGAGTTGTACTGTGTCCTGTAGTGGCATTGACAGTGGCTGACCTCCCCCCTGCCCTTCTAAACAGTCTTGTAGACTAGGTGCCTTTGGAAGGATTGGCCAAGAGATGAATCTGGCAGTGGAATTGTGATGGGTTTGGAGTTATCTGCCCCACACACACTTACGAAATCACCCAGATTAGACTCAGCCGAACTGGAAGTTAAGAAAGGAAGCTTTCTATTTACAGCTTAGCACAATATACAAGCAGATAGTTACAATAGATACAGAAATATACAAGTTAAAGGTAATACAGAAACACAGCACCTCTCCCAGAAACCAGAGTCCCCAGGAGGGATCCTGACCCAAACCCCCTTACCCCTCCCTCTTTTCCTCCCTTCAGAAATCATAGAATCATAGAATCAGCCAGGTTGGAAGAGACCTCCAAGATCATCCAGTCCAACCTAGCACCCAGCCCTATCCAGTCAACCAGACCATGGCACTAAGTGCCTCATCCAGGCTTTTCTTCAACACCTCCAGGGACGGTGCCTCCACCACCTCCCTGGGCAGCCCATTCCAATGCCAATCACTCTCTCTGTGAAGAACTTCCTCCTAACATCCAGCATAGACCTCCCCCAGCACAACTTGAGACTGTGTCCCCTTCTTCTATTGCTGGTTGTCTGGGAGGAGAGACCAAAATAACCAGATCAACCCCCCTATATCTCACCTGATAAATCTAGAGATCTGAGGTGAGATGTCAGAAAGATGACAAGGAGGTTAGAGGAAAAAGGGTTAGGTTGGGTTAGAGTTAAGGCAGAGGCAACCACACAGAGCCACAGAGAGAAGGCACAGCCAAAAGTGAGAGCTGACTGAGCAGTGTGAGAGCAGTGAGTGTCTTATCTATATTTTAACTAGTTGTGTTTCTCAGCAGAAAACTGAAGGATATAGATTATTGTTGGTTTTCTTCTTTCTTCTCACGGCTAAGGATTTAATTTCTCTCAGTAAAATATTCCAGTTAGCCTCAAACCAGCACAGAAAGATTTTGGTTCATGTTTTTATGTGATACTCTGTGAGCTTATATCTGAGGACACAGACTCAAGTTGTGCCAGGGGAAGTATAGGCTGGATGTTAGGAGGAAGTTCTTCACAGAGAGAATGATTGGCATTGGAATGGGCTGCCCAGGGAGGTGGTGGAGTTATCATCCCTGGAGGTGTTCAAGAAAGACTGGATGAGGCACTTAGTGCCATGGTCTGGTTGACTGGCTAGGGCTGGGTGCTAGGTTGGACTGGATGATGTTGGAGGTCTCTTCCAACCTGGTTGATTCTATTCTATTCAGTGAGTTGTGGGAGGGGTCTGCTTAACAGTTCTCTGCATGAAGTTGATGGGTACCATTGGCTGAAAGTGCATTTTCAGTCAGCTGCATTGTTGGAATGCATGGGTATGGATGCACTCTCCTCTTCTAGGAGGGAATTTGGAAGCCCAAGGGCTTGTGGTGCAAGGCAGCTTTCCTATTAGTGAGCCTAGGTGATCAGTTATTTGTCTGTTCTTATCCATCTTCTCTTGGGTCAGTGCTGTCTGTTTGATGTTGTCACCATGCTGCATTTCAGCCTACTTGGCCTTACCTTTCCAGGAGCTCAGAACAGCCTGGCTTAGACCTCAGCTGAGGGAGAGTGCTGGGTGTATTTCAGCTTTGAAGGAGTGAACAGATTAGCCTCTTTGACTCCAAGGACAGGAAGAGATGTCAGTATTTCTCTTCCAGAGGCAGACATTCTGACATCTCTGCTGGTCTCTCTGGCAGCCTGTACTTGGGTTGCAACATGCCTGCCTTCAACTCCTCAGATTCTTCTAGTAAGTCTGGGTAAAGCAAGTGCAGGCTCTACAGTCTTGCTTTCAGATCTTGTTGTGTATCCTTGGTATGAAGGAGACAGACCACAGTACCCTTGCTTTGCATTCATATGTGGTATTTTGACTTTGCAGCAGACTTGTAGACCTATTTATTGTAGCATGGATATTGCATACTGCAGGGGATTGAGTTTTCCTTTAGGTTCCAAGTCATGCATGTCCTGTTTAGCAGTAGGAAGGAATAGTCTTGGAAGATTTTGTTTTCATAGTAATTGAGGTTTGTGGTTTGGTTTGAATTGCATGAGTTTCCTTTCTTAGTTTACTCACCTGAGTAAGGTGTAGTGGCCATGGTGGTGTTAGGTCAGCAGTTGGACTCGATGATCTTAGATGATCTTTCCAACCTTAATGATTCTATGTTTTAGTTCTGTCCTTTAAAACCAAAGTGAATCAGTTTAGTTCTGTGGCTATGTAGCTACAGGTACAGCAGTATGTGGAGACCTCTCCATCTTGCTAATTGTAGCTTCCTGCTGGAGAAATTTTAATGGCCTAAGTTTTCCTTGTAAGCTTTTGGTGCTCCTGGCATTTTTGGTAATCTCATCTACTCTTCATTTTTCTGGGCTTTTTTTTTCCCTTACAGCAAGAAGAATTTGCTTGCCAGAAGAATTGAAGTGATTCAAAGCATGTATAGCAGGGTCTCTTGGTTCTTTAAGATGATTTTCAGAACTCCTGCTAGGCTTTTGAATGAGGGTGGGGAAAAAAAAGCAGTGCCACCCCCCAACACTGCCTCTGCTGCTTTTGTTGTTGTTGTTCTAAGCTGTGTGCACTACAACTGAAGCAGCTCTGCTTGCACTGGATGTTAGGGGACTTAGATCTGTCTTTATTTGCAGGATGGGGCTTCTCACAAGGAGCACCTTGTTTATTTCTATGATGACAAAAGAATCTGAGCCATTAAGGTTGAAAAAGACCTCCAAGGTTATTGAGTCTAACTATCAATCCAGCAATCCATGCCCACTAAACCGTGTCCCAAAGTGCCATGTCTAGCTGATTTTTGAATGCCCCCAGGGATGGTGAGTCCATCACTTCCCTGGGCAGCCTGACCACTCTTTCAATAAAAACATTTTCTTAATATCCAATCTGAGCTTTCCCTGGTACAACTTGAGGCCATTTCCTCTTACCACTTGTTGCTAGGGAGAGAAGACTAATGCCCACCTCTCTACAGCCTTCTTTCAGGGCGCCGTAGAAAGCAATGTGGTCTCCCCTCAGCCTCCTTTTCTCCAGGCTAAACAAACTCATTTCTCTCAATGGCTGCTCACAAGGCTTATTATCCAGAGCCTTCATGAGTTTGTTTTTTTCCCCTTATCTGGACCTTCTCCAGCACCTCAGTGTCCTTCTGAAAAGTCCAGAGGACCATTTGACTCCCTAGATAGCCAGGATGATCTTAGGAAGTATGTGGTAGCCTTCTTTTTTGTAACCAGGATTAACTCAGGAAGAACTCACTCTTCCTCTTAAGGTGAGGTTAGAATGCCAAGGCCTTACAGGAGGGTGTTGCCTTTGAGATGTGAGTTCTTCAGTCTTCCACAGGTTAAAAGGCTTCTTCCTCCTTTGTGAGAAATGGACTATTGCTTTAAATTGCTTATAGTATGAAGGCTACCATTTAAGGTAGCAGGTTAGGTGCAGTTACTGATCTGTAACACTTTTGCTGTCTTGTATTTCTTTGTGAAGTGCATCTGGTCAGCTTGAGGAATTTAATGGAAAATGGCAAGCCACTTTCACTTTCCCCCCTTTCCTTTTGGTAGTGAGTGGGTTACCTTCTACTACATGAGTTAATTTTCCAGATGTGGGTCACTTGGTTTTGTCTGTTTTGACACCACCACCTGTCCAGTTGCCTGTGCTGGGTCTCTCAGTGAAAGTTCACAACCCCTTGGTGCATGATTAAAACATGTCAAGCTTTCTTACCTCTTCATGCTTCTTTCTCCCTTTCTCTGGTAGTCCTAATTCACCTCTGTGTTGGCTCTGCCATGGTAGCAGATGTCTGGATGATGGAAATTGTTACATTGCACTCAGAGGCAGTACTGCTAATTACTTGGCTTTTCCCATGACTTCTCAGAGATACCTGTCATAAGCAGGAGAAAAGCTTTAGTCTGGAAGACAGTTCTCATCCACCTTGGGATTCTGACAGACTGACACTTGCAAAAGGGGTAAAAACCCAACCTGTACATGGCCATCAGTTTAAGGGGGCTTTAGGTAAGGAAAGGAAATTAGAGGCTGAAAGAATAGAAATGCTCAGGATTGAAAGTCTGGTGGACACCTTTCCTCTGGTGCCTTTCTATCTGCAAATACTTTTTATCCCTTACTCACAAAGCTCTAGGTTTGGGTTTTTCAGTTTCTCGCTGGAGGGTTCACTGACTACTTGTTTTGTGCCTTGATTCAACACAGATCTCATTTCTGGATTTAGCTACCCCAGCTTGGAAACAAAGTGATTTCTGTTAAGTTAACATCCAGTTTCTCTATTATGAGAGTTGTTCTCATTGTCAAAAGAAAAAGCTATACTGGAGGGGAACTTCATTCAAGTAGAGTCAGTACAGTGTCTGGTGTTAATTCCGGTCCGGAGTATTGAAGTATTTACTTGAGCTTGAGAAATCAGGCTTTGTCCAGTCATAGAATCAGTCAGGGTTGGAAGAGACCACAAAGATCATCTAGGTCCAACTCCCTTGCCATGGGCAGGGACACCCTACCCTAGAGCAGCCTGACCACAGCCTCAGCCAGCCTGGCCTTAAACACCTCCAGAGATGGAGCCTCAACCACCTCTCTGGGCAACCCATTCCAGGCTCTCACCACTCTCATGCTCAACAACTTCCTCATTATGTTGAGTCTGACTCTCCCCACTTCCAGCTTTACTCCATTCCCCCCAGTCCTGTCACTCCCTGAGAGTCTAACAAGTCCCTCCCCAGCTTTTTTGAAGGCCCCCTTCAGATCTTGGAAGGCCACAAGAAGGTCGCCTGGGAGCCTCCTCTTCTCCAGACTGCACAGCCCCAACTCTCTCAGTCTGTGCTCACAGCAGAGCTGCTGCAGCCCTCTGAGCATCCTCCTGGCCCTGCTCTGGACACACTCCAGCATCTCCACATCCCTCTTCACAATATCACAGTATCATCAGGGTTGGAGGAGACTTCACAGATCATCAAGTCCAACCCTTTACCACAGAGCTCAAGGCTAGACCATGGCACCAATGGGGGTGCCATGGTCTTGTAATGGGGGCTCCAGAACTGGATGCAGTGCTCCAGGTGGGGTCTGACCAGAGTGCAGTAGAGGGGGAGAATCACCTTCCTGGCCCTGCTGGCCACACTTCTGCTGATGCAGCTCAGGCTCTGGTTGTCTTTCTGGGCTGCAAGTGCACACTGCTGGGCCCTGTTGAGCTTCTGGTCCACCAGCACCCCCAAGTCCCTCTCAGGGCTGCTCTCCAGCCACTCACTGCCCAGCCTGGATTTGTACTTGGGATTGCCTCAACCCAGCTGCAGGAACTTGCACTTGGTCTTGTTGCACCTCCTGAGGTTTGCTTGTGCCCACCTCTGCAGCCTGTGCAGGTCCCTCTGGATGGCATCCCTTCTCTCCAGTGGTTCTGTACTTCTGAGAGCTCACTGGTGTTCTCAAACAATGAGTCTTGTTCAAGGCACACATCTCCTTTCCCCAAGATACCTGACAGAAGTGTAGCTTAAAGGCAGTGGTGATGTGTCCTGTGGTCCCTGTGGTGCACACCTGTCTGTAATACTTGTACCAGTGTAGATGGCTTTGCTCATTGCTTTCCAGTAAGATGGTGTCTTTGGATGTGTGGTTTTCAAATCCTTCTACTTGTTTTCTCTTTGATCTTGCAGTGTTTTAATGTCTCCCATTGAGTTAGATGTTGAGAGACCTGAGTACAGAGGCAGCTTGCACTAGCTTCTGTGGAGGACATCATCAACTTGCATTCCTGCTGTCATTTAGCAGAACTTTTAGGTACTTGAAGTGCTTCTGGTTTATCATCAGCCAGATTGAATAAGCACATGGATTATATGTCTCAATTTGCTTCTAATTCTTTGCCATGTTATTAAAGAGTGGTCATGTGTCTCTTTGCAGCTCAGTGGAGCTCAGCTGTGTCATGTCCTGGTAGCTTTCTGGCTGCGAAAGGCAGCCCTGCGCAGGTTTAAGAATTCATTAAGGGAGAGCACATTCTTTGGATCATTAGTGCAGATGTTAAAACACTTGCACAGAGAATGTACCTCTATTTGAAGCTTTCCAGCTTGCATTTTTATGCAGGTCCTTAACTGACTGTTTGCAAGAGGCAGTTGTGCTCTGCCTTGCCCTTTTCTTTAGCTCTCTGGCCCCACCAGCAGTGCTCCCTTTTAAAGTAAGAGGGAAGGTAGACTTCAGGTCTGTCTTCTACAGACTCTCTTCTAGAAGCGAAATCCTTTCCCTCTGCAGGAAAATTCTTAATGTATCTGCAGCTGGAGGACTCAACCTCCTGTGTTGACTTCATGATCTTTACTAAAAGCTGTGACAGAAACTGGCTGACAGTGTCCTCAGGTGGCTGTACCATGAGGTTATTGTGCTAAGGGTAATCTTCCAGTTGTTTGTGTGTTGTTTTCTTTAACATCCTTCACTGGTCTGTGGAAAGTGGGAACTTTTGCTTTCATCAGCCTTATGGAAGAGAGGAAGAGTAGAACGTGGAAGTAAGGTCACAGCAGCAATCCCAATGTTACTTTTCCCCAAACATCTTTTTTCTGCCCAAGGTGGCTTAAATTCAGAGCAAACTGTTCACTAGATGGCTTCTTACAAGTGAGATCTGTACTTCCTCATCACAAGCTTGTAGAATCCAGAGTACATTAAATAATTCAGATGCACTGGGAACATGTTTGAATTCAAAACATTTTGAAGCAAGGAGCTATTATGGTGCTTACTAAATCTGGCTGTGTAAACACAATGATTGAATTTGGATTGAGTTGAGAAGCTGACACTTTGTGTATGCAGTCTCTTAGAAAAGTTGTGTGACAACCAAAATCCAGAAATTGAAAGCTAACATAACGAGTCTGATTTTAATAACTATCTTCTAAAGGTCATTAATTATTCTAAATGTTTGCTTTATGTGCCAGCATAAAATAGTTTTGCTGTCCTGTCTGAAATTTGCTGCCTTTTATCTAGTTTTAGTCATGTTGTTGTGTTGAGTAATGCTGTGAGCTGGTGTGCCAATGCTGCAAATTCAGCACTGCTCACCTTGACATGACAGTGGATTTAAAGCTGTTCCTCAACAGCTACTGAGAAATGCAAATGGTTGTGTCTGTCTGGCTAAAGCCCTAAGAAACCTGGCTGAATTTTGTAGCTGACTCTGCTTTGAGCAGGTCAGGCTGGAGAACTCCTGAGATCCCTCCCAGCCTGGATTGTTCTGTGAGACTCGTGTATATACATGTGTGAGTGTCTGAATGTGTGTGTAGGGTTGATATACAGTTTGTAAAGAGATGATCAGCAATTTCAGGTCTAGCTATAGTAAATTTTTCCCTCTGCTGGTTTTCTTTGCCCAGTCTGCCACTAAGAAACCTCGGAAGTCTCCAGCAGACAAGAGTCGTTCTGAATCTGGAGCTAGAGGCACAAGTCGTGGAAGAGCTAACGGCCACCCTCAGCAGAATGGAGAAGGGGATCCTGTCACCTTGTTTGAGGTGGTTAAGCTGGGAAAGAGTGCTATGCAGGTAACAGAACCAACTGTGTCATCCCTATCCTGTGATTGTAGTTCAGACTAAGCCTCTCTTTTGTAAACAGCTGTGTATTTTCCAGTAGGCTGTCTGTATAGGGTTAACGCTCCAGGGGGGGCGTAACCCTGAACCTGACCCTAGGGGTCTTGGCCCCTCCCCAGAGGTGGGCCACACTCCAGGTGATGGTTAGCCCACTCCCCCCACTTCCTGTGGTATAAAAGAGAGAGGAGCTGCCTGTCTCTTCCTCTTTTTCCTTCGCTCCCTCTTGACACACACACTCACACTGCATACCAGCACACCCCGTGGCAGCCACGAGGCAGAGACACCATCACATTACTCGGGTTGTATCCATCCCTTGTTGTATTTTGCTGTTTTCCCTTCCTTATCCTTTGTAAACTTCCCTACCTCCAATACCTTTTCTAAGTTATTGTTAAACTTTTCCTTTTTAACCTCCAAATCGAGTGAGATTGATTTATTTGGGTGTCCCTACCTTTCTCTCTCTCCCTGTCTTTTGGGAAAAGGAGGGGGAAGAGGGGAGGGCACTCTATAAATTCTCTAAATTGTCATTGGGTCTATTAAATTTATTAGAGTCTCTGGGAACCTGCATTTGAACCCAAGACACTGTCTCAAAGTAAGGGCCAGAAAGGGCTTTGATGGCGATGAGGCCTGGCATATGTACTTATGTACGGCACAAAACAGATCCTAAAGTCACCTATTTCAAATTCTCCACTGTTTCTTTCATTGCTCCCAAATTGAAAATACATGTTGGGAGTAAGCAGTCCATTAAAGAATATCCTGTTATGCTTTTGCTTATCTAAAACTTATGTGATGTTAGTAATGAATCCAAGGCTTTTCTCTGTGCCTGGCTTCTTAAAAAGATACCTGCTGACACCAGCAGTGTTGAGTACTTTGCACTGCAGCTTGTGTTCTTGATTGTCCCCACCACAGCAGCAGGTGAAGGCTAAACTAATTGTCTAGGCTTCCTCTGTGTCTGAGGGACAAAGCTGGACACCTTCTGAAGGTGTTTTTTTCATTATAAAAGAAATATCTAAGGCAGTTGTAGTGAATTACCTCTAAAAGTGTTTCTGACTCATTTATATTTTGATCCTTTTCAGAGGTCTTACAGGACCTTTTTGTAGCCCCCCTTCAGATACTGAAAGGCCACAAAAGAAGAGCCTCCTCTTCTCCAGACTGAACAGCTCCAACTCTTTCAGTCTGTCCTAATAGGAGAGCTACTCCAGCCCTCTGAGCATCCTCGTGGCCCTTCTCTGGACATGCTCCAGCACGTCCACATCCTTCTTGTAATAGGGGCTTACAGAATCTGCTGGACCACGAGTCCCACCTCAAGAGCCTCTCTAATCAGTGATTGGTTTTGACAGTACTTGTGTGCTTTAAGTAAACTCCTGTGCCTCAGTTACTGTTTGTAGCAATCAAAGGAGAAACAGTGGGCCCCAAAAAATCTGGTGCAGTGCAAAGCCAATAGCCAGTGCTGCTGAGAGAGGGTTTAAGCAGAGCTCCTTTACTGTGCATTTCAACAAAACAGGACTCCTGTAGTATCAGTTCATGTGTTTTCACTTTCTGCTGCTAACTAGTGTGAGAGAATTAGAAATGAGAAGACTCAGGGGCCAAGTCCTATTCTGAATACGACTTCTACTGTAGCTGGAAGCGAAGCCTGGTTAATTCCCAAAGGAGTCTGGTCCTCTAAATGAGTGAAAACTGGTCAAAATTTGTCTCACATCTGTGAAAGGTCTGAGATCTAATTTTGTAGTAATAAACAAGGAGAAAATGAGATTTGTCTTTCTTCTTCATAGCTGCTATATTTAACAGTTATTCAGGATTGACCCTTCTTATCTAGTAGGTGAAGACAGAACAAACGTATTCCTAACAAGCTACTGAGTCCTTGTGCCACCTCTTCCTACATGGATTCAGTTAAGGCTTCCAACTTGATTTTCAACATGTTTTCAAATTTCATTTTTGTCAGGGTTTGAGGAAACATCTGGACTCTGTTCTCTGGTTTTACTGTGATACAGAACATACAACATGCTTGGTGTATTGTGTTTGTCTTAGAGTTACTGATATTCACAGGGTGAAAAGGAATTGTAGGGTTGCTATTTGGTGACTATGTATGTGGAACTGACTTTGATGCATTTCATCTGTTTTAAGAGAGGTGTAGGCAGAATGAACATTCTCCTGACTGTTGGTACTATCAGCAGTCAGTGACTAGAGTTCCTGCCTTATGGTTTCATGCTCTGAAACCTCAGTGGCTGACACTTAAGGTGAGAATGTTTTCATATCTTGTACATGAATTTTTGAGGTGCCTGTGGAGAACACTGGCATCACAGAAGAGCTCTGTTACCAGACTTTCCAATCCTTCTGCTGAACAGTGTCAATATGTGAATTTTCTGATTTATTGTGCTATTTTCTATGTGCAAACCCCAGTTTTTATTTGTGTTTATATCTCACAAGTAGTACATCCCCATTGGTCCTATTCTCAAGAAAAGCCTGGATGAGGCACTTAGTGCCATGGTCTGGTCAACTGGATAGGGCTGGGTGCTAGGTTGGACTGGATCAGCTTGGAGATCTCTTCCAACCTGCTTGATTCTATGATCTCCATGTAAACAATATAAAATCAGAATCATGGAATCTAATCTTTTTGTTTGGAAAAGACATTTAAGATCAACAGGTCCAACCATCAACTCAGCACTACCATGCCCACTAAACCATGTCCTGAAGTGCCACACCGTGCCATCAGAGCTCTTCTGTAGATGAAGTGCTGCAAAGAAGTCATTGCCATGTTTGTGTTAAGAAGCTTTTGTAATTCAAACACAAAGGAACAGTGATTGAAAACTTTAGTACTTGTATATGCTTGTACTATGTATATTAGTACTTACATGGAGATGGGGGTGTGCCTGTGTAGTTTGGCAGATGTGCATGGGGATTAGAATGTGCCCTGCCTACATGTATTGAGAAGTAGACAGCATATTTTAAGCAGTAGAGAAATTATGAGCCAATATTAAGGGAGTAAGGAAAGTTTATTTGAAAGCCTGGGATGCAAACAGGCATAATTGACCTGAACCACAATTTGAAGAGTCTTTGTCATTTGTGCACCTTACACACATTTACTATTGTAAAAATACTCCAAAGAGGGGAAAAACCCAAACCAAAACAAACAAGAGAACCCCGGGATGCAATTAAAATGTGATCTAATATTCCTTAACTTGCACTTGCAGCCACTCATCTCTCATGTCATGAGAAGCCAGGGTTGTCATGAGAGTGGGGCTGACCAGTCTGCAGAAGAGGAGGCTCCCAGCTGACATTATTGTGGGCCTTTTCTGAAGGGGGCCTACAGGAAAGCTGGGGAGGGACTTTTTAGGCTCTTAGGGAGTGACAGGACTGGAGGGAATGGAGCAAAGCTGGAGGTGGGGAGAGTCAGAGTGGAGGTGAGGAGGAAGTTGTTGAGCATGAGAGTGGTGAGAGGCTGGAATGGGTTGCCCAGGGAGGTGGTTGAGGCCCCATGGCTGGAGGTGTTTAAGGCCAGGCTGGCTGAGGCTGTGGGCAGCCTGCTCTAGGGTAGGGTGTCCCTGCCCATGGCAGAGGTGTTGGAACTGGCTGCTCCTTGTGGTCCCTTCCAACCCTGACTGATTCTATGATTCTGTCAACCAAATTACAAATTGGTTTATACTTTTTTTCTTAATAGCCTTGGGAGTTTGATGTAACAATTAGGAATCCTTGTCATGATTTTTTTTTCACAGTTTGAATGCAGTTTTTTTGTGTCAGATTTTAGCAGGTTTTCAGTATTGCCAATTTTCAGACAAGTGCCATATATTCATGTTTGCCAGAACCTATTATTTCTCAATACTTAGTTCTTTCTGTGTAATATGAACTTATATTTTTCCATAGCACTTTTAAGGTTTGCTTCCAGCAATGAAGACCCAGACAAATGTAATGAATATATCCTGAGATAACATGAGAATTGTGTTTTTTCACTTCTGATCTATCTGCTCCTGCAGTCTGCTCCTAGGATTTACTTTAGTTAGGTTTTTCTGACTTTGCATTCTCAACTCGTGGAAGTCTGTAGCTGAATTCAATTCTGACTTCTTTTAAGTTTGTCTTTTATTTAGATTCTCACAGCAGCATTCATTTGCTGCTTCTCTTCAGGCTTTCTGCTGTGTGGCTCTCTTAGGGAAAGAAAGTTAGGTTAGTATTTTGTATTTCAAGTACACTTCAGAGCTGCTCTTCACTGTAAGTCTTTTCCTTTCTATGAAGCAGTAGTTGGGTCCATGTTGAGTCTCATCTGGAGTCTAGAAATGAATTTGATACTCACATGAAGCTGGTATCAGATTGTTGTCAATGCTTTTTAATGTGGCCTGTAACCTTTTGCACAGTTAGTTACTTGAGAAGTTTTTGTCAGCAGCTCTCTGTGCAGAGTGTAATACACTCTGCTGCTCCTGTTTTCTGCAGGTGCATTTTGTTAGTCCACTGAGACTATTCAGAGAGTTGGGGGTTTTTTGGCTCTTTGGTTTTTTATTGTTCTGAGACAAGCATGATAGTCTTTTGCTTTTAGTCATTTGTCTTTATTCTTCCTTTGAATGGTTTTAAGGAGACAGCCATGGCCACTGTATTCCCCACACTAAACCTCTGTAGGCAGAAGGGACTATTTCTTATGTGTTAAACTGCCTGAGTTCACACTGATGGGGCTGGAGAGTGTTGGTGAACCTCTGCTTCTCCAGCTAACCCCCAACAGACTCATCAGAGTCTGACTTGCAGCTCAGATCTTCACAGGCACTTCTGCAGGTCTCTGACCCTGGCATTCATCCAGAAGTAAAAAATAAGAGCATGCCATGATCTCAAATTTTGTTTAGGCCTCAGTATGAAACTTTCTCCCAGGTAAATTATGACCCATTAGTATTAAGTTTGTACTTAATACTTGTATTTACTTGTAGTTAAGTGCTTACTTCTAATTGAGTTTGCACTTCTGTGTTGGTCGAACTTAGCCTAGAAGAGTTCTGCTTTCTTTTGTGCAAAGAGGGATTTCAGATGTTCTCCAGAACATCAGTCACAGTCACAGAATCATAGGGTTTGGAAGGGACCTCTGAAGATCTAGTCCAACCTTCCTGCTTGAGCAGGATCACCCAGAGTCAACTGCACAGGAACATGTCCAGGTGGGTGTGGGAAGTGTCTGGAGAAGGAGACTCCACAGCCTCTCTCTGAAGCCTGCTCTAGCACCCTCCAAGAGCAGTCTCCTGGAAGTGGAACTGCTTTAGCAGGGAGGTTGGACTAGATCATCTCCAGAGTCCCCTCCCACCCCCTACCGTTCTGGGTCCTGGGATCCTGTGTTAGCACAGTGTGAACTCTTCCAGAATTTAAAAGTACTGTCTTCAGAGGAAAAGGAATAAATTGCAGCTTCTCAATCTGCAGCCCTTTTTTTGTTGTTAACCTTGCATGGGTTTTCAGTGGGTGTATCTTAGACCTGGTGCCTGCAATTTGGAATGCAACTCATCTTGAAATCTAATGCTTTAGCTTAAATTGCATGGACTTCTCTATGTCAGGAATGAGTTTGTCCCCAGTAACTCTGGAATTACTTCAGTCTCTACAAAATTTAGCCTTAAAAGGCTTTTATTCTTTTTAACCCAAAACTTGCACAGATTTACTTGACAGAACCTTTTACACCCCATTATAGTCCTTCACTGCTTGCCTTTCTTACATCTGTTGCTATTTTTAGTGTGCCATAGGTTGTTCTCACTGCCTGTTAAAGCTTGCTGTCTAGCTTTTATCTGCTCTTCAGACACCTCTTGATACAGGTCACTGAAGTCCTTAATTTCATTTGTTTGTTTTCATAATCTTCAGATTTCATTTGAGTACCATTAATAACCCCTAATATCCTGTGACCACTGGTTTTTTGGCAGAAGATGTTAGTACTCATTTTGGTTTTATCCCCTCTCTCCCCTCCTTCAGTGTAAATACACTGCATACCCATTCTAGAGTCACTTATTCACTGGAGATGGAGCATGTCCACAACCAGTTGTATCAGATAGTAAATTTATTCAATGATTCATAGAATGGTTTGGATTGGAAGGGACCTTTAAAGTGAATCTGGTTCCAACCCACCTACCATGGGCAGGGACACCTTCATAGAATCATAAAATCAACCAGGTTGGAAGAGACCTCCAAGATCATCCAGTCCAACCTATCCCCCAGCCCTATCCAGTCAACCAGACCATGGCACTAAGTGCCTCATCCAGTCTCTTATTGAACACCTCCAGGGACGGTGCCTCCACCACCTCCCTGGGCAGCCCATTCCAATGCCAATCACTCTCTCTGGCAACAACTTCCTCCTAACATCCAGCCTAGACCTCCCCAGGCACAACTTGAGACTGTGTCCCCTTGTTCTATTGCTGGTTGCCTGGCAGCAGAGCCCAACCCCATCTGGCTACAGCCTCCCTTCAGGGAGTTGTAGACAGCAATGAGGTCTGCCCTGAGCCTCCTCTTCTGCTGCAGGCTGCACACCCCCAGCTCCCTCAGCCTCTCCTCACAGGGCTGTGCTCCAGGCCCCTCACCAGCTTTGTTGCCCTTCTCCGGACATCTTCCAGCATCTCAACATCTCTCTTGAATTGAGGGGCCCAGAACTGGACACAGCACTCAAGGTGTGGCCTGACCAGTGCTGAGTACAGGGGCAGAATAACCTCCCTTGTCCTACTGGCCACACTGCTCCTGATGCAGGCCAGGATGCCATTGGCTCTCTTGGCCACCTGGGCACACTGCTGGCTCATCTTCAGCTACTCTCTACCAGCACCCCCAGCTCCCTTTCCTCCTGGCTGCTCTCAGCCACTCTGTCCCCAGCCTGTAGTGCTGCTTGGGGTTGTTGTGGCCAAAGTGCAGAACCCTGCCCGTTGGCCTCTGCCCACCCATCCAGCCTGTCCAGGTCCCTCTGCAGGGCTCTCCTACCTTCCAACAGATCCACACCTGCTCCTGGCTTCCTCTAGACCAGGTTGCTCATGGCCTCGTCCAACCTGGGCTCGAACACCTCTAGGGAGGGGGCATCCAAAACCTCCCTGGGTAACCTGTTCCAGTGCCTCACCACCCTCACTGCAAAGAATTTCTTCCTAATACAATCCTAATTTAAATTTCCTTTAGACTTGGTTTGCCTTGGTTCACAGCTGACTCAGATCTTACCCTTGAATGTGCTCTTTATATACAGTGCCATTTGTTTTCAATTTGTTGGTAGTGCTGCTGCTGCCAAATTGTTACTTAATTTGGATTGGGAAATAGCTTTCTCTGAAATCAGCTTTCATTAATATTTAGTGGGACTGGGCTAATTTACACAAATTGGCAAGGTAGCCTCTGGAGTTAGTCCCTGTGGTTCCTCCAGCAGTTAATGCTCCTAAGTGTAGTAATGCTCTTTCACTGAAGGAATATGAAATGGGTTCACAGCTGTGAAGCCTCCAGGAGGTAATAAGCTAACTAGCTTCGTTATTTCATCCACTGCCTCAGACTGGCTTTTACTGCCAATCTGTACTGGTTCTTTGCAGTGCTGTAAAATGTTCCTATCTGTCTTTTAGCAGACTTTGAGACATGAAGGTCAGTATCTGCAAGTCTCCATGATTGATTTTAAGTTGTTTTCTCAGGCAGAGGAACTAATCTGCTATGTGCTTGACTTTCTTTAAGATTCTTGTTTCTGTAGGGTTGCTTATTTGGCATATTTGAATAACTGAGAGGAGACCTTGCTCTCTGCAACCCCCTGAAGGAAATTTGAGTGAGGTGGGTGTTGGTTTCCTCTCTCTAGTAACAGGGGACAGGATGAGAGGAAAGGGCCTCAGATTGCAGCAGGAAAGGTTTAGGTTGGATATTAGAAGAAACTTCTTCCTTGAAAGGGTTGTCAAAGACTAAAACAGGCTCCCCATGGAGGTGATTGAACCCCATCTCTGGAGGTGCTTAAAGAAGGCAGAGATGCAGTGCTGTGGGTCACAGTTTAGTACCAGACTGGTTGGACTCAATCATCTCAGAGGTCTTTTCTAACTGAAAAAGTTCTGTGATTATATATTTGTCAGGTTCTGCTGCATGGAAGCTTTTAACAGACATCCACCAGAGAGTTCATTTTTGCAAGACTCTCCTGAAAGCTGTCACAGGCTTCTGAAAATCTCTGTGGTGCCCATGTATTTGTACTGTGCATCAGCTGCTGTTTGCAGAAGACCTTGGCTTTTGTCAGTCAATATCCATAATAGAGGCATTTTCAGACTGGGATGGAGTTGTTTAAGAGTCTGGGTTTTGTAACACATACTTCTATGGCTTTGTTTCACTGCCTGACCTGGAGCTGTGGTGCTTTTATGTGTACAGCTGTCTACACACACACACATCTACATATGTGTCCCTGTATAGGTATGTGTAGCTGTTTTCTGACAGCAGGGAGTGAAAGGGGAGCCACGGGGGTGTTACTGGAGCAATCTTGAGGTTTTATTGATGTAATTGAGGCAGGAGTGCTCCTTGCCTCGTTCCAATCTGGCAATGGAGATGTGAAGGTACAGGGCTTTGTGCAGTTCCTCATTTGTTGTTCTTCATAACCTGTTGTCAGGGGAGCCTTTTCCTTGAATTTGGTGGATCCCTAAGACAGGTTTCCTGCAGCTTGTACTTCCCAGGAATGCTGAATTTATCATGTATCTCATGCACAGCATGCAAGTGCACACTTCTGTGTGGTGAATTCATGCTCTCTATTACATCTGAAGGTGAAAACATCTGGAAGCAGATAGGTCCCACCAGAATAACTCATGCAGTCTATTCCTTCCATCTTTCATAAGTGCTTTGTGGAAGCAGGCAAAAAACCACTTGAGGCTAAATTCTGGTGGATGGAGCCTGCTTGTAGCTACCTCCATTACAAAGAGCTGACTGGTGCTTCCCTCCTCCTGTCACCACCACCTGTGCCATCACTGCAGTACCCATTCTGTGTTTTAGGATGGATAACAGGGAGGAGGCAAGGACAAGAGAGTGACCAAACATGGATTTTTCCCCTGAGTTTGCTGTTTGCTTGTGTTTGAGAAGCTCTTGAAACAGGATGACTGGATGGAGGCTGATAAAAGGATAAAATCACATTGGAGGGGTTGGTGTAACCTGTGGACTTTTGGTTGGAGGTCCTTGTTTTCAGCAGGAGTCTGACTCTCTGTGCTTGACTAATTCCTTGTCTGGCAGCTATTGCTTGTTGCAGCATTTGCTACACTACTGCTTCTTGTTTCAGTTCTTTGTTGCTCATATCCAACCTTTGTCCTAGCATTTGGATTACTGCTGAGTTTTCTTGGTTTGGTTGATAGTTGCCTCTATTTTAGATCTGATGTGTGTGATGCTGGGTTTTGGTTGGTGCTGGGTTTTCTCTGTCTTTTCCCCTCATCTCAGTGTTTACAGATTTTCTACCCCTTCTCTGTTACATCAGAAGTCAACAGTTTGATTAAGTTCCAACTGTTGTGGCATATGTAGTCTGGCTTCATTATGTTCTGTTGCCTTAAACTGTAATCCCTAAAAAAAATTACCAACAAACATGCCAAATGCTCACAAGGGGCTGAATGATGCAGGTCTGTGGGTGATACTTTTTAGGGCTTAGTGAACACTGTTTGACTTTGCTGATGCCAGCAGGTGTAGTACCTGTAGGTGACTTGTCACCCAAAGCTCCTCAGGCTGTTAGTGGAGATTTACTTACTGTAATGTGATGGTTTGGGTGTTCCCTGCCCCTCCACGCTTTGGAGAGTCACCCAGACTAGACTCAGCAGCTCTGGAAATTGAATGAAGCTTATATTTACAGCTAGCACAATAGACAAACAGATAGTTACAATAGAGACAGCTATAGACAGAAATGTACAAGTTAAAGGTAATACAGAAACACAACGGCCCTCCCAGAAACCATCCAGGTTGGAAGAGACCTCCAAGCTCATCCAGTCCAACCTAGCACCCAGCCCTAGCCAGTCAATCAGACCATGGCACTAAGTGCCTCATCCAGGCTTTGCTTCAACACCTCCAGGTATGGAGACTCCACCACCTCCCTGGGCAGCCCATTCCAATGCCAATCACTCTCTCTGCCAACAACTTCCTCCTAACATCCAGCCTAGACCTCCCCCAGCACAACTTGAGACTGTGTCCCCTCGTTCTGTTGCTGGTTGCCTGGCAGAAGAGACCAACCCCCACCTGGCTACAGCCTCCCTTCAGGTAGTTGTAGACAGCAATGAGGTCCCCCCCTGAGCCTCCTCTTCTGCAGGCTAAACACCGCCCAGCTCCCTCAGCCTCTCCTCATAGGGTTTTTGTTCCAGGCCCCTCACCAGTCTTGCTGCCCTTCTCTGGACACCTTCCAGCACCTCAACATCTCTCTTGAATTGAGGGCCCCAGAGCAGTCGCTTGTTGTTCTGATATCTATGGTGATAGAGCTGTTCAAACAGATCTTTTAAGCTAGCAGTAGCCCAGCAGTCTGGCCATTAAGCTTTGTCAATATTTAGTTCAGTAAATAATTTTTACATTTGGTTTTACATGCCCTGGAGAATTCCACTAATTGATTGAAGTGATGCTTGCTGAAATGGGCCTAAATTCATGATGGAATGAGTGAAGGAGTCTAGATAGATTTTGTGCTGCTGTTTCATGTTTCCTCAACTCCTGTGAAGATTTATTGGAGGCCAAGACTTCCTTTTTAATTTCTTCTAAGTCAGCACTTGGACCTCTTCCTAAAATTGTTTCTCTTGAGGGTGTGTGTGTACCAGTAGATAAAACGTGACAAAAGTTAGTGTCTTGGCAAATGGAATGGTGAGAGATTCATACTGGTTGTTTAGCCTGCAGAAGAGGAGGCTCAGGGCAGACCTCATTGCTGTCTACAACTACCTGAAGGGAGGCTGTAGCCAGGTGGGGTTGGTCTCTTCTGCCAGGCAAGCAGCAACAGAACAAGGGGGGACAGCCTCAAGTTGTGCCGGGGCAGGTCTAGGCTGGATGTTAGGAGGAAGTTGTTGTCAGAGAGAGTGATTGGCATTGGAATGGGCTGCCCAGGGAGGTGGTGGAGTCGTCATCCCTGGAGGTGCTCAAGAAGAGACTGGATGAGGCACTTAGTGCCATGGTCTGGTTGACTGGCTAGGGCTGGGTGCTAGGTTGGACTGGCTGATCTTGGAGGTCTCTTCCAACCTGGTTGATTCTATGATTTATGATCTATAGCACTCACAGTATCACAGTATCACAGTATCACCAAGGTTGGAAGAGACCTCATAGATCATCAAGTCCAACCCTTTACCACAGAGCTCAAGGCCAGACCATGGCACCAAGTGCCACATCCAATCCTGCCTTGAACAGCTCCAGGGACGGTGACTCCACCACCTCCTCAGGCAGCCCATTCCAGTGTCCAATGACTCTCTCAGGGAAGAACTTTCTCCTCACCTCCAGCCTAAATCTCCCCTGGTGTAGCTTGAGACTGTGTCCTCTTGTTCTGGTGCTGGCCACTTGAGAGAAGAGAGCAACCTCCTCCTGGCCACAACCTCCCCTTAGGTAGTTGTAGACAGCAATAAGGTCACCCCTGAGCCTTCTCTTCTCCAGGCTAACCAATCCCAGCTCCCTCAGCCTCTCCTCATAGGCCTGTGCTCAAGGCCTCTCCCCAGCCTCGTTGCCCTTCTCTGAACACATGGTAGTTTCATCCTGTCTTGGATTAAGAATGAATCTGTTATGTTAAACATGGAGTGTTTTGGCTTGGTTCACAGAGTTGACAATGTCTTTCTCTAGTGCATGCACAACTGATTTGCTTCTTCCATTTTCTCATCCACTTCCTAAGGTCCCATTGGAGTATGGACTTGGCTAAGGCACAAACTGCAGAGGTTCTTTTCAGGATCCTGTTGTTGTGTCTCCTATTTTATTAGGAGGTCAGATTTTCCCAGGAGGTTGTCTTGTTTGGGTTTTGGTTTTCCTGTTTCTTCTTTTTCAGCATGGTTGGAAGGTGGTTGTGTGGTAGTGATTTTTTTTAGGAATTGATTGTAAACCTGAACTCTGCAAAATCAAAGGATCCATTTGCAAGGTGCACTTCAGTAAAATCAGAGAATCATAGAATAGATCAGGGTTGGAAGGCACCACAAGGATCAGCCAGTTCCAACTCCCCTGCCATGCCCAGGGACACCCTACCCTAGAGCAGGCTGCACACAGCCTCAGCCAGCCTGGCCTTAAACAGCTCCAGGGATGGGGCCTCAACCACCTCCCTGGGCAACCCATTCCAGGCTCTCACCACTCTCATGCTCAACAACTTCCTTGTTATGTTGAGTCTGACTCTCCCCACTTCCAGCTTTACTTCATTCCTCCCAGTTCTGTCACTCCCTGAGAGCCTAACAAGTCCCTCCCCAGCTTTTTTGTAGGCCCCCTTCAGATCTTGGAAGGACACAAAAGAAGTTCATACTTAGAGCCTCCTCTATTCCAGACTGCACAGCCCCAACTCTTTCAGTCTGTCCTCACAGCAGAGCTGCTGCAGCCTTCTAGGCATCCTCCTGGCCCTGCTCTGGACACACTCCAGCATCTCCACATCCCTCTTGTAATGGGGGCTCCAGAACTGGATGCAGTACTCCAGGTGTGGTCTCACCAGAGCACAGCAGAGGAGGAGAATCACCTCCCTTGACCTGCTGGCCACACTTCTCCTGCTGCAGCCCAGGCTCTGCTTGGCTTTCTGGGCTGCAAGTGCACACTGCTGTCTCCTGTTGAGCTTCTCCTCCACCAGCACCCCCAAGTCCCTCTCCTCAGGGCTGCTCTCCAGCCACTCACTCTACAGCCTGGATTTGTGCTTGGGATTGCCTCAACCCAGCTGCAGGAACTTGCACTTGGTCTTGTTGAACCTGCTGAGGTTGGCTTGTGCCCACCTCTGCAGCCTGTCCAGGTCACTCTGGATGGATCCCTTCCCTCCAGCCTGGCTGCTGCACCACATTTTGTTGTACTCAGCAAACTTGCTGAGGCTGCACTCAGTGCTTCTGTCCATGATATCCACAAAGCTGTTGAACAAGACTGGTCCCAGGACTGATCCCTGAGGGACTCTGCTTGTCCCTGGCCTCCACTTGGCCATGGAGGTATTGACAGACACTGTTTGGGTGCAGCCATCAAGCCAGTTCTTTATCCATCTCGTGGTCCAATGCAGTATTTGGTTACATTTGAAAGAACTTGGTTTATTTCATGTTATATAGCTTAGGAACTTGGAATACTGTGTCTTAGAGGCATGAAAGGACGCCATGCTTGTCTTCCTTAAGCATGGTGCAGGCTGAGAAAGGAATTCAGCATGGACCTTCTGCTTTTCTAGAACAGTTTTTGTGCATGTCCATAGTTATTTTGTTTGCTTTGTGCTCACTACTTCACCTAACCTACATCTGGAGTTTTCAAACCCGTGAGTCTGAGCTCTGTTAGAGTTCTGTAGTCAGAACTGTGAAGCAACTGTATTGGAAGCAGCAAGAGCTTTGCCACCTTCCTTTCAGCTGATGTGTATCTGCTGTTAACTCTTTGTGACGCTGTGCTGACTGGCACAGTTCATTCATCAAGGTCCTGGGGCACATTTTCTCCCCACAGATGTATATGTGACACACAACAAATACATTTGACACCTCTAAGCTTTCTGTCTTTCTCCCTGCCTCTCTGCTGCGCCTGTGTAGCAGTGATTACAAAAACACCTCCTGGCTACTTAGAGTTCTGGGTGCAGTCTGAAACTGGGGCTCAGCTTCATACCTGTCACACAGGTGCCTTTTTGACTCCCAAACTCTGTGAGACCAACTGCTGTGTGTTAGTTCTGCTTGCCAAATACTCCTCCTTGTATTCTGTCTTCCCAAGCTGTGCAGGGTTTCTGAGTGACTGATGCACAACTTCAGCCTTTATAAATGCAGACATGATTACTGTGTGATCTAAATTGAGTTTTAATCCCAAAGTGTTTCTACTCATCCCTTTTCTGGGAGTATATATTGGTCATTCTGAATGGAAGCACAGAGTTTGGGTTTTTTTCCAACACAGTTTTGAAACTGGATCAATACTGCAAGCAGACATGTGAGGAGTTACAGCCATTTTGGTTTGAAGTCACGTTTATACAATGATCATACCCGAAAATGAGGTGTGTGGTTGTGTTCTCTAACAGGGTTTGTTCTGTCTCCACCCTGTAAGAAGGTGTCTAGATGTTTGAATTTGTACACCTGTATATCTATGCAAAATAAGTGCTCAGTTAGAAGATCCTACTCTGAAACTGCTAAGTGCTTTGCCTTTAACAGAACACTTTCTGAGGGTCTCTGATAAGTCTTCTTTTTCTCTTGACAGTCTGTGGTGGACGACTGGATTGAATCCTATAAACAAGACAGGGACATAGCACTTCTGGATTTAATCAACTTCTTTATCCAGTGTTCAGGATGTCGAGGTACAGAACATTGGGAACAAGTTGTACAGAGTAAATCTGACAGCCGCGCAGACGTGCGTTAGTGCTGGGAAAGGTGTGGGAGAAACTCGAGTTGGTACTCCTCCTATGCATGGGTTTGTATAGAAATATTGTCTGCCTTCAAGAATAATTTCATTTAAAGCTTGTTTGTCAAGGGCCTACCCTTTCTTTTTCTCACTTTCCTGTCGTCATCTTCGAGTGTACAAATCCTCACAGAGCCACTCTACTCGTCAGCAAAAGGAACCAAAGATCTGCTCACCAAGGTAGGTGTATCTTTGCTTCCCCTTTCTGTTTCTCCCTTGTTTTTTTCTTACAAGAATTAGTAGGTGTAGCTATACTTCAACTTTGCTATTTCTGCTTTCTTTTTAGGGAAATGGTGGGGTTTAAAACCGAAGAGGAGGGAGTCAGACTTCAACTGGCTTCGACTAGCAAGGAAGATTTCTTCTAGATGAAACACCCATCTTATTTCTTCTGTATTAATTACCAAGTCAGCAGCCAGTGGCCTGCCTTTTGTACCCTATTTAGTCAGTCTCCATTGCCAGGCATGCAGCAGTCAGGCTTTTTAGTGGTGTGCTGCTACACCCTACCTTCTAATGACTTCTTCTTGTGTTCTTTCTTCAGTTAACTGAACCTTGAAAAGAGAGTGATAGAGCTCTACTCTTTCTGTAGCACCCAGAACCAAGCTGTTTGCTGTTGTCTGATGCTTCCACTGATTTACTTTGAGCAGAGTTGAAAATAATCCACAATTCAGGAACTACTTCTTTGTTTCGTAGCTGATCTGGGAATACACCTTTAAACATGAAATGGTTTGGGTAGAATTCCCTTCCTTCTTAAGTGTAAGATGAAGTCACAAGTACAGTTAAAAGCATCAGAGAAAAGAAGTATGAGCCCAACAGTAGCCTCAGTAAGCTTTTTTTATGGGTGGATGGAAAGACTGAAGCTCTGGGAGCATTCTGTGACAAGGCTAAAGCTTAGGCTTTAGGGTACCAACCTGTCTGTACTGTTCCCACAGATCTCCTGAAATATTTTTCAGAGTAGTTTGGCAGCTTGTAGGAATGCAGCTGCATTCTCTTTGCTTTCTTCTAACACTCTCCTAAAGGTGTATATAAAAAAAACCCACATGATGCAAGCTTCTTTCTAAGAATTTGGGCTGCATTCAACCAAAGAGATCCTTGACCATAATGCAGTTGTATTCTCTTTGCTTTCTTCTAACACTCTCCTAAAGGTGTATATAAAAAAACCTCACATGATGCAAGCTTCTTTCTAAGAATTTGGGCTGCATTCAACCAAAGAGATCCTTGACCATAATGCAGTTGTATTCTCTTTGCTTTCCTCTAACACTCTCCTAAAGGTGTATATAAAAAACCCCACAGGATGCAAGCTTCTTTCTAAGAATTTGGGTTGCATTCAACCAAAGAGATCCTTGACCATAATGCAGCTGCATTCTCTTTGCTTTCTTCTAACACTCTCCTAAAGGTGTATATAAAAACCCCCACATGATGCAAGCTTCTTTCTAAGAATTTGGGCTGCATTCAACCAAAGAGATCCTTGACCATAATGCAGTTGTATTCTCTTTGCTTTCTTCTAACACTCTCCTAAAGGTGTATATAAAAAAACTCACATGATGCAAGCTTCTTTCTAAGAATTTGGGCTGCATTCAACCAAAGAGAATCCTTGACCATATGTTTTTATGCTTGCTGATTCAGGCTTCTGGTGGAGCAGTCTCACACATATCTTCATTCCCCTGCTGCTCTCTAATTCTTTACTTTCTCCTTGCACTCTTAAAATCTCAGAAGATGCATGCTTTTTAATCCTCTCCTGACAGCCTGATGCAGGCTGAATGCCCTCTGTCAGCCATATGCTGCTGAATCAATTGCTTCCCAGAAAGGCTTTCTGTTGTTGCCTGTGAAGCAGCAGCGCTTCAAGTGGCTGATGTCATTTACTTACTTTCCTTACGTGGTGACATTATGTCCATTTTCAGTACTCCACTTTGTACTGATGGTTCTCTGCTGAGCTTGCTTCAGTGACCTTCTGGTCCCCAAGAGCAATTAAAGGAGAAAGAAAGCAAGAATGACTTGTCCCCTGAGCTTAGCATGTGTGTGGAGGATTGCTTTCTGCGTTGGAATTTTTACAGTGGGTGCAGGAGCAGATGTAAACCAGGGTTAGAATCCTGGCAAACAGGTCTGTTCTTTCTGATTTCCAGAAACAGGCTTGTTTTCTGGAGTAACTGAAAACTTTACCAGGAGAGGCTGGATTTTATAGATACTCCACTTAGGGTAGACTGTCCTTAATAGAAGTGAGGTCTGGAAATCTGGAGGTGTTCTGTGTCTTGTGAGCAGGTGAAGTGTCACTTTCATGGAAGGATTATATGCTCTCTTAGAACATTTTTATTCTCCCTTGTTTGACACCCTTGTTTATTACCATTTCTGATAAATAGCAGCTCCTCCTGAATCTCAGTGGCTACTTCATCTTCCTCAGTATTCCTTACTTACATTCTTTTCAGTTTGCTCCATAATGTTGTCTTAGATTCCATAGTCTTTTTTCCCAGTGTTGGGCATAAATGCTTACTGATAATTCATCTTTGTGATCATAGAATCATGGTATCATTTCAGTTGGAAAGGACCTTCAAGATAAGTCCAATCATTATCTATCTCTACCGAGGCTGCTGCTAATCCATGTCCTTCAGCACCGCATCTCTGCCTCTTCTAAGAACCTCCAGGGATGAGGATTCAACTCTCTCCATGGGGAGCCTGTTCCAGTGTTTGAGAATGCTTTCAGGAAAGAAGTTTCTTCTAATATCCAACTTACACCTGCCCTGCTGCAATACAAGGGTGTTTCCTCTTGTCCTATCACTTGTTACTAGGGAGAACAGACCAAGCTCTACCTCACTCCAGCCTCCTTTCAGGGAGTTGTAGAGAGCAAGGACGACTCTGCTCAACCTACTTCTCTTCAGACTAAGCCCCACTTCCCTCAGCTACTTGTCACCAGACCCGTTCTTCAGACCCTTCATCAGCTGCTTTTCCCTTCTCTGAACATGCTTCAGCACCTCAATGTCTTTCTTGTATTGAGGGCCCCAAAACTGACCCCAGTACTTAGGGTGTGGCTCACAGGAGGGCAATCACAGTACCTCCAGTTTTTTCTCTGCTAAGCAGCTTTCCAGCCAGTCTCCCCTAAGCCTGGAGCATTCACAATGTTGTGACTCAAGTGCAGGACCCACACTTGGCCTTGAACGTCATAGTTGGTCTCAGCCCACTGATCAAGCCTGTCCAGGTGCATCAGTAGAGCCTTCCTGCCTTCAATGAAGCATCACCCATCCAATCCATAGGTAGCCAGTTTCTCCAGGAGGATGCTGTTGGAAGCCATGCCAAACACCTTACTAAAGTCCTGATAAACAGCATCCCCTGCCTTTCCCAGATTCACTAAGCAGGTCACCTTTTCACAGGAGTTTGGCTTGTGTCAAGCATGACCTTGCCCTTCATGAACCCATCCTGCCTGGGCTTGGTCACCTGGTTGCCCTGTACGTGCTGCATAATGGCACTCAAGCTGACCAGCTCCATAACCTTCACCAGTGTCAAGGTCAGGCTGAGAGTTCTGGATCCTCTCTACAGCCCTCTTTGTAGATGTGCATCACATTTGCCATTCTCTACTCAGCTGAGACCTCCCCACTTGGCCAGGTCTGCTGTTAAGCGATGGAGAGTGGCTTGGTGATCACTTCTGCCAGCTCCCTCAGTGCACTTAGGTGGATGCCATCCAGCCCCATAGACCTGCGTGTCTAAGTGGTGCAGCAGGTCACTGACCATCTCCTCTCTGCTTATGGGAGTTTCTACTCCCCATCTCTATCTTCCAGCTCAGGGGGCTGGGTATCCAGCAAACAACTGGTCTGAGTACCAAAGACAGAGGCAAAGAAGATGCTGAGTACCTCAGCCTTTTCCTCATACTCAGTCACTCTTCCACACACTAGGAACCCCCAGAACTGCTCCCTCTTTACTCTGTTGTATTTCCAGCATACATTGGGGAAGTTGAATTCCCCCATGAGAACAAGGGCCAGTGATTGTGAGACTTCTCCCAGCCAGATGACTAAAGAATATTTTATCTGTCTGTCCTGACTGGATGGTCTGTAACAGACTCCTACCAGGACATCTGCCTTGTTGGCCTGCCCTGTGATACCCATGAATACTCAGCCCTGTTGTCACTGTTATGGACCTCAGTAGAATCAAAACACCCTGATATACAGGGCCACCTCACCACCTTTTCTTCCTTGCCTGTCCCTTCTGAAGAGTTCTTAGCCATTGCCTGTGGCTCTCTGGCTTACCAAGTTTTTGTGATGGCTACTAGATCATGGTTTTTCTGATCCACAATGGCTTGCAGCTCCTCCTGTTTGTCTCCCATGCTGCATTCATTAGCATAGATGCACTTCAGTTGCTCTAACATTCCTCCCACTTTTTTGCAGGGAGAAGTCCTAATTCCTATTTGACTGTTCTCAGGTGCTCCTGTGGTTGCTAACCCATCAGTAACCCTTCTGTCTTTGCTGGCTTAGAAGGAGATTCCTCAGTAAAGTACTGCTAGGATTCCTCAGTAAAGTGCTGCACCCTTTTCACAGTGCTTAGACATTGGTGTGTATGTAAAATGCATTTGGTTGACATTTCTTTCAAAAGCTTTAAGCAGATAAGAGCTTCTGCCTATTTTCTGACTTCAATTAGAAATTATTTCAGCACCAAACTGTTTTATTTAGCAACAGTATTGACCCTGACAAAAATACCTTTCTGTTTTGAGAAGTATTGATTTTTACTTGTTTATCTCATTCTCTTGGGCAATGTGTGTGCTCCAATGAACCTCTCAGCATCCTCCAAGAGACCTCCAAGCTCATCCAGTCCAGCCTAGCACCCAGCACTATCCAGTCAACTAGACCATGGCACTAAGTGCCTCATCCACTCTTTCCTTGAACAACTCCAGGGATGATGACTCCACCACCTCCCTGGGCAGCCCATTCCAATACTAATCACTCCCTCTGGGAAGAACTTCCTCCTAACATCCAGCATAGAACTCCCCTGGCACAACTTGAGACTGTCCCCTTGTTCTCTTGCTGGTTGCTTGAGAGAAGAGACCAACCCCACCTGGCTACAGCCTCCCTTCAGGTAGTTGTAGACAGCAATGAGGTCTCCAGGCTGCACAACCCCAGCTCCTCATAGGGTTTGTGTTCCAGGCCCCTCAGCAGCTTCATTGCCCTTCTCTGGACACCTTCCAACACCTCAACATCTCTCTTGAATTGAGGAGCTCAGAACTGGACACAGCACTCAAGGTGTGGCCTGGCCAGTGTTGAGCATAGGGACAGAATAACCTCCCTTGTCCTGCTGGCCACACTGCTCCTGATCCAGGCCAGGATGCCATTGGCTCTCTTGGCAAGAAATTATTAATAGAAAACCATTGTGAAATTAATGTATTCTGCAGATGAACTTAAAAGATCTGTGTAAAGCTGAATAAATCTAACCCAGATTTTCATTCACATCTGTCTTCTGTCAGCTCTTCTTCTGAGTACATTGAATCAGTTGTAACTTTCTGTACAATGTCTTCTAGCTCATATATTAGTGTGCATTTAAATATGAAAGATCTAGTTTTAGCATGATGTGAGTAATCTTCTTGGGTTTGTAAAGCATCACTTTGTGGGAGTGTAGAAGCTTGTCCTACTGAACTACCAAAAGTCTCTCCATTCAGCAATTGGATTTGCACTGAAGTCAAAATCCCTTTGCATGTATCTTTCCACTGGTTTACCTCCTCAATCTGTATGTTTGCTTGTCCTTACTGATTTTAATTGCAAAGAAGTGAAAGTAGTTTCTTAGAATCTTTCCTTTATTGTCCCTTTATCAAGAACAGCAATAGAAATCCCTGTCTTTGCCAGTTTGTGTACTGCTGCCCACGGTGGGATGTTGTATTTCTGGGGCAGAAAAGTGCTTCACAAGGACTGATCAGTTCATCTACTCACTTGATGTTTCCTACCCTTTTGGAAGGCATGGCTTCTTCTGCAGGGGGCATCTTGTGTCAGATAGTACTTTAAAAGACAAACCTAAGTTTTCAAATACTTTTTCTTCCTGGAAAAGCAGGAAATAAATACTGGTTTCAGTCCTTGTCAAAAAACTCCAGCTTGGTTTGTTTGTTGGTAGTAAGTAATTGTTTTCCACAGCATTCACCATCTGTAAAGCAGGTGGTGTTGTGTTTATCTTCTTACTTCTGTTGGGAACTTCATTTTAGGATTTTGCATTTTTAGATAACAGGAAACTTTTTGAATTGAGGTTGTCATGATGATAGATCAATTTCCCCAATAAATTCCACTAGGCTGGGAGTGGAAGTGGATCCATCCTACTGAGATTTCCATGTCAGGTATTGCAGTTTGATATCTAGTGTTGTGGACACAGGCATCCTCCTGCCTTGCAGAAGAATTGCAGGTCAGTCTGCAGATTTCTTTCTTTTCTTTGTTTTTGAGAGCTCTTTTCCACTGCCACCTTCTTTGCAGGAATATATTTCTGCTTTTTTCCTCTTCTCTTTTTTTTATAGAACACTTAGATAAAGCACAGCGTAGTACTGAGATCCCTGAGCTAATGCAGAAAGCAAAAAGCAAGCAAGCAGTAATGTCTAATCAGCAATATGTGTACCCAGGTCCCAGAAGGATTTATAACTGTGTCAGTGTGATGCTGTATCTGGGCTAATTAGCTCTGCCTCTCAGACTGAGTAATTAGCTCAGGTATCATGCTCTGCTGCTATGGCAACCAGGCTGTTTCCATTTCTGGAGCTCCATGGATTTTAGCTGCCTTGGATATCTGTGTTGCTGACTGCTTTTGCCTTCTGTTATTGATACAAAACAAACAGAAACCCTTAGCAGCACTCTGACCTTTCTCCATTTGGAAGGCAGAGAGCCATGCTTGTGGAATAAATATTGTATTTTCTTTTTTCTAACCAGAAGTAATTAGTGGTTGAAACAGCCTCTTAAGCTGGGAAGAGTAAACCAACTATTGAGTCCGTGTAAGCAGAGAAGCTTTCTTTTGTGGGGGGAAAAAGGTCTCTCAGCATACCTGGAGAGAACTACTTGGCTATTCTTTCTCCCCTTCCTTCTCTCACGTTTGTTTTCTGAGCCAGAAACCTGTAAATTTAGAAGTGATTTGCACACTAGTGCTGCTGCCAGCCTTACCTCTGTAGCTCATAGGCACTGTTACTGGCAGAACAAAACTGGTGAAACTCATTTACTGTTCAATTTTCAGTGATGTTCTATCCTTTCCTGGATTGGTAGGGGCTCTCTGCTTAAGTACTTCTGTGATTTGCCACAGTGAAGGTGTCTCCTTGATAGGATGTTTCTCTTACCTTACGTTTCCTCTCAGAATCTTGTTCTTAGGTTATATTAGTGAATGAGTGTTCAAACTGCCAGCTGCCAGCCTGGATTTTTTGGGTGATGTTTAGAGTTGGATTTTTTTCCACTTATGAATAAGGAGAAATCTGTGTATGAGCTTCTTGTCCAACACATAAAGCAAGACATCTTCTTGGATTTTGTCCTTATGAATCAGAAACTTGGGGCTTCATGTTCTCTTTGGGCTTGATCCCTGAATCTCTAGCTTTTCCTCACCTATTCTAGTTGAGTTCCTCTGAAAAATCCTGTGGTTACTGATGCAAAGTAATTCAACAAGTGCTGGAGTTCTGTGTTAGCTTGCTTGAATGCAGGATGCATGCTCACTCTGATGCTTTTTATTCATGCTCTGTGCTCTTAATTAAGGACAAGCTCTTCATTAAGTGTTCAACATCAATGTGGGCTGTTTTGCCAAAGGAAATTGAAGGCTAAACTCAGGAAAATGCACTGTAAAGTGGCCATGGTATGAATCTGGCAAAAGGAATGAACAAACAGCTGCTTACTTTGCTGCTGGCTGGGATTGCAGAAAGCAAATTAGCTTTAGGAAATAGGAAATTAGGAGATAGTGTTATTTACTCTGATGAATAATGTTTTAATAAGAGGTATAACATTGTAAGCAGAGTAATGGTTTAATTCAGTATTTTCTCATTTATTTGTACACAGTTTTGTGATCAGCAGACTAATATCACTCTATCCAGGTGGATGTTTTTGAGCATGGCAAGAAGACCTCTTGATAAATACAACTTCCTGTGAATGGTCCTTTCCTAAGGAACTGGACATTGTTAGCAAGAAATGTTGCTGACTTTATCTCTTCATTAGTTCATTTATTATTAAGAAGTTGATAAACAGAAGTCATAAACACTTAACATTTTGAACAGTGTAGAAAATGATGCTGTTTTTTGCATTGGAAATTGAAGGGTTGTGACAGTTTGGATATTACCTGCCCCCTCCCCTCCTTATGAAGTCACCCAGACTAGACTCAGCCAAGCTGAAAATTAGAATGAAGCTTTATACTTACAGCTTAACACAAGATACAATAGATACAGTTATATACAGAAATGTACAAGTTAAAAAGGTAATACAGAAACACAGCAGCCCTCCCTGAAACCAGAGTCCCCAAGGAGGGGCTCTCAACCACCCTTCCACCTCCTTTTCACCCCTCTACTTTGCCTTATGTTCAGGGTGAGTTTGGTAAATCAGCATGGGGGGTTAGAAAGCAGAAGGATTAGTTAGACAGCAGGTTAGGGAGAAGAGTGCAGACAGCCAGAGCTGGTTAGCAACTGTGTTATCTGTGCTTATGTTCTTGTTTTTATCCATCTCAGCAAGCCTATGAGTGCAGCAGCCATCACCATTGTTTCCTTTTCACAGCCTAGCATCTAATTCTTCTCACCAAAATATTCCAGCTAGTTTCAAACTGGCACAAGGGTATAAAGTTTGCTTTCTCTCTGTTTCTTCAACAAAGTCTCTTTTTAGTGTGTGAGTATCAGGAAGAAGCTGTGAAAGTCTAATACACGTTTTAGAAAGCTGATCCTCATGCATGATTGAAGTCATAGTAACATCAAACATTTATGGAGTATTTTATATGCATAGTGTACAGAAATCAATACACCACCAGTAACTGTGTGAGACAGTGGCAAATGTCCTGTTCACCACATGCAGAAAGGGAGAAGTAAGACTGGAAAATGGAAATGCTTTAATTTTAATTTCATGCCTGCTGGAGAAGAACCCAATGTAAACTTTGTACCTCTTGTTTCTGAGCCTTCAGGTCATTTGTCATGTGTGTTTATCTTGAAAGCTTAGAGCATTTAAACTGAGTGGATGGAAGATAAATCAGATTAGCAGACATGCACTAAGTGTTTCAGCAGTTCACTTCTTTCAGTGAAGATAGGTAGGGTTAATTCTCACAGGTAGATCCAAATCAGGTTTTTTTTTTAATGAAGTGCAGATGTTTGATGTTTGGTGATGTTATTGAAACCAAAGCTGTAGTTTCATGGTTGGTAATCTTTTTAAACCAAAGAAGTTTTCAGTATCCCTTCCCATTTGCTACTGAGTGCTATCTGTGCTTTTCAACTCAGGAACTCTTTCTTCCTTGTTTTGTTTTTTTTTCTGTTGTTTAGCTCTTTGAAGTTGATTTCACTCTGGGAAAAGTAGCTAGCAAATAGTTGTTATTATTTCAATGTTCCCATTTCCCCAGCTCTTCTGGGGATGGAAAGCCTTGGAAAAAAAATAGTGGGAAGTGTAAAAAAGACTTGAAGTAGTACATTATGGTTTATAGCTGCTTGTGAACCAGTGGCATCTTTCTCCCAAGAGGTGCATCCTACCAATTTGAGGAACTGGAGCGGAAAAAACTCACCTGCTGACCTTTCAGTACAGGAGACACAATTGAGTGACATACCAATCTGTGGCTCCAAAATCTGAATGAGGTAGCTGTCCTGTTGAGATCTGAGTTCAGCCCAAGATTTCACTCTGTGAATTGGTAACAGGAGCAGCAATAACGTAAATCATAGAATCATAGAATCAACCACGTTGGAAGAGACCTCCAAGCTCATCCAGTCCAACCTAGCACCCAGCCCTAGCCAGTCAACCAGACCATGGCACTAAGTGCCTCATCCAGGCTTTCCTTGAAGACCTCCAGGGACGGTGCCTCCACCACCTCCCTGGGCAGCTCATTCCAATGCCAATCACTCTCTCTGTGAAGAACTTCTTCCTAATATCCAGCCTATACCTCCCCCAGCACAACTTGAGACTGTGTCCCCTTGTTCTATTGCTGGTTGCCTGTTTGGGTGTTACCTGCCTCCCCACTCCTATGAAATCACCCAGACTAGACTCAGCCAGATGGAAGTTAAGCAATGAGGCTCTATATTCACAGCTTAGCACAATATACAAGCAGATAGTTATAGTATTTAAGCAATGAGGCTTTATATTCACAGCTTAGCACAATATACAAGCAGATAGTTGCAGTATTTACAGCTATAGACTCAGCTGGATGGAAGTTAAGCAATGAGGCTTTATATTCACAGCTTAGCACAATATACAAGCAGGTAGTTGCAGTATTTACAGCTATAGACTCAGCTGGATGGAAGTTAAGCAATGAGGCTCTATATTCACAGCTTAGCACAATATACAAGCAGATAGTTACAGTATTTACAGATATAGATAGAACTAGACAAGTTAAAAGTAGTACAGAAACACAGCAGCCCTCCCAGAGTCCCCAGGAGGGGCTCCCAACCACCCTTCCACCCCTTTTTCCACCCCTCTACCTTTCTCCCAGAGTTTGCCTTAGATGCAAGGTGAGTTTGGAGGATCAGCCAGGGGGGTTAGAAAGCAGAAGGATTAGTTACACAGAAAGCAGGCCAGGGAGAAAAGTACAGGCACCAGCTGTGACAGAGACCCACACTGTCTTATCTATATTTATGTTCTTGTTTTTATCCATCTCAGCAAGCCTATGAGAGCAGCAGCCATCACCATTGTTTCATTTTCACAGCCTGTCATCTTAATTCTTCTCACCAAAATATTCCTGCTAGCCTCAAACTAGCACAGTAAACCAAACCTTTTCTATTAGTTGCTAGCTGAATACGCTGAACCAGGCATCTTTCAAGTAAGACAGCAGACCAAAAATAAGCTAGCAACTAATGATTTAACCAATATGAAATTTCAAATAATTTAAAATGCATGTAGTCATAGAATCATAGAATCAACCAGGTTGGAAGAGACCTCCAAGCTCAGCCAGCCTTATCCAGTCAATTAGACCATGGCATTAAGTACCTCATCCACTCTTTGCTTGAACACCACCAGGGATGGTGACTCCACCACCTCCCTGGGCAGCCCATTCCAATGCCAATCACTCTCTCTGGCAACAACTTCCTCCTAACATCCAGCCTAGACCTCCCCCAGCACAACTTGAGACTGGGTCCCCTTGTTCTGTTGCTGCTTGCCTGGCAGAAGAGCCCAACCCCACCTGGCTACAACCTCCCTTCAGGTAGTTGTAGACAGCAATTGACAGAACTTGAGATACTAGAGTGTTTCAGAAGACATGTATGATGTAAGGAAAATCAAATTACCTCTGAATTGGTAGTTTAAGAGCAAGTTCTACTCTGCCAGTTTTGAGTAGTATGTTCCAATCTCTGCTGAAAATGAAAGCAGTCCTTGTAAGTGTGGACCAAAGTCCACGTTCTCTTGCGTGCTCCTTAGTAAATTCATAGCTTGTACATTTCCTTTTGGCACTATTCATTGGAGGTAAATCACTTAAGGCTTTCACCTCTTACTACTTGTTTTCAAGTCTGTTCATTTCATTACCTATCAATTTGGAAATGGCACTCCTCATGTGACTGCCCAGTTACTCTTTCAGAAGCCTCTCCCAGATCAATGATGCTTTAATGCTACAACTTTTTAAAGAGAAAAGCAATAAATCCCATTTGGTGTTAATGATTCAGAGTAGTTGCTGTCTTAGTGACCAGAGCTGGGTCATTTCCTTTAGCTGTACAGAGTTTGTTCTCTGTAGGATACAGATGTGTTACAGGAGGGGCACCTGTGTAGCAAGCAGGCAACAAGGAACACTCATTTTGTGTTGTGTGGCTTTTTGTGACCTTATGTTCTAGGAGTTGTGAGCAAATGATGCCTGTTTGTGAGTTTGTCTCTATGTGTTAGATGCATTGCTAGATTGTCTTTGTTTCAGGTGACATAGATGGTACTTTCTGTGAGTACAAGAGCTAACTTCTGGGGCCCCCAGTTTAGGAGGGACATTGAGATGCTTGAGCGTGTCCAGAGAAGGGCGACGAGGCTGGGGAGAGGCCTTGAGCACAGCCCTACGAGGAGAGGCTGAGGGAGCTGGGATTGGTTAGCCTGGAGAAGAGGAGGCTCAGGGGTGACCTTATTGCTGTCTACAACTACCTGAGGGGTGGTTGTGGCCAGGAGGAGGTTGCTCTCTTCTCTCAGGTGGCCAGCACCAGAACAAGAGGACACAGCCTCAGGCTGTGCCAGGGGAAATTTAGACTGGAGGTGAGGAGAAAGTTCTTCACTGAGAGAGTCATTGGACACTGGAATGGGCTGCCCGGGGAGGTGGTGGAGTCGCCGTCCCTGGAGCTGTTCAAGGCAGGATTGGACGTGGCACTTGGTGCCATGGTCTGGCCTTGAGCTCTGTGGTAAAGGGTTGGACTTGATGATCTGTGAGGTCTCTTCCAACCTTGGTGACACTGTGATACTGTAACTTTGAGAAGCAATCAAATCCCACTAGAACTTAGCATATTCCTACTGGATTACAAACAGGAAGTGTCCTCAAGTCTGCAGGCTTTCCAGAGATTCAAATTCTATGGAAAGTTGAGTCAGACTTTTTCCAGACCAAGGCTGGGAATTAAATTCCACACATGGCATTTCTTTCAGCAAACACTGCAATTATCATTCTCTCTCCTTTGCATTAGGGAAGCCATAGATTCATGTGATTAAGTGCAACGTTAGTATATAGTTCAGTAATTACTTCTGAAGAGGAAAAAGATGGGGATGATTTAAAAGGTCACCTCCTAATGGGAAAAGCCTTATTCTCTGGCACAAAGAAAGTGGTTAAAACAAATCCAATGTTCTCTTAATCTGCCAGCACTCAACACGAGCTGGGTATAGGAAAAAAGAGCAGCTTGAGTTTCAAAGATAATCTAACTCTGGGAAAAGACAAAGTGGGCTCTTAGCAGTGTGCTAGTTTGAGCCTGGCTGGGATATTTTGGTGAGAAGAATTAGATGATAAGCTGTGAAAAGGAAGCAATGGTGATGGCTGCTGCACTCAGAGGCTTGCTGAGATGTGTAAGAACAGGAACGTAAATATAGATAAGAGAGTCTCTCTCTGGGCTCTGGGGCTGCATGAACCTCTCTCTAATCTAACCTGCTGTCTGTGTGACTAATCCTTCTGCTTCCTGACCCCCCTGGCTGACCCTCCAAACTACCTTAAACCTAAGGCAAAGTCTAGGGTAAGGTAGAGGGGTGGGAGGAAGGTG
The DNA here is from genome assembly GCF_015220805.1 of Pogoniulus pusillus. Taxonomy (NCBI): domain Eukaryota; kingdom Metazoa; phylum Chordata; class Aves; order Piciformes; family Lybiidae; genus Pogoniulus; species Pogoniulus pusillus. The sequence goes on from NC_087289.1 coordinate 16,855,022, forward strand.
GAAGGGTGGTTGAGAGCCTCTCCTGGGGGCTCGGGTTTCTGGGAGGGCTGTTGTGTTTCTGTGTTACCTTTTTAACTTGTATGTTTCTGTATAGATTGTAACTATCTGTTTGTGTATTGTGCTAAGCTGTAAGTATAAAGCTTCATTCATTCAATTTCCAGATTGACTGAGCTTAGCCTGGGTGATTCCTAAAGTGTGGGGGGTGGGTAACATCCAAACCATCACATGCAGATACATTCCTGCTCACATTGCACTAGTGCTTACTTCCTTTCTTAGTTACACTAATCTCATCATATTGTCTCAGTCATCCTTAACCTGAACCATGAACCAGCAGAGCCCTGCCATTTTCCAGCTCGCTTTAGCTGGAAGTTACTGCATTTTCTTGCAGTGCTGGGGTCAAAACCACTGTAGGGGAGGGAAGACTGCTGTAACCAGGAGTTCTTTTTTATTTTCCTCAAGCAAGAGGCATGGTGGAATGTTTTTGGGTACCTGTAAGGGTAGAAAAGGCAGTTGAACAAAATGATTATCAGATCTTTCAGGAAGAGTGAGCTCTTTTGCCTGCAGTCTCTATACCCTTGTTTGGATAAGGAACTGATAACACCTAGCAAAGGTGAATCTGGTTCTCAGATAACTGTCTCCAACTGAGGAATGAGCAGTAGAGAGTTTCACTCTTGTTTCCGTGAACACCATGAGCTTAGATGTCAGCTTAGAACAACTACAGTTCATACTCTCCACCTGTAGCATTGGGTCTGGGGTATTTGAATGTGAAACTAACTGCCTGATTTCATAAAACACTGCACTCAGGAGTTATGAGGTGAAAACACCTTCAACTGATTAGAAAGCCTTTTCTCTCAGGAGTAGTCAGCAGAGTTTAATAGACACCATCTGTTGTGGCAGCAAGCTTCTACAGAGTTATAACATCATCTATTGAAATATCTTTAATGTAACTTGTCCAATTTACTGCAATCTCTACTGCTTAATCAGTTTTGAAATAAGGGGTTTGAGTACCTTGGGAATTGGTGTGACTTAGGAAACTCTGATAATGGGAAAGGGCTTAGAAACACTTTTTTGAGAATGAAAATTTAATGTAGAAATATTTAACTACATAGATCCAGCCAAGAATGTTTTTGCTTGAAACAACATTTTTATTAGACTAGAATTTTATTAGACTAGAATTCTTCCCTGAGAGAGTCATTGGACACTGGAATGGGCTGCCCGGGGAGGTGGTGGAGTCGCCGTCCCTGGGGCACTTCAAGGCAAGGTTGGACGTGGCACTTGGTGCCATGGTCTGGCCTTGAGCTCTGTGGTAAAGGGTTGGACTTGATGATCTGTGAGGTCTCTTCCAACCCTGATGATACTATGATACTATGAAATTAGCCAGTTCCAAAATTCTGAAATACTAAACTCCAAAAGACTGAATTGAGATCTATTTTAGTCTGACAGGATTTCCTGTTGCAGAACCACACAATAGTAGGGGTTGGGAGGGACCTCTGGACATCATCAAGTGCAACACCCATGCTACAGCAGGGTTCTCTGCTTCAAAATGATGTAGGAACACCTTCAGGTGGGGTTGGAATGCCTTCACAGAAGAAGACTCCGCAGCCTCTCCAGGCAGCCTGGTCCAGTGCTCTGCCACCCTCTGAGTGGAGAACTTTTTATTTCTGTTCATGTGGAAGCTCCTGTGGTCCAATTTGTGTCCATTGCCTTTTACAGTATCACAGTATCACCAAAGTTGGAAGAGACCTCACAGATCATCAAGTCCAACCCTTTACCACAGAGCTCAAGGCCAGACCATGGCACCAAGTGCCACGTCCAGTCCTGCCTTGAACAGCTCCAGGGACGGCGACTCCACCACCTCCCCGGGCAGCCCATTCCAGTGTCCAATGACTCTCTCAGGGAAGAACTTTCTCCTCACCTCCAGCCTAAATCTCCCCTGGCGCAGCCTGAGGCTGTGTCCTCTTGTTCTGGTGCTGGCCACCTGAGAGAAGAGAGCAACCTCCTCCTGGCCACAACCTCCCCTCAGGTAGTTGTAGACAGCAATAAGGTCACCCCTGAGCCTCCTCTTCTCCAGGCTAACCAATCCCAGCTCCCTCAGCCTCTCCTCGTAGGGCTGTGCTCAAGGCCTCTCCCCAGCCTCGTTGCCCTTCTCTGGACACGCTCAAGCATCTCAATGTCCCTCCTAAACTGGGGGGCCCAGAACTGAACACAGCACTCAAGGTGTGGTCTAACCAATGCAGAGTACAGGGGCAGAATGACCTCCCTGCTCCTGCTGACCACACCATTCCTGATGCAGGCCAGGATGCCACTGGCTCTCTTGGCCACCTGGGCACACTGCTGGCTCATGTTCAGGCGGGTATCAGTCAGCACCCCCAGATCCCTCTCTGTCTGGCTGCTCTCTAGCCACTCCAACCCCAGCCTGTATCTCTGCATGGGGTTATTGTGGCCAAAGTGCAGCACCCTGCACTTGGAGCTATTGAAGCCATCCCCTTGGACTCTGCCCATCTGTCCAGGCGGTCAAGGTCCCGCTGCAGAGCCCTTCTGCCCTCCAACCCAGTCACATCTGCCCCCAGCTTGGTGTCATCTGCAAACTTGCTGATGACTGACTCCATGCCCTCATCCAGATCATCTATGAAGATGTTAAAGAGGATGGGGCCCAGCACTGATCCCTGAGGGACACCACTAGTGACAGCTGCCAGATGGATGTGGCACCATTCACCACCACTCTCTGTGTCCGGCCCTCCAGCCAGTTCCTAACCCAGCACAGAGTGTTGCCATCCAAGCTGTGGGCTGATAGCCCTCATAATGAGGTCCCTAGTAACAAGTGGTAAGGCAAAAGGAAATGTTGCAGCAGGGCAGGTTTAGGTTGGCTATCAGAAGAAACTTCTTTCCTGACAGCGTTCTCAAACACTAGAACAGGCTCCCCATGGCAGGGGTTGAATCCACACCCCTGGAGGTTTTTAGAAGAGGCAAAGATGTGATTCTGAGGAACATGGTTTAGCACAGTCCTGGTAGTTAGATACTGGTTGGACTCAATGATCTTAAAGGTCTCAAGAGCAAAGTAGTTGTGCAGAAAGCTGTGGAGAAAACACAGGACAGGACTAAATGTTCATTTGAGAGACTAAAGCTGATTAAATCAAGTACACCACATGGTTTGTGCAGGGAAGTGGAATACCATGCAAGTGACTTCAGTGATAATGTATAATGTAAGGGTATTTTACAGGGCCCTAGCAGTGCTGCTAAGCAGCATTACATGTCTTAATTTGATAACTGTAAGAGGAAATGATACCTTTTTATTTAAATAGAAATAAATGCTTTTTTCCCCACATAGTTTAGTGTAGAATAATTGCATGGATTAGGTGCTTACAGTGGAATCTCAATTTGTGGTGACAGAAATCCATAGCAATTTTTTGCTCTGTTGATTCAAACAATTTTTGCACTGTTTTGATTTTAATCTTGTACTCTTCAAGTCAGTTACAGTAATTAGCCCCTAAAGTGACTTTGTTTTTTCACTGGTGGAGACAAATGCATTCCAAGAGAAGAACATCAGTTGAGGTTAACAAAAGATCAGTGTTACTCCTGTGTTCTCACAGGCTGCTGTGATGGTTTGGGAGTTATGAAATCACCCAGTCTAGACTCAGCTGGCTGGAAGTTAAGCAATGAAGGTTTATATTCACAGCTTAGCACAATATACAAGCAGATAGTTACAGTATCTACAGCTATAGACAGAACTAGACAAGTTAAAAGTAGTACAGAAACACAACAGCCCTCCCAGAAATCAGGAGTCCCCAGGAGGGGCTCCCAACCACCCTTCCACTTTCTTTCCACCCCTCTACTTTATCCCAGAGTTTGCCTTATGTGCAAGGTGAGTTTGGAGGATCAGCCAGGGGGGTTAGAAAGCAGAAGGATTAATGACACAGAAGCAGCCCAGGGAGAAAGCACAGGCTCTGACAGACACACACACTCTCTGACTCTCCTACTCTGCCTTATCTATGTTTGTGTTCTTGTTTTTATGTTCTTGTTCTATGTTTATGTTCTTTATCCATCTCAGCAAGCCTATGAGTGCAGCAGCCATCACCATTGTTTCATTTTCACAGCCTGTAATCTACTTCTTCTCACTAAAATATTCCAATTAGCCTCAAACTAGCACAGCTGCCCTTCAAACCATTTTTTTTTTGCCTTCTGGAGAAGACTAAGAAGTACAGAATTCAGCACACCATAGAATCATAGAATCAAGCAGGTTGGAAGAAACCTCCAAGCTCATCGAGTCCAACCTACCACCCAGCCCTGTCCAATCAACCAAGCCATGGCACTAAGTGCCTCATCCAGGCTTTTCTTGAACACCTACAGGGACAGAGACTCCACCACCTCCCTGGGCAGCCCATTCCAATGGCAAACCATGGATCCCTATAACAGCACAAGTGATTTCTACCAGCTGGAGCTGGATTTGTCAGCAATCTCCTTTTTCTTTCTGAAGTTAGGAACCAAAAGAAATGGAGAATCTTGGCATTCCCCATTGAGTTCATTCTGTATGAAGTGGCTGTGTGCATGGCAGCACACTGGTTGGGAGCTCTTTTGGGTCTACCTTTTGAAGTGAGCTCAGAGTCCTCACAATATTCCCTTCAGACTTTTTTGATAACTGAAGAAAGCTTTGAAAGCCATTCCATCCTAACTGCAGCTGTGCATCAGCCTCTCTCATCTTGTGACCTGCATCAGTTTGGGACTCTAAGACTTGTTTCTACTCACAGAGTTGCTGGGCTGGTCAAGCTGCTTAATGACCTTTTTACTCTTAACTCCCAGTCTTGTAACAAAAGTTTCTTGGTTTGTCCTGTCTCTGTGGTCTGCTTGTAGCTGCTCACAGAAGAGCAGCTACAAGAGAGAATGTGGCAGACAGGAGAGATACCAGCCCAGGCCTGTTATAAGCACTGGCAAACCATTTTGTCTAATAGCAAAGGAAGTTTTCACTGCAATTTGTTGAATATCTCTCTTTTTTTTTCCTGGTTTCCATGGTAACTTTATCAGTGAGGTTATACTTCAGTTATGTGCTGTGTGGAAAAAAATCACTTCCTTTTGCTCTTTGATAGTTGCTTCGCTACTTCCCTGGTAAGAAATTGTTCCGTGTTACATCATCTATCTCCCTCGTGGAGGCTTCTCATAGCTCTCTTTTCACTATGCTTTTTCATTTCATCCCAATTAGTGCTTTGTATTAAAATGCATCAATTAGGATCAAAGAGTGACTCTTACATTCATGTTATTTATGACCTAATCTTGGGTTGCAGGGTTCTCACCTGCCGACTCAGCTGTGGCAGCCAACTTCTACCCTTCCTTTGTGAGATCTCAGTGTTCAAATGAGGCCTTGGTGTAAACAGTTTGCAGATAAGGGGCAGTGACTGGGTTCAGAAGTTCATGAGGTGTTCTCAAAGTCATAACTGCTAGATGTGAGCTGTCAGGGTGGCCTATAACAATTGTCAGCTTGTTTTGCTTTATTGCTCTGCTTGACTGATACTTTGGCCAGCGATGACTTTGTAGTGCTACTTTGCATATCATGTTATAATGCCATCATTATTTCTTGTTCCTCCCCTTAACTGGACTATAACATCAAAGTTGGATTTAGTTTTGACAGTGGTGTTGTGTGTAAATGGTAGCTTAGTAAACTTAAGCCATTAAGTACAAAGGTGTGTAATACATACAGGAACAGTGTGGCCAGCAGGACAAGGGAGGTTATTCAGCCCATGTACTCTGCACTGGTCAGGCCACATCTTGAGTGCTGTGTCCAGTTCTGGGCCCCTCAATTCAAGAGAGATGTTGAGGTGCTGGAAGGTGTCCAGAGAAGGGCAACAAAGCTGGTGAGAGGCTCCCTGTGAGAAGAGGCTGAGGGAGTTGGGGGTGTGCAGCCTGGAGAAGAGGAGGCTCAGGGCAGAGCTCATTGCTGTCTACAACTACCTGAAGGGAGGCTGTAGCCAGGTGGGGTTGGTCTCTTCTCCCAGGCAAGCAGCAACAGAACAAGGGGACACAGTCTGAAGTTGTGCCGGGGAGGTCTAGGCTGGATGTTAGGGGCAAGTTGTTGGCAGAGAGAGTGATTGGCATTGGAATGGGCTGTCCAGGGAGGTGGTGGAGTCCCCATCCCTGGAGATGTTCAAGCAAAGCCTGGCTGGGGCACTTAGTGCCATGGTCTGGTTGACTGGCTAGGGCTGGGTGCTAGGTTGGAGTGGATGAGCTTGGAGGTCTCTTCCAACCTGGTTGATTCTATGATTCTACACTTTAGGGAGAAAAATAATGGGAGGTTGGGGAAGGAAGAGCTTTAAAACATTGAGAGTGTGCTAATGTAACATCAATATAGTACAGTGTAGTGTAATGCACTTTAGCACGGGACACTATTGTGATTTTAGAGTGTATTTATTGTGGCATGCAATCAAGCTGAGCTTGCTTGCATTGGCTTTGCTCCAGGTATGGCAGGTAATAAAGTCTAGAGCGATACTCTGGGTCAGGTTTAATACTGAGCTGTGAAGATGTGAGACAAGTTAGAGACAAAGTGCAAAGGCTTAGAATTTTAGTGAGCATGCACAGCTGAATGCACAGCTGGATATTCCCTAGCTTTTTTTCAGGGAAACACACAGAGTTGATCTTACTGAGTGGCTAACGTTTTCTAGTGCTCTGAAGGAAGACCAGGACCCAAGCTGCTCTTACAGGAAGGCAAGCATCTGCACCCCCTGGTAGTATTCCTTTCTGCCTACCTGTGTTGAGCAAAGCTTGTGGCTGATGAGAAACAGAGAGAGACATTGCACAGTTTTGAGAGATGCATTTAACCCATAGGTATTTTGAAACTTCTACCTCATGCAAACAGTGCAAGTGGCAGGCGTTGTGGAAGTGGGAAATCCTCTCTGCATTTCTTTTTGGTTCTCATCAGCCTCTAATAACAACGTGAAAGTGTTAAATATCCTGGGAAAAAAATCAGTTACATGCATGAGATCTCGTTAATAGAGAAAATTCAAGGAGAAGGGGGAACTGAGCAATGTAGAGGTAAGGTTGTGCCTTCAAATGCAGGGAAGTGTAAGGCAGAAGCAAGAACAAATGTATTCCAAATATGCCGAGACAGGAATGTGTTCTGTGAGGATACACTGCAGAGCCATAGAGTCAGTTGGAAAAGATGTTAAAGATCATCAAGTCCCCAACCATTATCTAACTACCAAGTCTGGTGCTATACTGTGACCCTCAGCACCACTTCTCTACCTCCTTTAAGCACCTACAGGGGTGGAGACTCAACTGCCTCCCTCCTGAGCCTGTTCTAGTGTTTGAGAACCCTTTGAGGAAATAATCATAGAGCCCAGAACTGGACACAGCACTCAAGGTGTGGCCTGAGCAGTGCTGAGTACAGGGGCAGAATAACTTCCCTCATCCTACTGGCCACACTGTTCCTGATACAGGCCAGGATGCCATTGGCTCTCTTGGCCATCTGGGCACACTGCTGCCTCGTCTTCAGCTACTCTCTACCAGCACCCCCAGGTCCCTTTCCTCCTGGCTGCTCTCAGCCACTCTGTCCCCAGCCTGTAGCACTGCTTGGGGTTGTTGTGGCCAAAGTGCAGAACCCTGCCCTTGGCCTTGTTAAATCTCATCCCATTGGCCTCTGCCCACCCATCCAGCCTGTCTAGGTCCCTCTGCAGGGCTCTCCTACCCTCCAACAGATCCACAGCTGCTCCTAGCTTGGTGTCATCTGCAAACTTACTGATGCTGGACTCAATCCCCTCATTCTTTTCATATCCAACCTAAACCTCCCCTGGTGCAATTTGAGGCCATTTCCTCTCATCCTATCACTTGTTACTAGGGAGTAGAAACCAACCCAAACCTGGCTCCAACCTCCTTTCTGGGAGTTGTAGAGAGTGAGGTCTCCACTCAACCTCTTTTTCTGCAGATTGGACAATCCCGATTCCCTCAGCCTCTCCTCACCTACCCAGATGATTTTCAGCCGCAGAAGCGAGGGGCAGACAGGGCTACATCCCAGTGGTTTAAGCTTTGCCTCAACGGCCAAACTCTCTGTATTCTCATTTTGTCTGATGGTGTACAGCTGCTTTAATCTGCTGCACAGTTACAGAGCCTCAGGATATTCTGTTGAGCAGGACCATCAATGAAAAATGTAACTCAGTTTCTGAATGTTCTCAAGCAGCTGATCCATAGCATAACAGCCTTTGCTGGCTTTGATAGGCACTTCAAGGAAGAGCTCCCATGGGAAGTATCACAGTATCACAGTATTATCAGGGTTGGAAGAGACCTCATAGATCATCAAGTCCAACCCTTTACCACAGAGCTCAAGGCCAGACCATGGCACCAAGTGCCACATCCAGTCCTGCCTTGAACAGCTCCAGGGACGGCGACTCCACCACCTCCCCGGGCAGCCCATTCCAGTGTCCAATGACTCTCTCAGGGAAGAACTTTCTCCTCACCTCCAGCCTAAATCTCCCCTGGCACAGCCTGAGGCTGTGTCCTCTTGTTCTGGTGCTGGCCACCTGAGAGAAGAGAGCAACCTCCTCCTGGCCACAACCTCCCCTCAGGTAGCTGTAGACAGCAATAAGATCTCCCCTGAGCCTCCTCTTCTCCAGGCTAACCAATCCCAGCTCCCTCAGCCTCTCCTCGTAGGGCTGTGCTCAAGGCCTCTCCCCAGCCTCGTCGCCCTTCTCTGGACACGCTCAAGCATCTCAATGTCCCTCCTAAACTGGGGGGCCCAGAACTGAACACAGCACTCAAGGTGTGGTCTAACCAGTGCAGAGTACAGGGGCAGAATGACCTCCCTGCTCCTGCTGACCACACCATTCCTGATGTAAGGAAGGACACCAAAGCAGTCACTAGAGAGTGTGCTGACATGGAGCTACAGCCTCTGCCACTTCTCACGAGACCTGTTCTCCAGACCCTTCACCAGCTGCTCTGCCCTTCTCTGGAGCAGCTTCAGCATTCAGCACCTCCATGCCTGTATAGCAGTGAGAGCTCAAAGCCGAACCCAGTACTGAGTTGCCCGGTTCTGCTGGCTGCGCTGTTCCTGCTCTAGGCCAGGATGCTGTTGGCATTCTTGGCTGCCAGGACTCTGTATTTACAGAGCCAATTTTGATTTGATCAAAACACACCATTGCAACTAATTCTGATACTAACATTTGTAAGGCAAAGGATTCATATCCAGTCCAGGAGGAGACCATAAATAACAATTTGAGCCAGGTTAAATCTGCCTGACTTGCAGTGTTCTTCTCTGTTTTTAATGTGTTCCTTTTTCCTGAGTGGTACTTGATTAATTTTTTCTCTTTGAGTCCACTATCTTTGAAGGGTTTGACCACATCAATTAGCACAATCCCCTTTGTATTTCAGATATTATTCATTACTGTCTGCACTCTTTTCAGTACTTTCAGCTTTATCACATATGTAAGGTTTTGGGTTTTGGCATCATAAAAGTTTACACAGGTGTTTCTTGGTTTTGCACATTTTGCTCTCAAATACTCCATAGTGAATCCCAGTGTTGAGAAACAAATTCCATGTTGGTTGAGTTTTCTCAGTGTTCGTAGAATCATAGAATCAACCAGGTTGGAAGAGACTTTCAACATCATCCAGGCCAACCTAGCACCCAGCCCTGTCCAGTCAACTAGACCATGGCACTAAGTGCCCCATCCAGGCTTTGCTTCAACACCTCCAGGGACAGTGACTACACCACCTCCCTGGGCAGCCCATTCCAATGCCAATCACTCTCTCTGACAACAACTTCCTCCTAACAGCCAGCCTATACTTTCCCCGGCACAACTTGAGACTGTGTCCCCTTGTTCTGTTGCTGGTTGCCTGGCAGAAGAGACCAACCCCACCTGGCTACAGCCTCCCTTCAGGTAGTTGTAGACAGCAATGAGCTCTGCCCTGAACCTCCTCTTCTCCAGGCTAAACACCCCCAGCTCCCTCAGCCTCTTCCTCATAGGGTTTGTGTTCCAGGCCCCTCACCAGCTTTGTTGCCCTTCTCTGGACATGTTCCAGCACCTCAACATCTCTCTTGAGTTGAGGAGCCCAGAACTGGACACAGTACTCAAGGTGTGGCCTGACCAGTGTTGAGTACAGGGGCAGAATAACCTCCTTCATCCTACTGGCCACATTACCACTTCTGTTTGTCTGGTCAACCCTTGTTGTGATCTGTGTGTGTTCTGGCAGTTTCTTTTCTCAGTTCTGAGGTGACAGTTCCCTCTTGCATTATATTTTTAACAAGCATAATCAGACTTCTACTGATTTTGGCTC